>NC_060212.1:147008500-147619000 GCF_021130785.1 Homalodisca vitripennis
TATTTAAGAATTTTGTCTGACTCCTTGTGGACCGCCCCCCAAAGGGATTATCTGGTCGGTAATTGGGCAGATATGTGCGGTACTATCACCAGTAAGCACGTGTGAACTTTGGTATTTTTTTATATTGTGGTTTAAAAATTAAAAAAGAGGTTCCAGACTTAATTGACACCCTGTATGTTTATAGCCATTGTACACGTACATGTACTTATAAAGTGGAACGCTCAAGCTTAAATTTCAACCAGAAATTTATCTTAAAGATAAATATAAATCATATCTTAGATCCTTAAAATAGTGTTTGGCATCAATGGGCATAGCATATAAACCTTCTCGATGTAAAAAAATACATACACATACAAATTTTCATAATGATCGGTCAAATGGTTGACGATGTTATTAAGGACATACAAAAAAACCAATTATATATATATATATATATATATATATATATATATATATATATATATTTATATGAAACTGCCCGTGGTAAATATCTAGTTGATACTATATAAGGGTGTGTGTGTTTATTTAGGTTGGACATGTTGAGATATGTTAAACCAGCTATGCTGCTTTACGAAATATTACCCTACTGCTTTTTACCATTAAATTTTTCTGGAACTGCTGCGTGATTGCACGGTTACATTCTTTAGTAAAGGGTTTTAGTAATTTACTGTTCATTTTGTGTGGTCCAAGAAAACATTGGATAGGTGTACAGATATTAAGATTAAAAAAATTACTAATATACCTGTATTATATATACCACTACTTTATAATGTATATCTGTAATGATTATGTGTAAGTACGAGTAAAAGAAGTTCTATCTCGTTCTGTATGACTTAAAACTTGATATAGAAAGATTTACTAGACCATGTTACATTCCTCAATCAATGTGTTTTATTAATTTTCCCCTGAGTCCAACATTTCCAACACTATCGTGACAACGCGACCATAGCAACGAATGCCTGGAGTGGTGCTGGAACGATAAGATAACCGCAACTCTATCTATATAGGCTATAGAATAATTTACCATAATATAGAGAGAGTGTTTGTTTGAAAACGTTGTTAAGGGTTCAAGAAGAAGTAACGATAAAACAGGTAAACAATTAACACAAGAAGAAAGTCGGGTGAAGAGTGCATTATGTAGCACAAGCTTTTAAAGTTTACCCTTGTTTTATACACTTCTGCTGCTGCTGAGAGCAGTATAAAATGTGGAGTGTAGAAACTAAATCCTGTAAGTTTGTTAAAATTGCAAAAACAAAACTTTCCTAATATTTCTACTTAATTGTCTATGTACCATAATGAAAAAATATTCATGTTTACTACTCTTTTGATCTTACTATAAAAGTCATTAAAATTTACAAACTAATACGGTATTTAGCTTATCATGCTGTATATATTTATATTATCAAGCATAATTGAACTTGTTTTGAACTTTACTCAAAAAAGAACTATTTTACCCCTAATTATCTTTTAATTTTATTCTCATTCTTGTCACCCCTCAACCTTAAAAACATTTTTATGCATTTTCATTTAATTTTATTCTTTATTGTAATACGATTTGTTGTCGATCAAATGTCTTTTACATATTTATACTTTTAAGTTTTCCAGATTCATTGTGTACATTGTTTTGAACTAATCTTAAATTGACACCTCTGGTGTCAAGTATCAAATTGAAATAATTTGTAAAAGAGCATTAATTGGATGTCGAACTTCATTGAACAGAGACAATTGAAATCCTCCATAGTTGGACATCACACATTTACTTTCGTCAGGTTTAAAGTTGAGACATATTTATTAATATCTACGAAAGGTTTCTTTTAAAATTATTAGAAGGTTTAAAAGAACCAGCTGATTTTAATTTACTGACTGATTGACATTTTGAACAAAGAAACTTTATATTTTAGTTAAAAGTATAATCGAACAATATATTTAACTATGTAAAGAAATCAGGTGTTTAATTCATGGTGTCCTATATATATATATATATATATATATATATATATATATATATATAAATAAAAATAAAATAACCTTTACTATTGTTATTTTAATTTTTATTTGATTGCATGTGATCTAGTAAGAACACGGTACAGGCCTTACCAGTTCTATTTAGTGCATCACTATCTGTAGCTACTTAGCATCCTCTTCGGCTTCCACCTCTTTTAATGTCCATCTAATTTCGTATTTCTCCAAATCCTTATGCTGCTTACTCTCTTAAGCTTCTAATCTGTGTTCATGGTTTTTAGTGAGCGTTTGAACGTATTCCTAATATCCTTAGTTGTCTTGTCTTTCTTTTCTGCCTTACCACAATGGAATTCTTTAAATTTTTGACGGCTTTGGCTTTTTCTCACTGTCGCCTCAGAATGAGTTATTTAGGGAAAAGAGGGAAGTAGAGAGAGGGCGAGGGAGGGATCGGAGAAAGAAAATGGGCGAGGAAGGGGAAGAGAGAGAGGAGAAAACAAATGGGCGAGGAAGGGGGACGAGAGAGGAGAAAAAAATGGGCAAGGAAGAGGGAAGAGAGAGGAGAGGAAAATGGGCGAGGAAGGGGGAAGAGAGAGGAGAAAGAAAATGGGCGAGGAAGGGGGAAGAGAGAGAAGAAAGAAAATAAGCAAGAAAGGGGGAAGAGAGAGGAGAAACAAAATGGGTGAGGAAGGAGGAAGAGAGAGGAGAAAGAAAATGGGCTAGGAAGGAGGAAGAGAGAGAAGAAAGAAAATAAGCAAGAAAGGGGGAAGAGAGAGAAGAAAGAAAATAAGCAAGAAAGGGGGAAGAGAGAGGAGAAACAAAATGGGTGAAGAAGGGGGAAGAGAGAGGAGAAAGAAAATGGGCGAGGAAAGGGGAGAGAAATAGATTTATAATTAGTGATCTAAAAATCACTTGAGTAGCCTGATTATGCTGCACCCACAGATGGTTTATATTAACATTCGCTGAACTCATTAAGGTGAAGTTTATGATAGCGTGTCGGCAGCTGAGTATAACAAGGGTTTAGTCGAGCACAGCTGTCAGTCACTAAGCGTGTAGGATCATAAAATACTACGCGGAATATTATTATTCATCTCTGTTTCATTGATACATTTATACATTGATTACTGTTATTTATAGCGTAGGAAGAAAACACTATTTAAAAGAGTGTTTCTCGTTTTACTGTTGTACGGCTTTATTGGTTTAACAATACCTTGAGATTATGGTTAAAGAATATTAATTTTTAAAGTTAATAAAAAATATGTTAATCATTAAAATTGATATTTTTATTGATAACTATGTCTTGCATATCATGTAATAAATTATATGTATAACATAAAATAGAAACACTTAATTAAGAATAAAAAAACTAAGTTGGGAAAGAACTGAAGTTTTTGAAATACAATATAGTTACACAAAATTTTTGACAATTAGACACTTACATATATTCTTGTAGTTATCAATTTTCGTCAGCAATTATGTATTTTCAAGTGATAGTCTAGTTTTGTAAATGTGAAAAGCCTACAAGAACTAATGAAAGTGAATTTAAACCGTGATGTTAAAGAAATATTGAAATATATTTCTTGAATTCATCTTTTTAAGAAATAAAGCATATGTTGATAAATGATAAATTTGTGCAGTTATTGATTTTTACGAAAAAAGGTATTGACAGTGAGAAAGAAAAGTTGCGAGGGATTTGCTAATTCCAGTGCTTGGTTACACTCCACTATCGGGTTTTGTACTCCCTCACCCCTCCGTGCAGTTTGCAACATGCAGTCAAGCAGGAGATGATAACTTAGCAACATTTTAGATAAAATTAATACTATAGTATAAATAATAATAATATAGAGAAACAGAAATTCAGGTTAGTAGAGCTGCATGACCATCCCTGGACTTGGAACACCCTGAATATTACGTAATATTAACGCTGCCTTTCTAAGTGATAAAGGGAGCTTTTTGGAACACTTTGAATACACTCACTATTTGCCACCTTAACACCACCATTAACAGGTGATTATTTGAGCGCATAGGCATGAAAAGGGCACTTATTTATCACAATCTATTTCAAGAGGGTGCCTTCTTTGGTTAATTTGTCTGGTAAAACTGATATTTAAATTTTGTAACGTAGTACTAACACACTTGGAGTTATATTAAGTGTTTTGTACTTCACCACTAAATTACACAATTGAAGTCTTTTTAGATTTCCAGATTTTCAGATAAAGTGGTATTAAACAGCGGAGAAGGTGGCAACATTAACCAGTTGTAAGCTTGCCTCTCTTGCGAGCCTATTTCTGCAGGCGTAACAATGCAGTTAATAGGCTTAGATAGCCCTTGAACCAAGTCCTAAGCTCGTGTTTAGTTGGAAATAGCACAGTGCTGGGTTAATGAAGTGATGATGATATAGATTCAAACCTTCTTAAATTAAAAATTATATTTTTGTTATTAATAACTATTTAGGAACTACATAACTGTTGTGAAAATAAACCGATACAGCGGAATATCGGAGGACTTGACAAAACGTAACAAAGTGTTAGGGAACAGACTTCCCTTTGACCTTTTGACTCCATATCAATAGACCTCTTCCTTGGACTAAGAAAACCACAAGAAACAAAAAATTTCAAATTCTTTCATATCAGGAGTTTATCGTACACACGGATGGACAGACGGAAGACGGACGGACAAGGAATATGTTTTACGAAGGTCCTGTCGGTTCCTTAATATTGGCAATTATATAATAATTAATTAATTGTTGAGTTATTGTTTATAGCACACTAAGACCAAAATCAAATCACTCAACAGACAATATTTTGTCCTACGCCTTTTGTCTAGTTACTAAATATAAATCTTAGAATTTCATAGCTCCTTTTTTAAGTAGTAGTGTTGGTAAAAAAAGAAATTGATTCTGCAAGTTTTATAATGATTTTATTCCTAAGCTTTTCCAGTCTACTTTCAATATGAAAATTGTTTAGTGACACAATATTAACATAATTTCGATATCGGAGCTGTATGGTTTAAATGAGTTTAAACTGATGCTATAAACGATTCTAAAGTCTTCATGGGCTTTGTACCTCCTAGTCCATTCTCCCCAGATTTTGAAATAATTAGTATATAATACTAACAACCTGAAGTTTTTAAAATATACCTTCTAGACACACACTCGGGACTGTTCTTAGTCATTATCTGTGCCATCATTGTTGACGTTATTGTCTTATAAACTTGTTGCTATATAATATGTTATTGCCTATTTTTTAATATACGTGTTTTGTGTTAATTTTTGTTTTGAACTACTTGGGTAAGTGACGTTTTTAAATTATTAAATTAGAAAAAAAATTAAAAAATACATTTAAAAACGCAGTTATAATACTTGTTTGGAAGCAGCACGGAGACAATAAAATACAAAATATTTATTGTAAGCTATTTCTAGGGATATTTTCTAATTGTTTAGTAAACGTCCTTTGCTAATTGGATGTGGTTTTTTGAAGATCGTTTCTGGTTTTGCAAATATGCCCTTTTCTGGTTTGCTCAGTTTGATCTGGTTGTCTGAAGTCTATTACTCGTTGGGCTGGATAATTTCATTTTTGTCAGTATATCTGTCTGCCCAACCGAACTCCAACCATTGGCCAAAAAGAAATTCTTCAAATGGGATAATTACTGCCATTTCCGTCTGAATTGCCAAACCAGCAGATAAAGCTCCAAGATCGTTGAGATCCATCTTTGTGAGCCCAAGTCCTGTAGGAAAAGCGTTCTCCAGTCTTTCAGAATTTCTTACTTTAGTTTAGAATAACTAGTTTTCCGCCTTAGTAGAAAAGACGTGGTTTACCATCATCTTCTTGAGCTCGACTCGTTAAACCAAGGCTCCCCAAACTGCATTAGCTGTACGGTGTCACCCATCTCTCCATTTCTTCCTATAGTGACCAATGACGAATCGTAATTGAAACATCTCACGTGTTTTACAGTTTGTGATTTCCACTAACTACTTAAGAAACGGAGTGTCAAATAATTAAAGTGGATGAATACACTCAGCTGTAGGTGATGTTTTGTGTCACAGTCTACTTCTTATTGTATTTACGCCTATAAGCTCACAAGGGATTCCGATGAGTGCCATCTACCGACAGGTGTCCCCTCACGTGACCTACATGTATGTCAATGTTTATCTTATTCTGCAACCGGAATAGCAAATTGAACTCAGCGTCCAAGGATGACTGAGTTTTACGAAAACTTGGTGGTTCGTTTTTTGGAGGAAGCTGATATTGGAACTGATGGACCAAACTGAGACTGAGAATTTCTCAACCATTATAAGTTACTTTGAAACCCCAAGAGGTTGTTACAGAAAATGACCTATTATGCCTAAATGGAACGTTAAAATTTGAGGTTTCAGACTCAAATCGCACCAGATGCCAAATTTCTAGCACTTAATTTCAAACATAGAAGTATATAATATTTCAAAAATAAAAATATTGATGTTTTTAAGAAAATTGTCATGCTATGTTTTTAACCGTACTACTTACCCTTTCTAACTGTGCTGCAAATGAGTGAGTCAGTCCAATATTAGAGGCATATAAACAGATTTATAGAATCGACGAAATTTAAAGTTCACAATAATACAGTTCATAACATTCACATGGTTAATATGAATGACAACCATGGTTATGTTTTTGTTAATGACAATTCATTTCATTATTTTAATTTAAATTTTTTGTGTGTTATTGGTAGTGCAGACTGAGGAAATCGTTTCCCCACACACAGGCTGATGCCCATGTGGGGATAATTTCCTATAAGATATTTGTTATGTATTCTATTTTACTCTGTACATAAATTTTGGAAATAAATAAATCAATAAATCAATCAATCAATATAACTGTACTTTAGTTGTAATTAATACGATACAGTAACTAGTAATATCAACAAATACTATCGTTTTAATAATAAAGACATTTTTGGATACAATATATCCATAAGGCAGTGTGATTTAGAATTAAAAAGCTATAGAATATTTTTTCAAGAGGTGTTCAAAAAACTGCGGAGTGATAAATGAAAACATACTTTACTTCCTAATCGTCCCCGACATATTTATGGCGCTCTGGCGTCTTCACGCTGAATGGTTAATCTCTAAATTTATTATCCTTAGTTAAAGTTGTCCTCTCAAAGGAGATTTTCTCGGAAAGCTAAGTATTTATTTCCAAATAAACAACACAATAAATTAATTTCATTTTATGATTAACAATTACAAAGAAAGCGAATCGCGCTAAAAATCATCTATAAAAAGGTGCAGTGATTTAATTTGTAGCACACAGAAACCAACATTTCTATATAATCGATTTTACTTTACAGCGTCTCTTGCGTAAATTAAATTAACCACAAAACTATCAATAATAAATGAGTAAATTACATAAATGATAGTTAATGGGATATCTGTGAATATATTATTGGTAAGTAAAATAAAAATTATAAAAAGTTAGTTTGCTACGGAATATAACCATTTTTATGCAATGCAATTTTAATAAATAAAACGATTTGAAAATTAATTATAAGTGTCAAGCCACTGTTGCTAGCTTATTTTTTTTCTAAATAAATTTTCAAGTGTTTATACATATTTAGAAATATGTATGTTACAGTTAAAAGTATAATTTATATGAAACTAGTACTCACTAGCTAATAGATTTTTTAACGAAAGGCCATGGTTGAAACCAGTTTTTACTAAACAAAACTATTTTTTACCAACATTTATAATCAAAACTAGTTTAGCCTCATAAGTTTTACTCAATATCGGTTAAAAAAATACAGTCAAAACTAGTTTGTCCTATAATGGTTTAATCTAACTTTTCCTGTTATGTACCATGTAATTTTTTACTATTTAGTTATATAATTTCTTTATAATAGTCTCCCATTCCACTCTTTAAATGTTTGTTAGTAGAAAAGAAACAGTATAATTTAAAATAGTTCAAAACTTAGGAAAACCATCCTTTTTTATTCTAATAATTTGAAAATAAGTTTAAAAGTTCACTTTTTACAACATATAAAATGCTTTCAAGAAAATTGTAATTACCAAATAAATGTTTCCCTTTGAAAATGATTTCTTGTAGCCACATTTAGTTTCTTAGTTGCGATGTAACTATCCTTAACATGTTCTACATGAATTTCCTGTAGCTGCAATTAAATTGAAATTTCCTTCTCCGTGGTTCAGGCTGTATGAAAACTTTAAATTAGGTACCAAATTTCAACTTTTAAAATAGATCGAAATTAAAAAATAGTTTAGGATATTTTGAAGCAGTGATTTAACATATAGCTTAATAAAAAATATTAAGACAAAGTTTGTAAATCACAGTGACATAAATGTTTTGTTGGCTATAACAGAAGATCGTTTTATTCTGTCATTAATAGTTTTTAGTGTTTTAGTTATAATATAATATAATGCAGTATTATGTGAGATATAATTAAAATAGAAATGCTGATTTTATTGAGTTACAACTGTGTTAAATTGTACTATTTCATTTATACTGCTAAAAATTATAACGAGGAGAATGGGAGATAACTGGAGAGAACAAGGTTGAGGGAAGAATGTGGGAAAAAAGAATATATTCATTACAGAGACAAAAACGCGATATAATTAAAAATATATTTGTATTAGTTAACACATGATAGGCAAAGCTACTTTTGGCCATGTATGAAGAAAGGTAGTTTTGACAAAACTATATATTGGAAAACAGCTATTTTTTGTCATACTTATATTGACTTAAATTTATTAGTTTTGATTGAAACCGTGGTTTTTGATTAAAATTAATTTAGGTTTATTTTTGCTGAAAACAATTGTTTTCAGTGAATTGCAGTTTTGACTGCAAAACACTCACCTTCACCTCCCCTCACCCACCCAGGGTATTTCTTTTTTAAATGCATATAATCGTGTGTTTTTTCATCTTCTAGAAATCAAAGTATGCCAAGAAGTACTTTCCGAATTGCAAGTAATAGCTAGACTCGGAACCGACAGCTGATGAAATATGCGCGAAGTAACGTAGCGAAAGAAACCACAAGTTATCCAGGTTTTATAAATGGCGGGAGAAGCAGTGCCAATGACATCTCTGAATTGTGGGAATCTTTTAATGCGATATTATTTGGTTTAGCCGCACGGAACTGGCAAAACCCGCTATTGGAAATCGCTTAGCGGCTTCCGTCCGTAATTCATTGCTCTGCAATGCGTCTCTATCAACAGACCAGTGTCGTACCTTTACTAAACCAACCTAGCTTTGCGGTTCATTATTCTTGTGCTTTGTGTATTACCGTTTCAAATTTTGCAAATGAATGAGTTAATGGAATTCATGTATTTCTGTACCTATGATTTTAAATTTTGAGACGTAATCAACTATGCAGTGATATGAGTTTTACCTTAATTAACCCTAAAGTATACATAAATGAGATCTAACATCTTGTTAAATAGGTTGAGTACAAAATGGTATCTTTATGAAAATTCGTTGAAAGTCTTCGATTATGGCATTTAGTATTATTACACTTCATTAACCATTAAAGTAGTATGCAAGATATGTTGAGTGTTGGTCTATTCTTAAGAACATATGCGATTTAATCGTCAGATCTTAGGTTTTTTTATCAATTATATCCAGTCCAGCAGAATATTCCATGACAGATAAAGGATACATCACCGTTTGACAAAATCTGGATTGTGAGAATCTTTTAATGCGATATTATTTGGTTTACGTAACATTGTATAATAACATATGTTAAATATTTACAAAATTGAACTACCAAACTTACTAGAAATATATACAAGAAAAAATAACTGAAATAGAATAATAAACAGTGGAAAGTATCTCACAGCTGAATGTTGGATTTATAACTCAGATGATCTGTTAACTCAGTTTCTTATCTGTTCATTATACAATACTAGCAGTTTCCCTCGGCTTCGCACGCAATTTCCCGTTGAAAACAGTACACTATATTCACTTATTCTTTTTATATCACATTCTAAACATTGCTGAGATAATTGACAGTCGTTCCTTCGTGAGCCTCTTGGGCGCATTATGAAGGTATGTATCATATACCTGCCTCTATCTTTCGTGGTTTTTGCTAGGTGTTGATAAGTTATTCAGAACAGTTACTGTATACGGATGATTTTCGGTAAACTAATTAGGTTATAAAGAATCACATTCGGTCTGTTAAAATTAATTTTCTGTCTAAGATATTTCCAGTATTATTTTAGGAGTGTGCCTTCAAGAAAATGTATCAAAGAAACCAAGTTTCAATCATAAAGTGTCTTCTTTCGGCTCTTTTCATTTACCTTCGATGTAACCAAATTCGATTACCTTATGTGCAAACATTCACGGATTTGTATAATGAGGTTGTTTTCATAATAGCGTTTAATAGTATTTTCTTTGAATTAAATAGTTTATTGATCATTGATGCAATCTGAATTTAAAAACACTACTGATCAAGCACTTTACAATAAAAATGTTTTAAATTTTAAATGTAAACAAATGTTTCTGCCTCTTTGATGAACTTCAGCTGAAAGTATTATCAGCTGTTAAGTATCAGTTCGCTTTGTATTACGTGTCGTAGCGCAGTCTGTCGGATCCAAATAAAACACACCAACATCAACAACAATTTATAATTAAACAATTAATGAAATAAACTATTAAAATTGGACCAAATACCTCTCTAAAAGTATGCCTATGTTACTTCCAGGACCGTGTAGAATCACTGTACAAAATTTCACGATGTTTCGTGCATTGGTTCCAGAGTTATAACGGAACATACAAACAAACATTCGCATTTATATATATATACTAGCTGTTTCCCGCGGCTTCGCACGCTTTTCGTAAGTTTTGCCCGCGTATGAGCATTTCTGGTTGAAGTAAATTATATTTCCAACCCCGATGTAGATTTTACCTTGATGTCACGATCAAGAAAATATGTCAAAAATGTATTGTACATGCATAATGTATTTTATTACAAAGTGGTCTACCACTCAACCTTTAAGTTCAACCAAAAATTTAGTTTAGACAATTATACATCATAACTTAGCGCCTTCAAATAGTGTTTCACTGTTTAATATACGTATCTATCTCGTAATTGCAGGTTATAATGTGCAGGCGCTTTGAAAACTTTTCTTCATTTTATTCGTTTATATTCACGACATAAGCGAATAATTCAGATAATAACTATCCTATCTTCTAAGTTAGACTAAATTACGGATACATGTGAAATTTGATTGAAATTGGTTCAGTCGTTTTGGAGTTTATTGGCAACATACATCGTGACTCAAGATTTTTATATATATAAGATATATATATATAGAAGATAGATTTTTGACTTAGCAAGGCTCAAATTCTGTCTCAAATTCGTAACAGAACTTAGATCTGTAAAACAGTGCTATAATGTGCAACTTACTACTTGAAACAATAAAAACTGGTATATACTCATACGTGTTTGCCACATGCTTAGGATAGTGCACTTGGGCAGATACGAGAATAAATTCTGTCACCTAATAACCAATTTGACGTTCGTTACTGTTCAAGCACTTTTTGTTAACTTATTTGGTTTTTCAGACTCAAGAGAACTTAGATTGATATTCAGAGAATGTATAAGTAAATGTTACAATAATTTTATTGATTGTTAACTCTAGGTTAGTGCTAGTAAAACCTATTAATATATTTAAAATGAATTCAGAGTTTAGTACGCTGTGCGTTTAAACCCACTGATTGATGACGAAAGCAGATGTCTGTGTTTGAGTGTTGTCTGTACGCCCAAATTTAATTTAGAGAGTTTAAATTTGGTGAGAACTCCACTACTTCTTTACCAAAATTGAAAATGGTAAACATTGGTCGGTTCAGCCGGAGTAGGTGAGGATGCCCTTTGTGGGGCAAACGTGACACCTTACACTCTGACTCGGAGTCTGGTATGATGAGTAAAGTTTGAATGCATAAGTATATATACTACATTTTTTCACAGGATTATATATATATATATATATATAAATATATATATATATATATATATATATATATATATATATATATATAATACTAATGTATATGTATATTTATTTATATGTTTTTGTAGATGTTTATGTTTATTTTGTTTTTATAGCCCTATGTATAATTTTTAGTTTCCTGAAGACGGTTTAAGCCGAAATAAAGAATTTGTTTGATATCTTCCTATTTATTATTGACGATTACACACACACACACACACACACACACACACACACACACACACACACACACACACACACACACACACACACACACACACACACACACAGTTATATCTGTGTATTTGCTGGTAGTGTTCACAACATTTGTAATGAAAGGAAAAACTCAAAGTTATGAAGGGCAATGATAGTGATAGTGTTTTTCAGTGGTTATGAATTATGTATGAAATAGACTACATAATACAGAGTGGTAATGACTTATGGGAACTAAGAGCTGAGGAGACCTATGATCTGGAAGTTGGGGACTGGGAGCATTATGAATATATAAATGTATATAATTATGCAACAACAGGTGGCGGTGAAAATATCGATTAGAATTAAAGATAATTATTGAAATGAAAAATTGCAATGAAAATATATTGATTTGAATAAGAGAAAACTATTCAAAGAGAACATTAATAATAAATATTTTGTGATGTTTATCTTTAAACTGCAACTGATATAAAATATGAATATGTAGAAGGTTGAAATATGTATTGACTTCTAATATTTTTCACATCGATGCAACATCAATGTATTGGTGTTATTCTTTCACCCTCCACCTCCTTTACAACACCAGCTCTGCCGGACAGTAACGGCCATATAAAATTGTCAAGGCTGATCTTTATGTGCGAGCCGGCCGGCCTGTAGATCTGCGGATCATCCTTTGCAATCTTTATCACCGTTGCGGGTAGATTTATTTCTTACATTATACGTTGAATAAGTGATATAAACAGTCATATTATTTTATATATTGAGAGATAAAGTACAGTACCATTTTCATGAACAAGGTTAAGTACACCACACCAGTGTGGTCTGTGTGTCGTGAAACAGGCATCTATGAGACTGCATTAAAAATTTCAAGTCTCTATCTTACTTAATTCTTGAGATATCCTGTGGAGACAATCATGTAATCATACCGAAAAGAAATTTTTTCACCAAAGCAGGTAGAAGAGAAAATTTTGCTCTACAAAAATCCATTACGGAACTTATGTTCCATCATAGAACGCGTGATGAAAATTAAGTTTCATCTTTACTACTGCGTGGAAATGAAGTTTCATGAAAAATATCTTAGGATTATGTATTTGCAGAGATATCTTGCGTATATCTGTTACAACGCCTCATGTTAAAATGCAGTTTAGTTGTACTCAGAATATTTTAAAATTTATTTATTGTACGATTTTCTTGTTTCAAAGATGGTTACCCATACATAAATGGAAAAAATTTCGCTAACGTTTATTAAAATCTCCTGAAGTGACTTGCACTACATTGAACACGATGTTGCCTATATATATATATATATATATATATATATATATATATATATATATATATATATATATATATATATATGTATATATATAAATGAAGTTTCATGTAAAATATTAAATGTATAGGTAATTTAGTTCTAGAGATATTATGCGGACAAGCAGAATAGATATTATAGAGCCCCTCGTGTCATAGGTCTCACCAACCCTCAGGTAATACTGTAGATTGTCAAAATATTTGTACAATTTTCAACTTAAATATTACCGATAGCAGCCTAGTGTTGTTTAGGTAGGTAACCATGGAATTTTAGATATCCGTTCATCAACGTGTATACTTCTAAAGGCTAAAGACCGTCTCCAATATTTCGATATGATTGCTGTCTATAATCACTTATCAGTTGTTTGTAAAAATTCTGTTGGTGATTGTTTTTAAAGAAATAATAGTTTAAAAATCATCTGTACGAACTATAATTTGAATTTAGGACAATTATTATTATATACACACAGCACATAAAATTTAGCATCTTTAAAATATACTTTACAACCATCTTACTATTAAAATAAACATGATTAATTATTTGTCATATACTCGTACAGTTTAATATACAGTAAATACTCCTGTATATTAAAAAATTTAGATGTTTTATATATATATATATATATATATATATATATATATATGCGCATGTAAAGTTGTATGAAGTATTGTAGATGACAATTATTGCAATTTTAACATTTCACTATAATAATATTAAAATAATTTTTGAATTAGTCCTTCAAAACTGAACTCTTGTAGGTTGACTTACAAAAAGAAAAAAACAATAATAAATGTAAATTATATTAATTTTGGACGATGAACTTCAGCATTACTGATCCAAACATTTATCGATCATAATGCAACATTTAGAACGCAGAATTGTTCTTGAATATTTCCAGAATTTGTATTGTATAAAATATATATTCCAGTATCAAGTTCTGGGACATTTTTGTACTACAAGATACAGTTAAATCAATGTTCGGAAAGGATCTCGTGGTATGAACAATATTGTAAATGTTAAATGCTTTCGATGATAGTTTTAATAATTAAATAATTATAATTTTGTAGTATATTTATTCATTATTTGAGAATAATCTTCTTCTCAAAGAGAAGAATTTTTGAATATGTATTATTATTGTTAACTCATATATTGTTTAATAAATTACTTAGACATTTGTTGAAAAGTTGTTATACATAGTAATAATATACTCGTACTGTCGTGAATACAGGGGCTCAGTAAAGGCGAATGTGTATATAAAACGTTATTTTAAGTAAAGTACCAATAAAACAACGTTTAAACTTCGTCGGATCCAGTCGAGACATTCATATTCATGTCAGGTTAAGATTGCTACCTTTAAAACAGAGTTGAAGAACTGAATGTTGAATGCTTGTCAGAAGTCAATTGACCTAAAGTTGCTCCGCCTTCTTTCAAAACTACTGAAAGAAACGTTCCTCCTATCCTCGGCAGAGAGAATACAGACGCTGACCTGGTACTATTCAAATTGATGTAAGGTTTTTTTTCAACAATCGATGCCTTTGTAGTATCCGTCAGTTTGAAAGGAATCCGTCAAAGAAGCCAGGTTCTGCAGTTTTTAAATTAATGTTGGATTCTGAATGGAAGCAAATTGTACTTTTGCATACAATCACAGCCAAGTTTATTTTCATAGAATCATTGTTGAACTTCTTTTAATGAAAATATTTTAGAATTTTTCAATTCATTGTAAGGAAATTAACGATTTACAAATAAATCACTCGTACGTTCTTAAAGTGATCTCTTTTAGTAAATAATCTCTCTTTCATATTCCACGATTGTATTAGGTGACGTATTTAAAGAACGAAAATTAAGCTGTGACATATCTTAAATTATTGTTAAAATTATACATCATACAGTGTTGCCAGAAAGTTTAGGGACACCCCACATAAAGTGATAAACTACTTGTGTCCCTATACTAACAGCAGATTGGCTAACTCTATATATTTCCCCATTAACGCAGTGAAAACGAAGTATTTTGGTGTGACTTTCATTATTTTATGTATAAAATCTTTCAAAATATGAACTTTTTTGTGATTTTAAAATTTTGGAGGAAACACCTGTTTTTTTTAACATTAAAATTTATAACTTCTAAAATAAATGTCCAATCATCTTAATAATTGGTACGTTGTTTTAACATAAGATATGGAGTAAATAAATGCTATTGTGGCAACTAGAAAAAAATAACTCACAGTTTGGTGATCGCTCAAAGTTCCTTTATTTTTTATTTTTTTCGGAAATGAAAAACTGATAACTTTGGTGCGTTGTAGCGCTCGAACTATGAGAGTGGTAGGCAATCCACGCACACCAGCTTGTTCCTCACAAAACAGAGGAAGGGATATTGATGCGCACGCACTCCTTTTTCATCATTTGCTTTGTTGCCGTCAGCTACAAACATCGCCATTTCCGTGTTTGTAAAAAAAATAAAGGAACTTCCGTCTACGAAAAATATGCTTCTATTATACATAAATTATGGAAATTGAAAAAATCTATCAATTATATTATAATATGATATACTTGCTTGAGATTAATGTTGATCTTTCTACAATGATGATTCCGTATTATTATTTCAGGATAACAGCATCTTCCTATGACTTTGATTTGTATCAATACTTTTGTATTAATAGTACTAATCTTTTTAAGTGTAAATGATTACGTTGCTCCTATGTTGATGCAATTTCTTAAATATTTCTACAGAGAATTTCAAAACATTTACCTCATTAAAGAACACATCTGATTCTAATCTGTCCTTTTTAAGTGTTGACTGCAATATTTTGATGTTATCTATCCCCATCATTGTGTATGTAATACGTAATTACATACTGATTGCAGGTGAAAATCTAAGGAAGAACGCCAACACTAACCTGATTTTAATATTGCAAGGTACATATGAAAGACTTATGTAAGCATGTGTAGTTTCACGCTGCTCGTAAGCCTTTCTAGTCTCATATAATAAATAAGTATTAAAAATTAAGTATTTAAGTTCTTAAGATAAATCCTATGACAATTTATTTAAACTAACTTGTTTGGTAATACGTTAAAAATTAAAATGGCAAAATATGTCGATTGAAAATTGCTTAACTTTAAGATTTGGCGTTAAGCCTTATATCTTAGTAAAATTAATTATTACTAAACTCAGTGAGAGGATAACGATTTTAATTTTAACCACAAGCAATTGTCAATGGAGACCTACAAAGCGGTATAACTATTCTATCAATTCCGTAATAGCTGGGCTGATATACCTCTAACCCCGCCATAACTTTCTTGTTAGTATTTGTACTTAGTAACAATTCTGTGATTACTCCTACGGTTTGTACTGTATAATAGCTTTTAATGATACGTATATACTTTGTCCTGTGACTGCCACAAAAAATAATACGACTTGAGTATTACATTATGGTACAAGTTCTAAATAATATTCCAACACTGCGGCATGCCAGTGGTGTAGCTCCTATAGGTTTTCTTGGTACGTATATGTTTTGTTCTATTAACCCAACAAATTTAGTATTCAGTTATGATATAGTTGCCGTGGATCCGATAGTTTTGCAATAGTTTTTGCGGTATTAGATAGTAACCGTGTTCTGCTACTGCTATAAAAAGTGTTACACAAGTATAGTATGTGGTGTTACCTTTTTTAAGGTGAGTGTGGTATAAGATGTATAAAAAAGCTAGGTCTTCACTGTGTTCTAACACCAGGTCAATCAGAATAATAAATCCCAACTTATCAGGTAACAATTTAAAATTTATTTAATTATTATTAAACTCGGAGTGTAGTTTATTGTTATATAACAGTACAACTAACTTCAAAAATATGTTCAAACATGGTGACAAGTATAATTCGGAACATAGTTTTCGGACGTAGGAAATTCAAGAATTTAATTATTTATTAAGTGTATTTGACAGTTGAAAATATGAAATAAAAAACGATATCAATGATTATTGCCGCACTTTTGAATAATTTCCGTATTAGGGTTTTTGACACATGAAGAAGACGGTAGCTTTCAATCCTCAAAATGTAGTGTCATACATTTTGTAAAAAATAACGATGGAAAATTTCTTAAATCCTGTTTCGTTTCAAATAATCTATCGCCAATAACAATTTCGATACAATTGAATTTACGAACAAAATGTTTGACGAAAGTCCTTTACCATACAGTAAATACATGACTTGACTGTTGCCGTGGTACAACTAGGTCGAGGCTAAACGATGCCGCAGATCGCTGTTTTACTGAATCGGGCAAAAAATTCACAATTTTATATTACAGCACGTCGTATGCCAACATAAAATAATTCTGTACTTCAGCCATTAACAGGCATTCAAAGGTGCCATAGTGCCGATATTGGGATTTTATCACTCATTTAGATATGTACAAAACGCGTTAAATTTTACTAATATGTAATAGAATATCGATACAAGGGAGTGTTGAAGGAACCGTCAAAATGTAATGAAATAGGGGGTGCACAGATGGATGGACTACCCTTTTGACACTAAAATCAATACAGCTCTTCTTTGGACCAAAACACATATATGCTTCATGTTTCAAGTCTTTAAGACCTTTCTATGAAGAGTTATCTCACAGACGGACAGATAACGTCATAATTCTAAGTAGGCTCTATCGGGTTCTTACTATATCAGAATTTGAATGAAAACGTAAAGTTCTTATGTGATGCTGGGGTTAGTATCCAATAAATGGTATCAGTCTACTAGTTCGAACGACTACAAAATTAAGTTTTAAGAATTGTTATGTGAAATCTAAATATATTTTTGAGTTTTTCAATTTCAATTCATTTACCAATTTAATATAAAATAATTATATACATAAATATACATATACATTATACATAAAGATTAATATAATATTTTTTTAAATTAATAATAAGAAATTTCCGCATTTAGTTCTTATGATAGCACTTTTAAGAAACATGTTTCAATGATGTTAGTGATGTAGTTATCAGCTAGTAACTAAAACAGTAATATCTTCACTTAGAGGGTGGTTGATCATGTCAAATATTTTTGAGGTTCCGATCGGAATTCCCTAGTGGGGAAAGAAGCGCTCGGATTACTCTAGCGCAGGACTAAAGGTTTCGCTTGGATTCTCGGGCAGGGAAAGAGAAGGAGGAACTAGGATTGCTCTAGCGCAGAGCGAAAGGTTCCGCCAAGACTGCTCTAGCGGATGAGGGGAGAGAGGCTCTTGGATTTCTCTAGCACAAGACTAAATCTCCGCTTGAATTTCTCTAGCGGGGAAAGAAAAAGAGGCGCTCGGATTGCTTTAGCGCAGGGCGAAAGATTCCGCTTGGATTGCTCTAGCGAGCGAGGGGATAGAGGCGCTCGGATTCCTCTAGCGCAGGGCGAAAGGTTCCGCTTGGATAGCTCTAGCGGGAAAGTGAAAGAGGCGCTTGGATTGCTGTAGTGCATGACAATTTTCTTACCTGCCGCGAAGCGTGGTCGGTCTCTTGGAAACGAATGAGAGCTGTGCCTGTGATGGTCTCCTTTTATAGAACCCGTGTTGGTGCATACGCATAACCCCCAATATTGTTAGTCTGCTCCTAGCTGCGGTGTCGGCAACATCTCTCTGTAGGACTAGATTGTCTGCTTGTTCCAACCTGTTTGAAATGGCGGCGCTGCTGTTTCTGAAGACTCGACGGTATTCTTTATTGCAGGGATCGGGGTCGTTAGGGGTCCGTAGGCATAGGGGAAAATGTGCCGACTTGTGTACAGCGGCGCTGCAGGACGTATGGGATATATTAATTAGGTTGGCGTGTCGGGGTGTTTAAGAGAGAGTTAGGTTTATGGGGAAAGAAACGGAAGGCGGTAGGGTAACGGGAAGTTTCATCAGTGGCGCAGGGTCGGGTCAAGTACTGTAACTGAGAGGTCGGACTGATCGTGGGAAAATAGGACAGGGCTTATGGTAATGTCGAAAATCGAAGGACAAAGGAATTGTTAGAGGAAGTGTGTATAGGACGACGCCGACTACCTGAATGCGACGCCGAAAGCGGATTAGTAGGGCACGAGGAGAGGAAATGTATAATGGTAAGCGGAAACATTGATAACCGCTAGGGTGCGGGCAAAGGTCAGGGTAAAAGAGGTACGTGGAACTAGGACACAACGCAGGGGAAATTAGGATGACGCTGGTTTTTTACGGGTAGGAGGGGAGTAGAGGAGATGTATTAGGTGAAACGGAAATAAGGATTTATTGGCGGAAAGAAAGTGAAGGGTGTAAAGCTAGACGTAGGACCGTGGGAGGGGACGGTAAGGTAAGATAGGCTAGGAACAACGGAACGTCGGTAATAGCGGAAGGCGGAAAATAAAAAGGTCAAGGGTAATAAGGGAATCCGAACCCTGAGAAAAAGGCGAGGGTTATGGACGGGAACGAATAAGGGTCGTTACATTTTACCATGCGGTTTATTGGAAATAAATGTTTTTATATCTTTAATAACAATAAAAATGTATATAGTAGTACACTTATTTTTAATTTTTTAAGCTCGTTTAAAATTATTATGAACAAAAGTAATTTTAGCAATTCTTGAGTAACATTTGAACCGTGTAAACACACAATTTAGATTTTTTAAATTAATTAAGATTTCTTCCCAAGAAAGAAATTGATCGTCATCTACGCTACTTTTGGAGGTATAGAAAGGGTTAAAATATGAAACGATATTTTTTCTCAGATTATAGTCTTCTTAGCGTTATAAACTTAGAACCGAACGCCAGACACATAAATATTAATTATAACCACATTCAGACAAAGAGACTGAAAATTGACACATTTAGTGTTTAAATGTGGTTAGCTGACGCTGATTTAACATTTACTTCCGTGTTTGACGACTGGTGCTATATGTGTCGAGATAAAAAACTATCTAGAAAAAAAGGATCATTTCATAATCTCTATTTGGTCATTTTCCATTTCGATATCCACCAAAACTGTCTCAACTGATAACAAATGTATTTCCTTGGGTAAATTCTCTATAAATTTCAAGAAAATTAGATCTGCTTATTTCTCGGCTTCATGTTTAAGGTGTATGGTATTACTTTGTGATCTGTATTTAAGTAGATAATGTATTTTAAACTGAAGGCAATAATTTTATAATGTTTATTGAAAGATAGGGGACAATGGCACCCTTAAAATATACATACATCTATCAATCTGAACAAGTATAATTGTCTTCCTCAGAAGGAAGCAGAAATTACTTTAAAATGCAGATTACTTTGAATAATCCCTTTGAAATTGAAGGATACTACAAAGGCATCGTATGTTAGGAAAGAAACTACATCGATTTGAATAGTACCAGGTCAACGTCTGTATACTCTACCCAGGATAAGAGGAACGTTTCTTTCAATAGTTCTGAAAGGCGGAGCTAACTTTGGGGCCAACTGACTTCTGACAAGCATTCAATATTCAGTTTTTTAACTCTGTCTCAAAAGTAGCAATATTAACCTGACATGAATAGTAATGTCTAAACCGGAACAAAGTTTCAGCGCTGTGTGATTTGTAATATTTTACGTAAAGTAAAGTTTTTCGCTTTCACGTTTTATTTATTAAGTCTGCATATTATCTAACTACGGTTACTTTGCTATATTTTATAACTCTGTAACAAATTTCAACGTAATCTATTGAACATACAATAGTGACCTATTTAAAAACGTATATTCGGATAACAATGAACTAGATCACTTCTAAAGCCAGGGTTCAAAGTTTCCCGCTTTTGAATAACACTATTCTAAAACAATTTAGAAATCTACAAAATTATTCTTGTTTAGTAACTATAAATTTGTTGTTTAAAATTTTGTAAAGTATAGTATTATCTCAACTAAAACTGACATAGTTTCAACATAATTGATCAGTATTTTATTCAAAATACATTTTTATGGGTGTACGTGTGGGTGTTTTTAGTTTTATTATCAAGTCTTTGTGTTGTATTAACCAAATATAATTTAAAGAATACTAAGGTATTTATCAGTTTAAGGTATAATTGTATATAGGTATAAATTACAAGGTAAATTGTAAGCTAAAATCTACTTCTTTGTTTATATATTTAACACTGGTTAAGAATACGTTAATAAAATGTTTTTCTTGAGTGTCAATGAAAGATCCAATTAGAGAAGGCAATAAAATACGAGTATGACCAGCATGCAATTTTTTAGTTTAAATTGAAGGAGAGAGGAGGGTTGTGAGGCTTAAAATTTATTTGGTACGTTATTCTTAGGTTTGTGTACTTCAAAAAATACCACATTTATGTAACTGATATAGGTAGACGTTGTTCTATGGCCTTTTGGGAACCACGTTGTACAATCTTAGCCCTTCATAGGCAGTTGGTGTAAATACCAGAGAGCGAAAGCCAGAAAGGTAAACCGTTCTCCAGATCTCCTAAGTTTTACACTAATGCCTTAACGTTTTACATTGAAGGCACATAAAACTTTAATAAACTATTGAACATTATTATATGGTCGTTGGTTCATGAAAATACAATAAGGTATAAGGGAATTATCTAAAACCTGGCACAAATTTGGCAGTGTTAGAAAAAAGTAAAACCTTTAAAAAAGCAAATAGGCCAAGAGAGAATAGGAGAGATAGGATAAAAAGGGGGAAGTAGAATGGAATTCAAGGGGATAGAAAGAATAATTCAATTCGTTCAGTAAAAATTTCATAGAATTTTTTTCGGGAAGACAAAAATAATTATAGTTAAATAATTTAGATGGTTAATTTAATTGTTATGCGAAATATGAAGTATTGAGGACATAGTGTTGGAAGGCTAGCTGTAATGAAATGAAATGAAAAATGCCTTTATTAAAGAGGAGGAGTTAGGGCTATCAATCTCTACCACTTTCTACCACTCAACCTCATATTGTATACTGTAAATTTACAAGAGTATAATAAAATTGTAGTATATTATTAACTTATACCTTAAA
Organism: Homalodisca vitripennis; assembly: GCF_021130785.1. Taxonomy (NCBI): domain Eukaryota; kingdom Metazoa; phylum Arthropoda; class Insecta; order Hemiptera; family Cicadellidae; genus Homalodisca; species Homalodisca vitripennis. The sequence goes on from NC_060212.1 coordinate 147,030,899, forward strand.
TATAAAAATAACAACATTGCTTGACCTATACAACATTTAAATCTATATATTGAAATGAATTCAAAACTTGAATAAAAAATATAAAATTAAAAGTTTATATATGTATATATGTACATACATATACATGTTGTAATAAAAGCAAGGAAAATTCAAAATGAAGAACAAGAAGACACATTCAATCACTCTCACCATATGACCGCAACGAGCAGCACCACCCGTCATCCCCACATGCCACCCAGCAGCAATCCCCTAACCACCGTCCCAAAGCGAGCACGGTCCTCAATACATCTAATATAATCGGGGAGAGCATTCCAAAGGTGACAAGTCTGGTCAGTAAAGGACCTATTAAAAATTGTTGATCAATGAACTGGAATTGATAGTAATGTGGATACTCTTCTTGTAGGTCATTCGCTAATATCAGAGATAAATTTGAAATGATCGGCATGATAAACAGGATATTAGGTCTTGATAATTAAATGTAGAATAGAAAGTAAGAGGAATTTACGTAGTTGATGAAGTTTAATGAGTGACGATTGCTGGAAATATTGTGTAACATACTTATGATGGTCTGAGATTAAAATTATTTAACATTATTATGTCTAACATTTATTTTTAACACATTTTTTATCTAACACAGTAGCTCTGAGCACGCTGGAGTCTGTCCGATTGCTCAACTCTCATGCCAATCATGACGACGCCCTAAAAGTCAACGTGTGGTAGTATAAGAGTCTTAATGAGAATCCCCTTGACATTGAATCGCAGGTACATGGCAAACCGCTTCAAACCGTGGATGCCAGCGGTTTGAAGTTATTATCAACTCTTCTGCACGTTATTGCAACTTGGTCAGCCCATTTGAGATTTTTGTTCATAGTGAGTCCGAGATTATTCAGTTTGTTTTGGTAATTTAGCTCACAACTATTAAGTTTAAGTTTCTGTGCGGTGTCAAGATTAATTCGGTTTATCATTCTTGAGTTACCAAATAGCATTACTCGTGTTTTGATTTCACTTAGTTTCAGTCCTTGTTGTGTTGCCCAAAAGTTAAAGGTTCCAATGTCCAAGTTGATTAGTGACGTAAAAGTGGCTAGTTCGTTTGGTAAACATTGAACGTATATTTGCAAATCGTAAACGTAAAGATGAATAATTTGGATATGTTATAATCGAAGTGACGTTGTTTATATAAAATGAGAATAAAATAGATCCAAGTACAGAGCCTTGTGGGACCCTCCGTGTAACAGGTGTCCAGTCTGACATTTTATTCCCTCCTTCACATATTGCTGACGTCCAGTAAGGTAAGACTCGACCCAATTAATATAACCATCGGAGAAACCATACTTCTTTAATTTGATAAGAAGTGGGTGGTATACATAGTCGAAGGCCTTGGAGAAATCAAATAATATTAAAATGGTCACTAGTCTCTTGTTAATTGCTAATAGGCTATAATCAGTAATCTTCAATAAGGCTGTCATGGAACTAGGATTACATATGAATCCAGATTGGAAATTAAAAGAATATCATAGTCATTAAGATAAGAAGAAAACTGTTGGTGGACTACTCTTTCGAGTCATTTCGAGAGATATTAGAGAATGATCATTGGGCGTAGTTCAGAAGAAGTTAGAGGGTTACATGTTTTCTTCAATGGGCGAACCAGGGCACGCTTCCAAACATCGGGAAAAATAAGAATAATCCAAGGAGCGATTTAAAATAACTATAATAGGCAGTTTGATTGGTAAGGTATCTTTTAGAAAGCGTAGAGATATAACATCACCCCCGACCGTGTTACTAGTCATCCTCGGCAAGCACCTTAGCCTCACTCACAGGTGCAAACGAGAAACGGCTGTATCCCGAGGAGCAGCCCTCAGCTCGGCGACATAATCGCGAGCTGCAGATTCATCTATTGGTAAATTTACAAAATGGTCATTGATTACATTGATATCAAAGCAAACAGGGTTATAGAAATTTGATCTTCCAATACCTAGACCCTTAATCTTGTTGCATAGCGACCTCGAGGACTACCGCTGAGACAAGAGTTCTATGGTAAAACGTCACTTTGGCATTTCTGATTTGCTGCTGCTTACGATTCCTAAGGCATATATAGCCCAATCTTGCGTAGACTTTGATCTCTTAGCCTTTACGGAACGCTGAATCAGTATGTTATGAAATCATTTATCCAAGGCGCGGGGCTTTAGAGATTATTTTTGTGACAATTGGTGGATTTTTATCGAATAAGCTGATAAGAAAAGAAGTGAAAGTTAATAGCATGTCATTTACGTTATTGGCGTCCGTAACCTCTGGCCAGGACAAAGTAGCAGTATCAGTGAGAAGAATGCTGCAGTACAATTATATTGTTGGTATGTAGTTATTATCGAAACTTGAAACTGCAGAACTTGAAAGGAGTTTGACTTACGTTTATACACAGGTGACAAAATTCTGTTGCAAGGAACGGTGTTCAGAAAAGAATTAAACGTCGTAGATTTTTAGTTCTTAACTTTTATTAGTATATTATTTAATTAGATACGTGTTCTCCTTATTGCTGTTTTCTTATCTTTTAAACACATGCCATCTTAAAATCTGATGAGATGTCTTAATAAGTTTTAAAACAATACTGTTTAAAATTACCTTTGTATTTTAAACCCCATTTTAGATTTGCAGTACGAACATTTAAGACAATCGCCATCCTGAAACATCTTCAGGATATCGATTTATGTATCAATATAAAATTAGTTTAAATGGGTAACAAAAAAACGCTTTTTATTTGTTGCCAAGTTGAGCAATACAAACGTTAACAATATTCCACGAATTAAAAGGTAAAGAGTTTCCAATTGTTATTGAATGATGCTGGAAAATGAACACTAGGGTTTACTGTATATGGCAAACGCATCCACTATAAGTGTAGTAACTTATGTTGATGTGTTTAGAAGTAACTGAGTTTATTATATTCATTTGTATTGCTACATTTAATAATTCTAAAATAATTTTAAGTTTTCGTATACGATACCTAATTCTGAGATGAATGTTTCTTCCAAAATTAGGAATGGCCACTACCTTAAGAGACTTAAAATAAATACGTGTATAAAGTTTGCATAAAATTGCAAGTGTTAAATACCACTGTTCTCCGTTATACAATAACATAGATGTGATTTTTTTTAATATGGAGGTCATATTTGGCGAAAGTTTAATAACCAATGTGAATTTCATATATTGGGGTAACTGTTACACTGTACTATGAAAAAGGGCTTTTTTAAATAATACAAAAATGTACGAGAGTAGAATGGAACATGAGAGATCTACGACGGTCAAGAATGTTCAAGGCAGAGGTATTTTATGCCCGGGGTGGGTCGTTTGGATGCGGGAAACATTCGCTTACTCAAGATTTCTGATTGCCACAACTCTTTACTTACCTGTACTTTCTGCTTGTCTTTCTTGTTCGTTAGGCAATTCCGTGTTTGCCGCTGAAATTAAGCCCGTACTTTATTTGTAAGACGAACTCAATTAAGACCTGATCCTGTAAACAATACAAATTACGAATTTTAATAAAAATTACAAATGTAGAAACATTGATTCTCGTTTTAAATGGTTAAATAATTTTTATATTATGTCCAACTGTTTGTTTACATATTTTAGAAATACGAAATTATGAACGTACTTAGTTTAGAGATTAGATTCTTCAGATCTTTGTCAAAGCTAATTCTGAATTCTCCTGTCAATGTCGCTTTTAAAGTTACTTTTGGTTGCTAAACTAGACCATCATGATGACAAGGAACTCCCTGTCCTGTGCAATCCTTCCTTTTGCGATGCATCATTTGTTTCATCATATGTCTTATCGTGATTTGTGTGTCTTCTCCTGATATTTTTGAGAATTACTTTCGTGTAGATTTACTTTTTCGTTATCGGATTTATACCTAAAGAATAGGTCAGATACCAGAGATAGAACGCCCTGTTTTTGTTGCATTATGGATAAATAAATTTATAAAATAGACACAAGAACGGAATAATATTGAATAATCTTGATCTAGACGCTATTCAATATCTCAGAAAATTGTAATCGGTTTTGTGTACAATGTTGTTAACAAAATGTTATTGGCAATGAAGGTGACACATAAGATTCTTCAGAATACTTATGTGCCTGTTGTGTGTTATTGAACTCTACAATATGTCAGGAGTGATAATCATAGTAAGATAAATGTATTCCCTATTCAGAACACGTTCACGTCCAATCCGCAGCGCCTCTTTCATTTCATCAGCTCACTACCGATATATCAGTGACTTTCGCTCGGTCGGCGCCGCCAAATTGAAAAGCTACTTGGAGCGTGCGAGCCGTGGAATATCGTCTCTTGGCTTCCATTTTGTATTTCTGGTCAGACGACTGTGTAAGTGAGTTATTGATCAAATACAACTGGTCAATCTGGAATTTTAACAAACTGGGTCAGTCGTAGTAAAACTAAAACAATTATATCTCAAGAGGTAAAATAATAAAAAGATGTATAAAAAAATAAAAAGGATGTATTAGGTGACTTTAGCTGTGAATAAAATTATACAAAGGAGATGATACAGTTTACTCAGATAAAAATCTATGAGCTGCAGTAAGTTAATTTCAAGTCCTTATAAGATTGATACATCAAGATAAGCATGATTAGGTCAACAAAATCTCCCTGATGTGCTCCCTTTCGATCACAACAGGTTTTACAGATATCCAAAAAATTCCCGAACTACTTCAGATTTTTGCAGATAGTAGAAATATATTTATTTTTCCTTTTTCAACTAGTATGTAGCATTAAGTACTAAAACATTTATTTCCACAATAAACTATACTAAGGAAAAAAAATAACTAAAAGTTTTGTTGACTTTATGTATGTAAAACAGTAAGCAGATAACTTAATACAACAATACAGTTAAAATGATCAACCTCGTCGTAACAGAAAAATGGGAGTTTTAAGAAGTTATATTTGTTAAGAGATTAAACTTTTACTCAGTATGACGAAAAAGGTAAGAAAATACATGTTCTTAACATTAAATAAAGAGCACAGATGAACGTAAAGAAATAATACTAAATAACAAAAAATTTAAAGCAATGAAGAGAAACAATAACACGCTAAATAATGAGGTGTATAGTTAGTCTAGCATCATTATTTAGAGATGATTTACATACAGAAACCTATAAAAAAACAACCACAGATTATACATCTCGTATCGTTAGAAAAAATAATGATTTGAAGTTCAGTTCAAATCTGTATTATAAAAAATTGCTACGTTATATATTTAAATAATTATCTTGTAATATCAGTATAATCGGACCACGGATATTTTATCTATGCATTCAGATTGTGTGTAAAGCTATGTGCAATGCCAAAAAATTAAATTAAATCCAAATTGTTTTTTCTGTTTGTATTTATAAATCTTATAATTTTATTTCATGCGGCTGTACATTTTATATATCTGAAAACATCAGTGTTTCATGTCAAATTAATAATTTGTCAAGCTAAGTAAAAAAATAAACATTTATGTGTTTTAAAAGTTGTTCCTATACTACTTGACTTGGTTGTCGGATATGAGGGTCATTATTTACTTAGTATTTAGTTTTATACTAATTCCAGTTTTTTAATCACAATAAGGTTTTATTACTGAAGCTGGATACGATACAAATAGTACGCTTAATAATAACGTCATTAGGTTTTTTCATTATGTTTGAAATCACACAGCGGTTCTTAAACATGTCAAAACGTGTCATAAACTCTATGCTGGTTGAGGTGCTATTAAATGAGTCTCTTCTCTGGCTAGTTAGTCAGCATCTACATTCTGTACGACTCCTGAATCTCCCTGCTCCTAGGGGCGGGAAAGACTATTGTTTTGCCCAGGATAATTGAGGATTTCCTTAAACTTCTAGCTTAAACTAATGGCTGACAGAGTTTAAACATGTTTTGATTGCTCCTCGAGCATCCCGTAAAATTGTGATGTTTATTTTTCTACAGTTTATTATGGGGTTAAACTATGCGCTTTTTGTGAGGTTCAAATCTCTCCCTGTAAAACATCAGTTGTTTCTGCTAGCAACTCAGATCTCTCGAAGAGGGATCATACAGTTTTCATTGCACACAGAAATGGTGTACTCAGATAAAATATCTTTTATCAAAAATTTGAAGAAAGAACTTGCGCAAAGTTCTCATGATTAATGCTTACAAGATTAATCTAAAAAGAAGAATATTGAGAAGAGTGATAAATGCAAAAATGTACACAGCTAAATGATCAGTACTGTAAAATAAGTGGTTTTGAACAAATACCTATTCACCAACATAAAGTATTGCTGCTCATCAAAATATTTAACATTAGCTAATAATTAAACATGCCAAATGGGTTTATTAATTATTACAAATTTGTTGTGCTTGTATTAAGAAGTGTATTCTCATTATCAAGAAAGAGAATAATTAGTCATCAGTTTACCTGCAGTTTTAGTCAAGATAGGGAGAAATCACTAACAGGCAGGTAAAATATGATACGTACTAATTATATGGTGAACTGTATCAATATTATTATTATTGGATGTTAATGTTCCCAATACAATTTGGTGAAACTTAATTTTAAAATAAAGCAAAAGGTGTGTTAATCTCAATAGACAGAGAATGTATAATTGTATAGGAACAGAATGCGTTAGTTACACGTTACATTGTTTAAAAATTGTTTTGAAACACACTTTTTAACTTAAAGCAAAAAAAGAATTCTGTGCGTTAAAAATTCTGTTTAACCACAGTTTTTAACTGAGCTGCAAAAAAGGATACTGTACTTTTTATCGAACCACAGATTTTACAAGCGCAGTATCGGGATTCCAATAACATTTTTCATACATCCAACCAAAGCTGTATTTATTGTAACGGCAACCCTTCCCATCTTTACTTCCGACAGTAACGACATGGCCTCTTGTTTATGTGTGATAACGGCCTTTTCCGTGGCGTTAAAGTGTATATTTTACCAAGCTGTAATTTGAAAGATTGTTATATCCGTTTTACACCTTTTCAGCTGCAAAATACAAAAGGAGGTCAAAATTTTCTGTTTTAACAATGACTTATGTTTTAATTTGTCATATTGTAAATAAATTTACCGTCCTTACTAAATAAGTACATGTTATGATGTCTAACTTATGGGCCACCAGCAATTTTTATCAATATAGTTAAAACTTATTATTATTGGTTATAATACACAACTGTACAACCTGAAACATTTACTGTAACAGAAACAGTGTTGACTAGCCAAGTGTAGCCAAGATAAGTTACGGTTCACAGCAACAATCTCTCCGTTATCTACATATAGATTGTGTCGCCCTCGGAAAGGCGCCACCCTGTCAAGTATAGCAATAAACTAACATTGTTGAGAACTGTATATACAAAATAATGTATTATTGCAGTTATTTGATGTAAACCCGTTTAATGTTCTCAATTGCAATACACCATATCCACGTATTTAGATTAAGAAGTATTGTTTCTTTTAAACGTAAAAATTATACGAAATTTCTTAGTTTATTTAAGTGTTTTTGGACGAGCATTGCGTTCAGCTGGTGGAAAAAACATTATTATTTGAACTGGAATCCAAATTATGACAGTTGAACAGTTTAGATTACAATATTAAATTTAACTTAAACGTTGTTTGTCATGGATGAAGGTAGAACCAGATCTAGTTACCTGCACCTCCTAGGAAAAGACACGTTTTACGAAAAAAAGTATCCTATTCAATATAAAAAGATAAAGCTGTGTTGAAGACTATTTGCACCTATAGTCCTTCACCTTCACCTTCACAGTATGAACATTCAATATTTATCTATTTCATTATAATTTGTGTTTATTATTGTCTGCATTTTTTAAATAAATAAATAAATTGAAAAACGTGTAGGTAAGCGCTATTTTTGAGATCGGCTAGATCAATTTGGCGAATTCTTTTTGTAAAACATTCATTGAAGTGCCAGAAATGTGTTTTAAAAGGAAACATCGGAAAAAGCTGCTTACAATATTTTATATTAAAAATGCTAATATTTATGTGTTAAATCCAAATTTATCTGACACTCGACAGCTGTTGATACATTTAGTTGAGGTTCGTCAAAGAGGCTGAAACTTTAGATATGATTTATAGAACAGTGCTTGACGAGTACTATTACAGATAAAATAATACAAAGTTAATCTAAGTTTTGCTTTAGATTGTGCCAGTGAAGTGAATTTAAGAATCGTTAGAATTATAAATATTATTTAAACCCCGTTATACAACCAATATTAGTGAACAACGCTGTGAATGTTTCTCACGTAGGGTACTCAAAAATGGTAGCTCGCCTTAATAATGTGATATGGGATTTTCAAACTGACATAAGGAAAAGCAGATAAATGAATACTAACGTGCCCCAAGTATCCACTATTTCCCATAATACTGTCCAAAATACAAAACACAGAACCTTGTGATCGATTATTGTGAAAAGTTACATTCAGCGGTAAGAGTTTCTTCCTAATACCAGAAGAAAAAAGAATTTCTCTTTAGACTATATTAGAAGGTGAAGGTGGGTGACGTTTTCAGAATGAAATAAAATCTTTGTTAACATTCTGTGCAAAAGTTATCGATGTCATGTGTACACTACTTCATTTAGAAAAGACACATATCATTTAGAAGTTTCATCCGGGCATTTAGATACAGTGAGATGATGAGTCAAGCCAATATATTAGTGTTTGGTCAAAAATAACGACTAACATTATATCATACCATTGTAAATTGTAAAGTAACTGTAGTTCAAACTCTTAGGGTTCATTTTTATAATCAATCGTATGAGTATTTTTGAGAGTTATATTTTACTAGCGTAGTTTGCTGAATACAGTGGGAATTATTTATAACTAATTAATATTTTTCTATATAAAATTAACAACAAAACGAAAGTCTGAAATAGAAGCCTAAAATAAAATAAGTTTTGATAAAAATATCATTATGGATTTTCACTTCAAGAGGTATTGACATTTTCCAATAAGTATTTAGTACTATAGTTTAAGTTATTTGCTAGTTTAATTTAAAAAGACAAGATAGACACGATCAAAACACACCAAAAGAACAATTGTATGGGTCACACTGTAATTACCATAGCGGTCTGAAGTGACAGAAGACATACATGATATATCGTCCAACCCTGTTGATACCTGGGGCGAGGTCATTGTAATAGGTGACAGATCAACAGGAAGCTGTTTGTTTTTCTTTTGGAAACATTGATGAAGTGGTTATAATATTTAGATATTCTGTGAACAGTATCAAAAGAATTGTGATTTGAAAGTTTTATTGGAACTAACAGTTTTGGTGATATTAAATGTATCAATGATTTTTATCATTGAGAATGCAGTATTATTCCTAGGGAAAATATGTTTTGAATATTTGGCCATGAATACATAATGTTTTCACTAGTATAATTTAAATATTTCAAAGTAGAAAGAAATTACAACAAATAATTTTAACCCCAATCAATATTAAATTAAAATTTTAACACCTCAGTTTCAGAAATTTAAGATCTAATTTTAAATAAATTAAATAATATTGATTTACAACCGTAAATTTGTTAATACACTTTACTGAGATTTCCCAACCTGTATACAGATATTTCGTACAATAACAACATTGTACGAATATTTTACAAAATATTACCTAAATACATTGATAGGACCTTTTTAAGTACAAAATTGATTAAGTTTAAAGGTTTGTAAAGTAAAGAGAAACAAATACATCTTTACTTTCATCTTTGATGATTTATGATAGTTGAACATTGAAGCCATGAATACGTTACTGAAGCAAATCCATGGCACAGAGTTTGCAATGAGGTTTATGGTGGAATAAATCCATACATATGAGCTTTGTAGGACATAATACTGTCATCTTCAATGGTAGGATAGACCTACGGCTGACCTCACGTATAAACAAGGGTATCATTTCAGTCCGTTTCTGTAACGTTACTGCCTCGTACAACGGTACCATACGACTTCTCCGGAAGTTAAGTCTTTGGACTGAAACTACTCTCAAGACAGAAATTGTTGTCTGGATGGGGTAAGTTGTGTTTAACAGCACTTTATGGTCTGCTCAAACGTCTTTGTAATGTTTTGATCACTTGTCACCTTGAAATATAATATATGAAGGAAGATTATAATTGTATTTGTTTAAACCGACGAATCTTTATATTATTAAATTGATTGATTCATGATTGAAACCGATTTTGCACAAACATATATTTTACCAATAATGGGATATATTAAAGCAGTTGCGCTGCTTTTGAATTTCTTTCTGAATTTTTGAGAGGTTTTTACAATTTTGCAGGAACCGCAGCGTTGTTTGTTGCACGGTTTACATCCATTAGAAACGGGTTGTTATACTTAGGTAATTTAGGATGGAAAACTTTGTTTCCCAAATTTTGAGGTTTGCGAAATATTACTAGCTGCGTTAACCATTAAATTTTCGGTATCTGGAGAAGAGAAGAAATTTAGTCATAGACTCAGAAACTATTTGACCGATCATTATGAAAATTTGTATGTATATGTATTTTTCCACGTAGAAGGTTTATATGCTATGCCCATTGATGTAACTCACCACCAGGAGGCGCTGCAAAATATATAAGTTATCAAAGCGCCTGAACATTGTAAACTACAATTACGAGATAGTTGTGTATAATAACCACACACTATGTGAAGGCGCTAAGTTTTTATGGATATTTGTCTTTCAAATGAATTTCTGTTTGGCCTTATAGTTTGAATGTTAGACCACTTTATTATTAAGTACATGTACGTGTACAATGGCTATAAACATACACTTTTGGCAGATTTTCTTGATAGTGTCAACAAGGTAAACTCTACATCGGCGTTGACAATATAATTCACTTGAACCAGAAGTGCTCATACACGACCAAAGCTTACAAAAAGCGTGCGAAGCCGCGGGGAACAGCTAGTATATATATATATATATATACCATGTATATATATTTGTGGTTGTTTTATATTTTTAAACATTTAGTTGGGGCAATTTAAATATTATATATTTTCAATATACATCGGATATGTATAAGTTTAGATAGTTCATTTTGTTTATACAAGTATTTTAAGTAATGTATATCTGCAGTCTCTATGTATTAAAAAAGTTTATCTAGTTCCGCATGATAAATTTCAAAGAAAAAAACTCTTGAAAATGTTTCAGAAACTCGTGCAGAGATTTTACTAGACCAGGTTTACATTACTTCTCAATTCGCCCAATGAGTTTTATTACTCCTTTTCCTTGAGTCCAACACTTTTACAACTTTGATACTATAAAAACGAAATTGTTGGATAAAAAATTTAGTAAATTTCCAGTTGTACCCTGACTATACGATATAGAATAATAATATTATGTATATACAAGTATTTTATAATGTATATCTGCATTATATATAAAAAAGTTTCTAGTTCCGTATGACTTAAAAAAATTGAGATAGTACGACTGGACCATGTCACATTCCCCAATCAAGTGTTTTATTACTTTTTCCTTGAGTCCAACACTTTTAAACTTTGAAGTCGAACTTGTTGGATAGAAAAATTTATACATTTCCAGTTGTATCCTGACTATATATAGAATAATAATATTATGACCTATCTATATTATTATTGAAAAGTTTCTACTAGAAACATTAAATACGATGAAATAAAAGGCAATTCATGTAGCTGTAACAATTGAAGTGTCTTTTTTATTTTGCATAGTTTTTTATTTATTATTTTTTATAGAAAATATAGCGATTGAATATAATATTTATGTACAATGTGTAAAAATTTATAACTTATGAAGTAAAATGTAATGTGCCAGTTATGAATATCAGAAATTTTAAATCTGTGTAGGCGAGTTTCACTTTAAACCTAAGAATATTAATAATACAAAGATAATAAAATGAAAAAAAATATATTTATTTTTTCAAGGCAGCAACTTAAGTTTAATATTATTAGAAAATGTAAGTGAAATGATTTTTTTCAAACCCCACGAGTAATAAATAGGCTTCGCCAGCGCTCAGGAAGTTACTCAGTAGACTGACAAAAGTACTTCATTGCCTGCCGAACAGTGCGTAATAACAGTTTACACGCCAAGTCACCAAACAGATGTAGTATTATCAGGGTACTTGTTTAAATTAGTTACGCTTACAAATCTTACATTAAGTAGGTTTGAAAATTTACTTATTTCTCATAAGACCAATGTTAAATGTTTCGCTACACTCTGTTAAATCCATAGAAATGTTCCATCATTGAGCTCAGTGTTGAGAATAACGATATACTCAGTAAAAAGGTTAACTCGATATTTTAAGCATGTGGCAACGTTCGTATAAAACAAAAACTATAACAAAATATTTAATAATAATTTTAGAATAACTTACTGTATTATTAGATTAGATGGCGTTTTGTACGCTTTACTACATGCAAATTACACTAGAAATATATTATGCAATTGTATAATTGCAATTGTGTGATTTGTATGTAGTAACGCGTACAAAATGCCGTCTGTATATATATATATATATATATATATATATATATATATATATATATATACTCTTCTAAGTACTTTAAGTTTACACAAAACCAGAATATTCAGTGCTCATGCTTAATTTTTAGAGTTCACAGAACTCTTCCTCAGAACCACACTGAATTAAAAACATACAAACAGAACTCAAACCAAGAACAAAAGAAATAACCAAAATAAAATTTTAACAAATAAATATCATAAACAACAAGATTGCAATCAGTTGTGTGTACAATGTTTGTAAATGTTTACATGAACTCAAAATTTTTGTTATAAGAAGGAAAAGAGAACCATCTTAGGTTCAACCCATCTATATATATATATATATATATATATATATATATATATATATATATATATATATATATATATATATACGAGTACGCCACACCTTATGTTGGGTAACAGATTTCACTATTGTTGAATTCATTATTTCAATAGCTCATTAAATTCTTGTCATGCTCAACGAACAGAAACGCACACAATCGTACAAAAAATATAATTTACATCCTCCCGGCAAACATAATAGTGGTGGTTCCGTAAGTGGAACAATACCGCAACAACGAACAAATAAACGATTCCACTGTAACAGTCGTGACAACGGACCGCAATAACGAATGCCTGGTTTGGTATTATATATATATATATATATATATATATATATATATATATATATATCGTACGGGGAACAAAGTCAGCTATCCATAAATAAATAAATTAAAAATTGCAATTATTAAAAAGTACGTAAGAACAAAGTTCTTGAGTCATAAATTAAAAATAATAATAAGATCTCCCGTCACAAAGCTAAATCCAAATTACTGAGCCAGTTTAGAGACCCATCCTCTAAACCACTTAGACCAGCCAGACCACCAGAAAACAATCGCAAAGGGCAGTCGTTTACAATGTGCTCCATTGTCTGAGAGTTTGCACCACAATCACACGTCTGGTCGTCAGTAATACCCCACTTAAATTTCCAGTGATTGCTTCTCCCAACCCCAGTTCGAAAACGATTCAATAAAACCCATTCCTTTCGAGGAATTTCCAAGCCACCCGCTGCTTTCGTAGGATCGGATATCAAAAACTTGTTCCGTCCATCGAATGATTCCCAGGATGACGCCCAATTGGCATTAGGTGTGGTATTGTAACGATACGATAACCGCGCCTCTATACGTTGCAACGGTGCCGAGAGTGTATATAGTAAGACCAATAAAACATTTTCTTTGGATTAGAGATTGGTGTTGCACTAACCATATTTGTCCGTGAGGTGCACCGATTGTAATCTATCGTTTTTACTCCCCCTCCCCCAGGGTAACCCGACGTCCGGCTTTAGGTTCGAAATTGGTAACATCACATTAAAACATTCTTCCGATTCCCGAAGTTCCGAAGGCTATGAACTATTATTGTAGCGCACACATGATGTCATGGCATGTGAACTGTTATTTAATGCAGTTGTATGTAGAAATATCTCTTTAGTGTCAATGACTCATAGTTGCTTCCATGCCACCATTAGGTGTGATTTTTGTATGGGATTTATGTATAGGTTAACTTTGTTATAATACTTTATATATTTTTCTGTTATAGTCGTAATTTTTTTATATATTTCTGTTCATATAGCCTACTAATCATGTAATTAATCAGTGCAATTAATTAATTCCAGTTATTTCACAAAATTCATTTCTAATATAATTCAAAAACTTTGGGTTCAAATCAGTTGTAATTTTTAAAGAGATAAATTCTAACACTAATTAATTTAATCTTATACATAGTATAAGATATATATAATATATATAGTACTATACATAGAAAATAATAGCTTACAGTAATTCTTTTATTCCCCAATATACACTTTAATAATATGAATTGCTTTTATTTTTTCGATTTATATATTAAAACAAATCCATTGGATTTTTTTTATTAGCAGTAAAATTAATTCAGTAATGATTTATTTACAATATGCGTATTTTAAAATAATAATAAATGTTTTTAGCAAAGTTCTTAAGAATATTTGAAACTGTCCTCTTTTTGCTTTAATGTCCTTCTTTTTCACGTCAAAAGTCCTCCTTTTTGGAATTTGCATCTTGTCACCCTAGCAGCCCCTCCACGTACGGTGAGGTGAAGAGGTTAATAGCGTCTTTTACATTTAACTCAGTAAAAAATTTACGCTTAATTGACCAGAATATAGGGAAAGTGTTTAGTTTTAAACATGGGTAAAGGTTTTAAGAAGAATTAATGATAGAATCTGGAAATAATTAACACCAGGAGAGGGTCGGGTGAAGAGTGCATTATGCAGCACAAGCTTTTAAAGTTTATCCTTGTTTCAAACACTTCTCCTGCTGCTGAGAGCAGTATAAAGTGTGGAGTGTAAAAAGAGGCCCTGTAAGTTGAGCAAAACTGCAAAACAAAACTTTACTAATCTTTCTACTTCATTGTCTGTGTACTATAATGAAAGCAATATTCAGGTTTACTACACTTTTGATCTCACGATTTGACCATTAAAACTTTTACAAAGTAATACGGTATTTACCCTATTAAGGTGTATATATTTCAATCATAAAATGTAATTAAATCTGTAGTGAATTTTCCTTAAAAAAAGAACTTGTTTTATCGTTAATTATCTTTTCATTGATTTTATTTTTTATCCCTAATTCTTATTCTTGTCATTCCTCCCCATTAAATACATTTGTATGCATTAATTATCATAACAAGCTTTAAATGTAAAGTAAAAGTTAGATATAATAAATCTGTGTTATATGTGGTGAGGAACATTGAAGCCTTCATATTTTATATAGTTAAAAAAGCTTTTATTCACAACATATACCATTTAAAGAAATTAAAAATATTTTTAAAGTTTACGTATTCACATCCTTATGTACTTTTTACAAAGTGAAGAATATAAATGGTAAATTAAACATATTCAGCACTTTTAAGGTGAAAAACCACATCACATGATTAATTCACATAATCGTTCTAATTAGCTATCTATATTAATTAACTGGTTTGCAACAACATCAAAAGGAGCTTATCATGGTACGTGATTTATATTATTCCACATTTGAAATAAGTTGTTCTAGAAAAATCAATAAGATATTTATTTAAATTCGCTATTATGACGGTATTGTTAGTACAAATTATTATCTAATGAATTAAAAACATAATGTAAATGTTTGGTTGGGACATCTTATTTGACTGATCTCTTATAATGGTTATAGTTGTTGTCTGCGGATTCGCATGCGGTTCAGTGGGCTTTACACGTGTAAGTTAGGAATGAATTATATTTCTGACGCCTATGTCGATTTTGCCTTGCTGCCACGATCAAGAAAACATGTCAAAAGTATACATTTATGAGCGTAGAAATTTACTCCGGTATTAGTAGTTTTTGTGCCATATTTTATTTTGCTTGTTTCTCCGTTTAATAATATATATATATATTATATAAACAACTAGTGATTTCACGTTGTACTGAAGTTGCAAAATGATGGGTTCCCTCGAAAACTAGCTGAATTTGTCAAGAACTGAAACATGGAATATTCTCAACACCCTCAGCCTTTCCTCAGGTGGTTAAACAGATGGGAAAGCTCCTTGAGCTTAAACTTAAGAGGCTCAATTTTGAAGCCTATGCTTTCATAGGTTTTTCCAAAGTGTAAATCAGCCTGAGACGAGATTTTGGGTGGACATGCCTGACAACCATTGGCAATTTAGTTTTTTCTCCGGTGGTGCATTTTTATACGAAAACATTAAGGCTTTCTTTGTACGAAATATTACCTTTAATTTCGCCTTAGACCTTTCAGAGTTTACTCATTATTGTGTTATATAAGACAAATATCAAATTATTTGTAATTTTATTAGTAGCGGGCACTATTAGTAGTTTTTAGTAGGGAGCACTAATATTACTTTGAAGTAGGAGACACTAGTAGCATTTTGTAGTAGTGGATAGTAGTAGTAATTTGTGTTAGCAACATTTACCTTTACTAAGAGTATTAAAAATTTGATGGAATTGCATAGATAATATTGTTTAGTTAACGTGATAAAGCGATTTGCTATTATATTGGAACTTCTCACAGCAATGGATTGTCTATTCCATGGAAGAATAAATTATAGCCGTCACTCTTCCAAACATTCCGGGCTTCTACCCTGATTTGGATGAAATCACTAGTAGTAGAATGCAGTAGGGGTAGTAGTACTTTGCAGTAGTATTAATAGTTTATAGTTTAGAGCAGTATTAGTAGTATGTAGTAAAGAACAGTATTAGTAGTTTGTACTACGGTGCAGTATTAGTAGTATATAGTAGCAAGCAGTACTCAATTGATGTAAATAATGCTATAAATTTATATGATCAATATTCAAATTGTTTAAAGCAGAAACCCAGAAAAGTAAAGAGTAGAAGAAATACCGCAGTGGAATTCTTTTAAGAAACATATAGTATATTGCTAGATCCGCAATTTCCTCAGTTGTAGCTTTTCAGAATACAAATTGCTCTCTTTGATATTGTCATCTCTATGAAATAAATAAATGATTTAGGTGCTACAACCAGCCGGTGCTATTAATTTATATTTCTATTTTTTTGATAACGTTCCGAAATCAGGCTGTTTTGCGAGAGTTAACTCTCTGCCTCATCCCGAATCCCCAAATACGGGTATGAACTATTCTTAATAGTCGTTGCTACGTAAATTTAAATAGAAAATGCATTTAACGTGTTTTAATGCATGAATATACGATCAGTATCATTAAACATTTTCGTCGGTCTCAACTGGTTTTATATCATATCAATGAAATAACCTTAAATATAATTTACGACCCTGATTACTTTATTTGAATATTCTCTTACTCACTTATACTTGTTGGCTTTACATAGTTTTTGACAAGAAAATAAGTGCTCCATCTTTAAAATTTCAGTTTTTATAAACAGGGCTATAAGTGTTGTGTAAATTTTATAGACCGAAATCACGAGATTATAGTCTCAGTATAAGTCTATAAATAGACTCAAATTTCGTTAATATTACACTAATGAACCATTTATTACTTTCATTATTCTAGCACTTATTCGAATAAATAAGTAAAAAATTTTAGAAAATACGGAAGCTATATAAATGATATTGGTATAATTTGGATACAAATTGTATCTGACAACCGTTTGCTTGCATTCATAGTCCGCTGGGAACCACGGCACATACTGCTCTCTCAGTTCGGTGCAATTGGCCTTTTTGTCCTTCTTTGATGGTGTTTGTTTCTATATAGATAAAAATCTTGAATAAAAAATTACACCCATGGAATATAGTTATTTAGAATTAATGTTTCCAACGAGGAACTAAAAATGTTCCAAATTTTATGGATTGCAGAAATAATAATCTTTTGTTAACGTAATAAAGTTGTATGGGATTTACCTATTACTTCTTATAGAATTGGATTGTTTACGGCATGGGGTATTGACATCGTCATCCTTCCAAACATCACGGCTTCTATCACTATTTGGATACATTGTAGTTCTCGTGAGTTGATCTGAACGGAAAAAGGTACGCAAAGATAGCAACACGGCGTAGCTGATGGCTATTTTCAACCAAGAATTTGATAGATTTCTCGGGAAATCACAAATTTACTGAAGGGGAATTGCTGTTGAACTTAACATAGTATGTAAGCAATTACACATCATAACTCTCAAATATTGTACATTAAGTCTATGAAACTGTAGAGCTTTGAGGTTCCAAATCATTTTATGATCTGGAATAATGGAGGAAATCCATTACCATTCTACAATACAAGGTAGTGGATTTACGCCTATCTTAGGATCCATATATCAAGGCTTAGTTTCAATCATTAGAGCCGGCTATATATTATACGCATTTCTGTATATTGACCTTCAAATAACCTAAAGGTAAGCTTACGGTTCTCCTAGAGGAGACTTGTCGTTTTCCTTCACATTTGTTAATCAGTATAATCAATGTCATGGATGAACAAATAATGCCCTTCTATGAGATAAACGAATGTTTGACAGGGCTACGTCGTAATAAAACTATAATTTATAATAAGCACATAAGATATACTTGTCAGAGTTCCTGCACAGACTGGGCGTCATTAGTCTTCTACTACATTGTATTATTTTGGATAATATACTTTTGTAAGTAATTGAGAATTATGCGTATTTTAAGGCAAAATTAATAGCACTCTGCTTATCATAAATGTTGCTTTAAATATTTAATGAGCAATATCAATTATAAAGGATTGGATTGAATGGTTTGGTATATTGAATTTCAGTGTTGAGTTTCATAACTAATATAACTATACAATTTTAAATATTTCATTTTAGATAAAATGCAAAATTAGTTTGATAAAAAATTATTGGAGCTGAACTAAATAATTGGATAAATAATGGACTCTCTGGAAAATATATCGAAAAAATTCAGCTTCATTTCTATAAGCAATATCGAGTTCGATCATTCATCATGTTAGCTACTCCATTTGGTTTGGTTTAGCATTAGTAAACGATTTAATTATTATTATTATTATTATTATTTTATATTGGTATTATGTGTGACCACGATGGCAACGAGGTAGTAAAATGGCAGAATAATTAAATTTGCAAACAATCTGAGTAAAATCGTATGAAATGTTATCATGTGACATAATAATGCGTGAAGCATATCAAAATGATCCATAGACTTGAAAGTTTGCATGAAACCTCAGTGAAGACTGTTACGTGGCACGTGGTGTTGTGTATTCCTACCTTATGAG
Organism: Homalodisca vitripennis; assembly: GCF_021130785.1. NCBI lineage: Eukaryota > Metazoa > Arthropoda > Insecta > Hemiptera > Cicadellidae > Homalodisca > Homalodisca vitripennis. The sequence continues at coordinate 147,050,147 of NC_060212.1, forward strand.
CATTGGATTTTGTAAACACAATACAAAATATGTCTCTGGAGATATTGGTCAAACACGGGCATTTATTAAAATCACAGTTTTAAACTAGTATCCTCGTAGTTACCATTCCACTAAAAAATAAAATTTAATCTTGGTTTGTGTGGTGGATAAATTAAAAAAATGTTATATAAAATTGTCTAGCTTATTTAGACATGATTGCTTCAGTTAATTTATTTTAGGATTTTTGGACCACATTGCTGGTATATCAGCATTATATTATCTCGTATTTTAATTTATTGAATGACACATTAATCAATAAATGACAACTGAGTATCTATTATACCTCTATCTCAATTTAACTAACTACTCTTAGTTTGACACTCTCTGGTGTCAAATATAAAATAGAATTAATTTGTAAAAGAATATTATTTGGATGTTGAACTTCATTCAAGAGACAATTGACATTCTGCATAGTTACTCATGACGTATTTACATTCGCCAGGTTAAAAGTCGAGACATATTTATTAATATTTTTAAAAGGTTTCTTTTAAAATTATTAAAAGGTTTCAAAGAAACAGCTGATTTCTATTTTCTGACTGATTGTTATTTTGAAAAACAAAGAAATATTTATGAAACTATATATTATTTTGGTTAAAAATATAATCGGACAATATATCGAATTTATGTAAAGATATCAGGTGTTTCTTTCATTTATGGTGTCCAATATATGTATAAAACTGTACTATTATTATTTTAATTGTAATTTAACTGCATGTTACGTTGTAAGTTAGAATAAAGCACAGGCCTTACAAGTTTTCTTCAGTGCATCACTATCAGTAGTTTCTTAATATCTTCTTCGACTTCGATTTCTGTTAATATCCGTATAATTTCATGTTTCTCGTTCCTTATCCTATTTATCCTCTTAAACTACTAAACGATCATTATGTATTTAGTGACTTTTAGAATATTTTCCTCTTTTCTTTAGTTATATTTTTCTTTATACTTTCCATTATTGAATGTAGAGCTGAACGCATCGGTTTTTTTTCATACTTGTCATCTAAGCGTGAGACACTCAAGGGAAAAGGGGTAGGGGGAGAGAGAGGGAGTGAGGAAGGAAAAGAGCGGTAGGAGAAAAGGTGGCAGGGAGAAAGAAAATGGATGAGGAGGAGGGAAGAGAGAAATTGATTATAATTAGTGATCTACAAGTAATTTGAGTGGGCTGCTTATACTGCATCCAGGTGGTTTATATTTACATTAGCTGAACTCATTACAGTAAAGTTATGATAGCGTGTCGGCAGCTGAGTATAACAAGGGTTTAGTCGAGCACAGCTGTCAGTCGTTGAGCGTGTAGGATCATAAAATACTACGAGGAATATTATTATTCATCTTTGCTTATTAACTAGCTTTGCTTTGCTTATTTACTGTTATTTATAGCGTAGGAAGAAAACACTATTTAATAGAGTGTTTCTCGTTGTATTGCTGTATGGTTTTATTAGCTTAACAATTCCTTATGTTTATCGTCGAAGAATGTTCATTTTAAAGAATAAAAAGACGTAACAAATCAATGACAGAGATCTTTTTATTAATAGCCATGGTTTGCATATTCTATTATACACATATGAGGTATTGAATTATATGTATATTATAAAATACAAATATTTTATACTTTTTTTTTACTGAAAAAATGAAATTGTGAACAATAACTGGAAGTTTTTGAAATAGAATATAGTTACACAACGTTCTTGTTGATCATTAGAGATAATTATATATGTTTTTGCGGTTACAAATGTTTGTATTAATGTTTATGCAGTTTCAAGTTATTATCTACTTTGTAATTGAGTAAGTCTACAATAACTCATTAAAGTGTATATTAACTGTGAAATTTAAAAGAAAGATTAAAACTTATTTCATTAATTCGTTTTTATAAAAATTTGTTTTTAACGTGTAGTTAAACAGGAGATAACTTTCCAATAGTAATGTATGAAATATTTTGAGTTGAAAATTCAGGTCAGTAAAATTGCTTGAAACACACACTGAACATGAAGTCATCGGAACGCCACACATCTAACTGCTAAAGGGAGCTTTTTGGTACTCCCTGAAATAAACTGCAAGTAAGTGCTTTACACCACTCTTAAACGTTGCTAAATCAGCGCATAAGTATGAAAAAGACGATTACTTAGCATACTCTATTTCAAGAGGATGCCTTCTCTGATTAAGTTGTCTAGTAAATTCTATATTTAACATTTTATAGTGTTACTTAAACGTTTTGAGTTGTAATTGAAACACTAATGGTTTGTACTTTATTATCATAAATTACACAATTGACAGAAACATTTAAAGTTTTCAGAGTTTCTGGTAAATCAGTATTAAACGGAGCAAAAGGTGCCAAATTTACAAGTTGTAAGCTCGCCTTTCTTGTGAGTCTATGTCTGTAGGCGTGATAAAGTAATTAATAGGCTAGATAGCTCTAGAGTAATGTCAAGGCTGTAGGCACTTTACCTCGTGTTTAGTTGTCTACAGCACGTTGGCGGGTTCATGAAGGGATGATACAGTCTTAAACATTCTTAAATTATAAATTTTCTATTATATTTCTGTTAATGTTAAGGGTATTTATAAGGCAAATCATTATCTTAGGGTCTTCATAACTGATGTAAAAATAAACCGATACAGCGGAGTATCGAAGGACCTGACTGAACGTAACGTCGCGTCGGACAGTCGGGCAGACTGCCCTTTGACCTTTTGACCCTAAAGTAAAATGGACCAGGAAAAGCCTATGTACTATGTTTCAAATGTTCATATTTAGGAGTTATCGTACAGACGGTCCGACAGACAGATGACTACAATGTTCTACGAAGGTCCTGTCTGATCCTTAGTATTGACATTTTTATAATAATTAGTTAACTATAGACTTATATTTATAGTGCAATAAGAATAGCATCAAATCACTCTTTCAAGCAATATGTTGTTCTGTGACATTTTTATTTACTAGATATAAATTTTAGAATTTTGTAGTATAAGCGTAAATTATTTAGTCATTATGATTAGCGTAGTATTATGTCCCTTATGATCACTCAAGTTTCATCATGATTTTACTCCTAAGCTTTTCCAGTCCACTTTCAATATGGAAATTGTTGTAGTGAAAAAATATTAACATAATTTCGACATTGGAGCTATATAGTTTAAATGAGTTAAACGGATATTATAAAAAATTCTAAAATCCTTGTTTTGGGATTTGTACTTCCTATATATTAATTCAATTACTCCCTGATTTCGTAATAATTAGTGTGCAAAACTAACAAACCTACAATTGCTTTACTCGTAATTATACAATACTTGACAGATACTCGGGACTGCCTTGAGTCATTATCTACGATATCAAGAATGAGTTTTCCACTTTAGGAGAAAAAACTACTTGGTTTACCCTCATCTTCTTGAGCTTGCCTATTAAATTAAAAGTTCCCTTAACTACAGTAGCTAGAAGGGAACGGGAAGGTACTAGACGGGGTCAGGAAATCTCTTCATCTCTACCCATAGTGACCAAAGAAAAATCGTTATTGCAACACATAATTTTGCCACGGGTAAAATTTGAGGTTTTAGACACAAACTGCACTAGATACCAAATAATCTTTCCACAAAAAAATATTGATGCTTTTAAGAAATTATTTATAGTTTGATAATCATGCTATGTTTTTAACTGTACTACTATATTACATGCATATCATCGTGTGTGCTTTCATATTCAAGAAATCTAAATACGGCAAGATGCACGTTCCAAATTGCGAAAGTAAATAAAATAAATAAAAATAAAAATGCATTTATTACACGAGCGTATTTAAATTTTACAAATTGTTTTTCAAATCAACTCAGGTCAACAAATACAAATACACAATAAATTAATACTTAAATATCACAACACAACATAAAGATTTACACAAACAATCCTATGGCTAACTACCTATGGCTAAAATGTTCTTTAAGTTTAAGTTTAAAATTAGGAACAGATCTAATTTGTTTGAGGTTAACAGGGAGGCCGTTGAACATGGTCGGACCGAAATAATCAAAACCCTTTCGCCCAACCTCAAGGCGTACTTTAGGGAATTGGAGCAATGTACGTTGCCGTGTGCTCCGCTCAGACACATCCTCCCCGACGAAGGAGTCTCTCGCTGAGATACTCGGGCTCCCCGGTTGTTAGTGTCTTGTGGACCATGCAGCAGGTCATCATTCTGCACACGTCCTGCATTGCGATGATATTAGCATCTTTTCGAGAAGGGGACACGTGATCAAATTTACTGAGGCTGAAGATAAATATTATGGCAGAATTTTGCAGCCTTTGAATTCTGCCAGCGTCCTCCTTTGTAATTAGTAGCTAGACTCAGTATTGCACTAACAGCTGGTGAAATATGCGCGAAGTAACGTAGCGAAAGAAACCACAAGTTATCCAGGTTTTATAAATGGCGGGAGAAGCAGTGCCAATGACATCCCTGAATTGTGGGAATCTTTTAATGCGATATTATTTGGTTTAGCCGCACGGAACTGGCAAACCCCGCTATTGGAAATCACTTAGCGGCTTCCGTCCGTAATTCATTGCTCTGCAATGCGTCTCTATCTACAGACCAGTGTCGTACCTTGAGTGAACCAAACTGACTTTGTAGTTCGCATATTCTTGTCCTATATTTATTACCGTTTTAAATTTTACACATTCCTGAGTTAACGAATCATTCTGTAGTTATTGCGATGATTTACTATGAAATAGTTTGAATTTTAACTTAATTAATCATAAATTATACAGAAATGCTATCAAGCTCTTGTTGAAGCCGTTTAAGTTACAGTTCAAAATCGCAGTCTCATAACAATAACTCATAAGGTTTGATTATTAAATATAATATTTTATATTTGATTACAGTGACGTGTAAGCTATTTTTTGTGTTGGTATATTCTTAAGAACGTCTGCAATTTCATCAGAAAGGTCTTGAGCTTCTAACCTTTGGGATTTTGCTGCAGCTCTTGATGCTTGCCCATAAATTATGTACGTTGTTCAGGAGAGTGTTGTATTTTACCAAGTTGAAAAAGTAGTCAAATACGTTTTACGAAGATTATTATCGAATATAATAATCCTGTAATTGCATCCCCCATTCAGAGATAACACCAAAATCGACGAGAACACGATGTACACTGCTCGTCATAAACAATAAGGTCCTCCAGCAAAACGTTGTCCGTCACATTAGCATTGATTTTAAGTAGAAATCAGCCATATGACCTCTAGTAACTTGGTCTGCTGGATTGCTTAATACCATGATCCATAACGATATTTTCGTGAATATTTCATAGATGGTCAACTACAAATGTTTCATAAAGGAGGAGGATGAGCAGATACCCATGGTTATTATACATACTGTCGGACAAGGCAAATCCATGTTGTGTATTTAAACAAGTTCATAATACTGTACTGGCTAGCAGAGGGACAGCACATCGCTGATGTCTCGGGAGAGTGACCACCTGGAGGAAAAGAGAAAAAGTTGCATGTGCCTAATGAGAGAAGCTAATTAAGAAACAATGCCATAAACAGATTCTAAAGCGTCGGCAAAGCCAACAAACCTTTATTTTCAGTGGAAGATCAAATACATCAAGGAATTATATGACATAATTTTCAAGCCGAACCCATTCACAGATTATTGATGTAAGTAGATCGTGGTCCCAGCCATAAACGTATTGGGCTAATGTTCGAAAAATCATACTGATCTCGATCTCAATAGCAAGTAGCATAAAGTGTACACAAGCTGCAATATTTGAGATGCATGCTAATTTTTTGTTGGAATGTGTTCTAGCAGATTGGAACACATAAAGGAAAAAGTCACTTTGAGGCAGTCCCAGAAAATGGTCTAAGTGAATGGCCTTTGACGTATAAATAAAAAATGACAATGAAGATGAAAGATTTCATAGACATATGCCTTGAATAGGATGTGAATAGTTAACTCCTGATATTTAAGACTCTTATATTAATTAAATATGCCTAAACGAAACATTATTATACAAAATGAATATTCATATATTAAGTATATATTCAATAAATAAATACGGTAAAAATATACAATTTTTGATAAATACAGGCATGTACTATACACTGTCTTCATCATCTAGGAAAAAAATTAGAGCATGATAAGTATCGTCATTTGTTATATGGAACTTAAAAAGTTATTTCTCTCTAAACAAGTATGAAGGAAAATAAAATCATCGTTTTACTACTAGAATACTTTCAATGATAATCCAGGAAAACAATAACGTCATTATCTTTAGCATCGTTTAGTATTATTCCTAATAATTGTACTGATATAACCATCCAATAAGTATGTAACGATATAGGAGATTAAATTTCAACGATATAGGTTTACATGTCATTAAACTCTCACCCAGAATGGCAATAACGAAATACCATAATAACAATTTTATTGAAAAATCGATTGTTCTGACTGTTAAATGTTCTCTAAAATCTCGAAACTTTTCCAACCGCAGTCATTTTTATCTCTCAATATTCGAATAAATTTCACCAGGCTATGACTTTAGATAATGTTAGTAAAACTAATCTTATATATTTTCCACACACACCCAACCACACACTTTCTAAGATATAGCCCAAAACCAGTATATTGTGAAACATTGTAAACTTTATATTTTTATATATGAATGGGCTTATGCAGTATAACGCGATCTTGTGTACACAATAACTGTCGTAATTTGTAATAAATCCAGGTCAAATTTGATGCAGACACAGTATTTGCACATAGCTTGGATGAATCAGCTAAGTTTAACGAATAAAACGTTTTAAGGTGGCGGTCGCATTTGTGAAAAAAATGTATTTTAACGGAAAAGACATTTTTTAGACACTTCCACATTACATTTATTAAAAATAGCGCTTTCGCCGGTTAAGACATCATGAGTTTTGACATCGTTTACAGAAAAAAAAACATATGTGTAAAATAGAATAAACATATGGATAGAATAGAATAAAATTTAAAACTAACTGTAAAGACCAAAAACTAATAAATTATAAAAGAATTATGTAGAAAAATATGGTTTGCAATTCATAATTTTGGAATGGATTTCTTTTTTCACTAATGGTATAAAAATATCACTGAAATTTACGGAAGGTTGGGAAATACAATTATCTTTTAAAACTGTCATACACGCACTTTCAATTTTATTTCTTTTAGTCCAGGAAGATTCTTTAAACACTACACTAGACGATTCAAAATTTATATGATGATTTTCCTTTACTGCATGTTCAACTAATTTAGATTTTTCAATGTTTTCTTTTTTATAATTATAAATATGTTCTTTTACCCTAATTTCCACAGGTCTTGATGTTTGGCCGATATACGTCTTGTTGCAACCACAGTCAATTTTATATATCACATTCTTGGTTTCTTGATGTTTGTTTTTCGGTTTTAATTTTGTTAAGTAGTTTCTTATATTATTTTCGGACTTAAAAACAGTGCGGATGTTAAATTTATAATTTATCCTACAAATTTTTTCTGATGTTCCTTTTACTTAAGGAATAGTTACGGTAGTGAGATATTTAGGATTGTCTTTTTTGGTAATTTGCTTGAAAATTTTGTTTTTAGCCTTAACTCGTTCAATAATTGACGGAGGGTAGATGTTTTTAAACAAAAGTTCTGTAATATAATTTTCTCCTAAAATTTTATCTTCGTTATCAGTTATCAAATTATTAATCTTCTGGAACAAACTTTGTACTAATCCAATTTTTACATGTTGAGGATGATTTGAATTATAATTAAGGTACTGTCCACTGAAAGTCTTCTTGTAAAATAATGTTGTTTTAATTGTGTTTTCTTTTGTTTTTGTTATCAAAATATCAAGAAATGAAATTTCACTGTTAACCTCATTTTCAATAGTGAATTTTATCGATGGTCTAATTGAATTGATGTGTTTTAAAAACTCGTCTTGGATGTTAATTTTATTTTCCCATACACAAAAGACATCATCAACATACCGTAACCAAATTTTGAGTTTAATACTCTAATTTTCAAAAGCAATGTCTTCAAAGTGGTCCATAAATATGTTGCTAATTATTGGGCTGAGAACACCACCCATAGGTAAACCGGATACTTGATTGTAAAATCTATCTTTTTACTGAAAATAGTTGTGGTTACAGTAAGAGGTTCCATTACACAGTTAATAGATAATGTTGTTCTCATACTGAAGTTGTTATCATTAGAAAGTCGTTGTCTAATCAGGCACAAAGCTTCAGAGACAGGTACATTTGTAAACAGACTATTTACGTCGTAGCTGACCATAATATCATTGTAATCAATATTAATATTTTTTATTTTATTGATAAAATCTTCTGAATTCTTGATGTAAGAATTAGCTTGTCCAAATAATGGACTAATAATAGGTAACAACAATTTTGATAACTTTGATACAGGAGAGTCAATGGAACTTACTATTGGTCTAAGAGGAATTAAATCTTTGTGAATTATCGGTAGTCCATACAAATGTGGTGGCTTTGAATATTGAGGGCTTAATTTTACAATAAGAGGTTTTCCTTGTTCATTTTCATGGGTTTTTAATGTCTGTTTCATAATTTTCTCAATTTTTACTGTAGGATCCTTATTTATTGAAGTATATTCATCACAGTTAACTAATTTATTAATTTTACTATCATACTCTTCCTTGTCCAAGATAACTGTAACTTTACCCTTATCAGCAGGAAGAATTACTATGGATTCATCATTTCTTAGCGATTTAAGAGCACTAATCTCTGTGAAAGTAAGATTGCTTTTGGGTCTATTTGACTTTTCCAGTGTTTGTCGGATCAAAGCCCGGTAATAGTCTTGCTGTTCATGAGGTAAGAGATTTGCAGCTGAATCTGTTGGCATAACTATATCAACGCATGAAAAGTGTCCATTTGATATTGAAAAATTTAGGCCTTTGCTCAACAAGTTTAACTCACAATCTGTCATCGATTTGTTAGAAAGATTAAGAACAAACTGATTATTATTTGTCTGGTTATTATCGGAGTAAGGTAATTCGGAATCAGAAAAAGGACATATTATTTTATTGACATTACAAAGCCTTACAATCTTTGATACTTGTTTAGTAAAAACATTATGAATCGTATCACTGACAATATCAAAAGTTTCTGCTTGAAATATATCTAATTCAATGGGATGTAATCTCAAAATGAGTAGTTCATGAATAATTTTAAGATATGTACTAACATTGTCTCTCAATTGATACCAATTTTTGATCTCTTCTGTTAGCCATACTTTCTTAGCCTTATATATATATATATATATATATATATATATATATATATATATATATATATATATATATATATATATATATATAAATAAAATGTAATCGACAAAACAACAAAATAAATTATTTTAAAACATTTTTGGGTATTTGTAAACATCTTTACTCCTGAACTTTTTCTATATGTTTTAAAGTTTTATGATGGCGACTTTTTAAAGCTTAGAAAAAGAATAAGTATATCTCAGCCTTAATTTAGATCAATGTTTGTTCTTACGTGTTTTTATATGTTGCCAGGTTTTCAGAAAGCTGCAGTACAAAGTTTCTCCGTAGTATACAACATTGTGGAAATAATTGTGAACACGGCAACTGACTTAATATGATGTAGCATATAATAAATACATTTTTACCAATTATTTTTATTCCCAATTCACCCAAATAATACACAAAATGAGATGTTGGAATTTTCAGGGAAGTTTTCATAAGGAAATTTATATTCATGTCATGTTTAGACGCTTTTATGTTTGAAACGAAGGTGAAGAACACGAGTAGAAGTACCGAATGTGAAATATTGCACAAACGTCAATTAGTCTAAAGTTGGCGTCGCTTCGGAACGCTGAGAAGAACTCTTCTCTCCATTATTCATAAAAAACATCGCTTTTGTTGAGTTATTGGTGGAACCACATATAAAACCATACTTCAACATCATATTTCTTCATAATATTACAAGTAGGATGACAATATTAACTAGTAGAATTAAAAGTAATTCTTTAACTTCCCTAAACTATTGTATTTTACTAACTATAAATAATTAATATTCGTTCCTGAGAATAAAAATTATTTATCAAAGTCAAATAAAACTTCTATTTAACGAAATATATACAAAAAACGCTGGATGAGGTACATGTAGACGTTGTCAAGACATTCATATCGTTTCAAAGGTGACCACTTAAAAAGGATATACGAGTTGAGCATTCGCGTAGGTTGACAACAGACTCGTCTTTAAAGAGGAGATAATTATTACAGTACATGGTGATGTTTTGAAATTAACAAAACTTATCTCATTTTCATATTAGAGGTATTTCAGAGATATAAAATATTTGATTGCTTTCAGAATAAACCTAACAGTTTCGTTTGTTAAATATACTTAGTAAAATAAAGGCCAATTAATACTTATCACGTTATTTAGACACTATTTAATTGGATTTTATTAAAATAAGGAAATAAATCCCTAGATTCCTGGATGATATAAATGTCTTTAGTTTAATATTGAAATCGTAATTGCATATGAATGGTTTTCTGTAAGTGTAAATATGTATTTTTAATAAGTAATAGGTATTTTATTTCACGATACATTGAAACTGTGTATAATGCCTAGAAATGTATATATATATATATATATATATATATATATATATATATATATATATGTATATATATAATATTTACTACAGTATTACAAACCACTAAGCTGTTAGTAAGAAATAATGGTTGTTCCTACGTTGGATGAAGCAGTTGGATGAAGCATGTTCAATTAATATTCAAATTTAGCTGCCTTACACCGTTATACATACAACACTGATGTAGGGCTAAAGATCCCCTCCTTCCCTGACATTATATATATATATATATATATATATATATATATACATATGAGTATATATGCATGGTAAATATACACTAACGTAAAATGTAAAATCATATATGAAAGTGTGCTGTAATATGACTCAAGTGAACTAGGGTTTCGTCAACTAATTTACAGAAAATGTACAAGAAAATTTTAGAATACATGAATTAATTGTTAAATATAGGTTTGAAATTTATTAGTATATTTAAAATCAAGCAATAAAAAGTTTAATTTGCTAAATTAAAGTGAAGTGTACCCCACCAATAAATGAATAAAGTATATTTCTGTATTTTCTGTACAAACGATAACTTCTGAAAAGTTATCTTAAAATGTTTAAATTTGCTGAAAAGTGTTACATTTCTTATATACCAAATTCGAAACTGGTAAACGTAGGTTTACCCATTTGAAGTAGATCAAAATGTCCTCTGTGGGGCAAACGTGAAACCTTAAACTCTGACACGGAGCCTGACGTATGTTTTATTCGGGGCGGTATGTAGAGTTTGAGTATATACGTATACACACAAAACGTGTGTATATAAGTACAGTTATCTGTATGAATGGGAATTAATGGCATTGATAATGTTTTTTATGGATCTGAATTATATATGAAATACACTAGATAATAGAGGGTGGTAATGCAATATGGGAAGTAGGGGTTGAGGAATCCTATGGTTTGAAAGTTGGAGACGAAGTACGGGTATTATGCAAAATAAATGAACTAAAAACGGGAGTGGGTGAAAATATTGATTTTAACGAAAGAAAACTATTAAGATAGAATAATAATAGTAAATATTTTGTGATATTTATGTTTAAACTACAACTGATAAACGAAAAGGCTGATAAATGAATATTTAGAAGCCTGAAATATAAACTGACTTTTAATATTTTTCACATCGATGTAACATCAATTGTATTAACGTTGTTTTTATATAATTTCACCCTCCATATCCCTTACAACACCAGCTCTGCCGGGCAGTAACGGCGATATAAAAATGCCAAGGCTGATCTTTATGTGCGAGCCGGCTGGCCTGTAGATCTGCGGATCATCCTTTGTAATCTTTGTCACCGTTACGGATAGATGTATTTATTGTATTATACGTTGAATAAGTAATATACACCGTCATGTTATTTTCTTTATTAAATAAATATAAGTAACCTTTTATCTAAAAAGTAGTAGTACTCCACACCAGTGTAGTCTATTGTCGCGTAACAGGCTTCGTTGAGAATGCGTGAAAAAGTTCTAATTCTACAGCTTACTTCACTCTTGAGATGTCCTGTGGAGACAGGCAGATAATCATACTGAAAAGAAATCCTTACATCTCAAAGGCATTCAACAGATAAATTGTGTTTTAACAAATTCCATTACGGAACATAAACCATAATTGAACTCATTCTTGTCTACGTGGAAATGAAGTTTCATGCCAATGTTGACGCCCTCTGATAACACAATTCTAGAGATATATTGTGAATATGTGTTACAACATAACATGTTAAAATGTCATTTCAGAGTATTATTTTAAAATGTATTTACTCTGCAATTTTCTCGTTTCAAATGCAGTTACCCATAGATAAATGTAAACATGTTCGCTAAAGTTTATTAAAATCTTATGTATTGACTTGCACTACATGGAACATGATGTTGGATATATTAAGTGAAGTTTTTGTAAAATATTAAGTCTATATGTCATTTCTTTCTCGAGATATTGTGCGCTGACAGTAAAGATTTATTTACAGCCCTTCGAGTCATAGGTTCGATAACGCTCAGTCAGTACTAAACTGTTAACATTTTGGTAACATGATGCACAATCTTCGATTCAATTTAGTAGTCTAGTGACGTTAATAGCACGAGAGATAATTATTTCAAGGTAAGAAACAGAAGACCATGAAATTGGGTTCTTCAGGTATCCGTCTGTAAACGTGTATACTCCTAAGGAATAAAACCCTCGCCAAAATTTCGATATGATCTTTATTTCCAGTGTGGAATTAGAACAAAATGATCTTAAGATAATTTGTATAGTTCGTATACCTGTAATTAGTTTTTATAATCATTTGCTTGTATTTGGTTTCAAGAATCAAGAATAATTCATTTTCCTCAAATTTAGGTAAAAACAATACATTGCTTACAATAATTCCATTCTATGCCAAAAGTTAACCCACACAAAGGGAAAACAATAGGCCCTCAAAGGCAAGCCTGTTATGAGGTTCCTTCATATTTAATAGCATAACCAGCTGTCATCAGAATTAAATAATGGTACTATACTCTTTAGATATAATCAGTGCAGTCTTAAATAACAATATGTCTTTGTGAAAATCAAACCAGACACAGATAGATAAATACAATTTACAAAAAAATGCAAAACAAACAATTGAAATTTAATTTAATTTTAATTTGTTTCAAACTTAACAAATTAAAATTAAAAAAGGTTGATGATTTTCTAAACTAACAATAGTTTAGAAATTAACTGTATTAACTGTAATTTGGGTTTAGGACGATTATTATTTTAGATTAGATCCAGGATCCATACTTGTAGATGGAACTTTTCATACTCACCGTTTAACGATTAACACATATTTTGCGAAATATGAACATTAAAAAAATATACTTTATCAACAATCTTACTCTTAAAATTTGTATATTTTAGTATTAGTCTTACTAGTAAATACTCCTTTATAAAAGCATCTGAATCTCTATGAAGTACTGAAGATGAATTTGTGGCAATTAATGTAATTTAAAATTTCACTAAAATAACATTTAAACAATTTTTTAAAAAGCTTGCGTCCTTTACAAATAAACTGAAATATAATTTAAATACAAAGCATCAATTAATGAAGAATATTAGTAGATTTACTAGTAAAAGTAATTTATAGTAATAAATGCATTTTATATTACTCAAGGCATTTTAATTAATGCACAATGATTTTCAGCAATCAAAAAATGTGGAATGGGTGTGTCCCCAGAATTTGAATTGTATGAAAAATATAGACTATTCCAGTATTGAATTTTGGAAACACTTTGGTATTACATAATACAGTTAAATAATCATAAAGGATCCCGTGATATGAACAATGTTGTAAATGTGAAATGCTTCAAACGACAATTGTTTATCATTAAATTAGAATAATTTTGTAGGATATTTGTTCATTATTTAATAGAAATTGTCTTCTAAAACAGACAAATTTGCCTTCTGGCTTAAATAATATTATTGGAAAATTAAGGAACTGTTTCTATCTAATACATTACTTTGAAATTTATTCAAAATTTGTTAAACACAATAATAATATATTTTATGAATACAGATACTCAATAAAAGAGAGTATTTATATAAAAAAACTGTTACTGATCTAACATTTATCGATCATAATGCAACATGTAGAACGCAGTGTTTCCAGAATTTGTATTGTATGAAATATCAAGTTGTATTCCAGTATCAAGTTCTGGTACACTTTTGTATTACAAGATACAGTAAAATCAAGGTATGGGAACGATCTCGTTGTATGAACAATATCGTAAATGCTTTCGATGATAGTTTTTAATTATTAAATAAATATAATTTGTAGTGCATTTATTCATTATTGGAGAGGAATTTCCTCGTCAAAGAGACGAATTTTGGAATACATATCATTATTGGTGAATTTATTTATCGTTTAATAAATTACTCAGAAATCTGTTGAAAAGTTTTTAAACATAATAATAATATACTCGTACTTTCGTAAATACTGTTAAGGTGAATATGTATATAAAACTTTATTTAAAGTAAAGTACCAATAAAAGAACACTGAAACTCCGTCGGCTCCAGTCGAGACATTACTATTCATGTCAGGTTAAGATTGCTACCTTTGAGACAGAGTTGAAGAATGTAAGTTGAAGAACTGAATGTTGAATGCTTGTCAGAAGTCAATTGACCTAAAGTTGCTCCGCCTTCTTTCAAAAGTACTGAAAGAAACGTTCCTCCTATCCCCGGCAGAGAGAATACAGACGCTGACCTGGTACTATTCAAATTGATGTAAGGGTTTTTCCAACAAACAATGCCTTTGTAGAATCCGTCAATGTGAAAGGAATCTATTAAAGAAGCTTGGATCTGTATATTTTAAAATTAACATTGGATTCTGAATGGAAGCAATTTGTGCTTTTGCATACAAGTCAAGTTTTTTTTTAAAGAGAATTACTTTTTAATTTCTTTTAAAGATACATAACAGTATTTTATAATTTGTCAATAAATAATTAACTTATTTCCAATTTTAAAATAATTCACTCATAAGTTCTTAAAGTGATCTGCTTTATGGTATACAACATGTCTTTTAGTAAATGGCGTCTTTCATATTCCACAATTATTTTAGTTTATACGTCTTATATTTTTGTTACAATAAGTAAATTTATATGTCAGATAAGTTTTGAAGGTTATTGGATTTTGCTCCCGGTATGCTTCCGTTATACATAAATCATGGTAATTAAAAACTAACCATCTTGAGATTAATGAGTTCATTATTATTAATGAGTTCAATTATGAGGTTTTTAAGAGTTTGTTCCGAAACTGTTATGAGTATATTATTTATTTATTTTATACTTTAATACTCAATCAATAGTACAATAATGGTTCACTTAAAACGTTTCAAGTTTTAGATAATACTCTCCACCACAAAACGGGATATCAGGTAGTCATCATAATCTTACGTAGTCATCATGATCGTACACTATCCCCGATGCTTACGATGGTTAATGCTTTCGATTCTCCTATATTGATGATATCTCTTAAATATTTCTACAGAAAATAGCCAATTACTTTCCTCAGAGATGATCTCATATGATTCCACTCTCTCAGTTTTAAGCGTAGATTGTAGTATTTCGATTGTCTTGTCTATTCATAATTTTGTATCTGTATTTGTAATAAGTAATTGTATGTTTATTGCAGTATGATAACTGAAGGGGTAACGCCAACATTAACCTGATAGTAATATCACAAGTTAGAGGTAAAAAATCTTCTGATGAGCGTGGGTGGTGTTTAATTCACGTTTTCTTAACTGAATAGTATCATATAATAAAATATATTAACAAATTAAGTATTTAAAATTTTAAAAGAAATCCTAGGATAATTTACTTTGACGAATTGGTTGAGTAGTAAATCATATTAAATATGGCAAAATATCCCAATTGAAAATATTAGTTATTAGCTTTAAGATTGGGCGTTAAGTTTCTATCTTGATAAATGAAACTCAGTGAGAGGATACAGATTTTAATTTAATTCACAACCAATTCTCAATGGTGAGCAATAAAGCGGCTTATATATTTTATCAATTCCATCATAGCCGGATTGATACATCTCTAACATCGCCATAACGTTGTTGTTAGTATTTGTATTTAGTACAAATTCTGTTACTGCAGGCTTACTTACCATGCAGCTGGTATAGCTCCTACGAGTAATTTAATACTTTTAATGATACGTATATAATTCGGCGTGTTCCTGCTACAGGAAAATAATACAAAATATAATCGTGGTAGAAGGTCTAAACTAAATTCCTACACTTCGGCTACGTCACTGGTTTACCCCTACAGATTATACTATAGATTTTCCTGATACTTACATGCTCGCTCCTATTTATACTGAAAATTAGTACAAAGTGAGTAGTTAAATTATGATATGATTTTCTTAGAAGTTCCATCACTACGGGATTTTCATATTATTGGTCTGGATCATATGAGTTTGGAATGGATATTGCTGTATTAGATACAGTCTTCCGTTATTGCTGTAAAACCTAGTAGATTATTAGTAACAAACCATGGTATAATATTTTTTTAAACTCTGCCATGACCGGATCTGCGTCATGGATATCAGAAAATTACCAACATCACCATGACGACAGTGTGATCACAATGATGAATAAAAGCGTTCCGAAACACTGTTTTGTTATACAGTGCTGCAGTTGTGAACCAATATATTGAGCAGTAGATGTAGTGAGTGTGATAGAAGACGTATAAAAATGTTCAGCCTTCCATTGTGACCCAATTTCAATCAGAAGACAGAATCACAAATGTTCGGGTAGCAATTGAATATATCTTTTAGTATAAATACACTCGGTGTGCAGTTAATTTTTATATACAACAGTACAACTAACTTAAAAGATGTAAATAATTTGAGATAAACATATTAAATAGGGAAAGTAAGTCTGCCAAGTTAAAATAGATAATCATTTAATTGATGAGAGAACTAAGAAAGACTCAATTGGGAGGCATTGGAACTTGTATTACTCTTGCAAAACTCATCTGCGAGAATGTATGAGTAGATGGCTCCCTAATACCCGTTTTGTGGCAGTGAGGGTAATACTCAGGTTAGTCCTCTTTGATCTTGTTCGAGCTAATCAAAACTGATATAACCATTCTGAATGACTTAAGTGTGTCTTTGATTGCATTAACATAGTCTTTAAGTCAAAACTTGCACTAACTTTAAATACTGCTGTATTCAATAACAATAATTACATTCTTTAAAAAAATACATGCTTCTTCAAAGCTGTAATAGTAACTGGGAAACTATTGTTTACTGGGTATTGTCTGTTTTAAAACTTAATTAAGTGAATAATCTGAAACATAGCCGAAGGCCGTATGATCCAATATGTCGGAATTTGGATATGAGTTAGTGAAAGCATTGGTTTAAACCTGACTGTGGCTGTAGCACCTTTAATTAGTAATATAAAACTTGTACAAAACATCTCTTTTTCTTATTCTGCTTGGTAAGATCCTCACACAGCCCAGTATTGCCTGATGATAGGGAATATAAGGCTTACAAATAAATCGTTCTCTCCTCAAATGAAGAAAAACTTGACTATTTTTCTTTACTTTTTTTTACTTTTTCATAACATTACTCTTTATTCCTCTATTGTGCCACAAGCTGATTCAAGTTCTGCATTTTTATCACAGCAACTTTGTTTACAGGTTTGCTAGATGTTTGTTTATTATTTTTTTATTGACAAGTAGAAATTGGATCTAAAATTAACTGATATAGCAAATTCAAAAATGTAAATATGTATTACGTTTATGGGGTAGTTTAAAATATGGAATAAAAACGGTACCACGGACCATTGCAACACTTTTTAGTTTTTTGTAGTAGACTTTTTGAAACATTAAGAAAATAGTAGCTTTCTCCTCTATATTTAGTGCTTCAGGTTTTGTAGCAATTAACGATAGCTAATGTTCTAAATCATATTATCGTTAATTTTTAAAAATATATGTTTGGTGAAACTCTGACGAAGTCCTTCACTACTAAACATAAAACATTACTTCACTGTTGCCAAGTTACAACTAGGTCGAGACTAAATGATGCCGCAGATCTACTGAACGGGTACAAAAAATTCACTTCGATATATTAAAACACGTTGGATACCAACCTCAATACAATACTGTACAATACTGTATTCCAGCCGTTGTATTCAAGAGACCATCGTGGCAATACTGGAACCATATCAGCACTCATTTTGATGTCTAAATAAATGCAAATATATTTATGAGTTATTTTGAAACTACGGCTAAAACAAAAATGAAATATTTCCCAAGAAATTGGATAAGATATGTTGATGATATCTTCGCAATATTTAATAAAAATGAAAACCTACAAAACTTTATCTCTACCCTAAATTCATTTTACCCTACCATTAAATTTACATACGAAACTGAGCAAAACAATAGTATACCATTTTTAGATGTTTTAGTAATTAGAAACCAATCAAAATTTGAGTTTGACATTTACAGGAAACCGACGCATATAAATAGATTTATTGTCAACGAATCTAGCCATCCACCTCAACAAAAAAGAGCTAGTTTCAACTCAATGATTTATAGACTTTTGAATACTCCACTATCTATCGATAGCTACAACAAAGAGTTAAACTACATAAAAGATATTGCTATTTTTAACGGTTACACCATACAACTTATTGACAACATACTTCACAAATCAATCAAAAGATAATTAAGAAAATCTAGAACAACATTACTACCACTTCAAGATAATAAACAAGAATTCATCTGTACAACATACAGTAACATTTAAAATCAATTGCAGAAAATCTTTAAAAAGCATACAAACAAATCTATCACTTATAAAACAAACAACAAATTATCACAAATATTAGGAAATCACAAGGACAAAACCACATTCGAAAACAAATCAGGAATTTATGAAATTAAATGCAACGACTGTGATAAATTGTACATTGGCCAAACTAAAAGGAACATTAAGACACGATTCAAAGAACACTTTGCACATATAAAATATGGAAGAAATGAAAAATCTGCTGTGGCGAATCACTGTATTGAATCTGGACACACAATCTCTAATAAATATTTACGATTATTAAAAGAAATTACAAACACAATACACTTAAACGCTTGGGAAACATTTTACATTAACATAAATCAAGAAAAACTTATCAATAATGAAGACGGACCAATTAAAAATTCAGTTTTACTCTCATCTCAATTTATAAAAAAATTAAAATTAAATTCTGATTAAATATTTTATACTGGCTAACCGTACATCCAAATTGTTTACCATATGTTATTATAAAATTAATTATTATTAAAAAAATGTAAACATTTTATAATTTGTGAAGTGCCTGATGATGGAATCATTGATTCAGAAAGGCCTTGCACAAAATAAAAAAATATATATTGGAAAATATTGTATTCCTTTATCTAATGATACTACAATAAACCGTTTTTCCAATGCTCAAAGATTATACATTCTACAATACCCGTTTCATTTTAGTAATATGTAGAATAAATTGATACAACCCGAGTAGTAGAATAAATCCCATACCCGTCAAAATGTAGTGAAATTGTTATTGTACAGATGGTCGAAAATCTTTTTAATTTTTGACCCTTAAATCAATACAACTCTTCCTTGAACCAAAAGAAATGTATGTTTCATGTTTCAAATCTTTAGGACCTTGTCTTTTAAGAGTTACCGCACAAATAGGAAGGTGAACAATCAGACAGACAGACATATATACAGATAGACAGACACTTTGTCCTATGAAATTTGATCACAAAATTAATGTTTATTTCTTGGATGTAGGGGAACCGATGTACCATGCTTCATGTATTTCAGATCTTTCTATGTTCTATAAAGAGTTATCGGACAGACGGCCAGACAACGAGACAATTCCAAGGAGGCTGTGTCGGGTCCTCAATAAATTAGAATTCAAACAAAAACTTTGTCAAATAAAAAGTGATGATTAAGTTATTATCTAGGAAGCGGTCTTAGTATAGTAGTTAGAACAAAAGTAAATTTTTATAGAAATTGTTTTGTAAAATCTAAATATATGTTAAAAAAAATTTAAATTCACTGTACTATTTAATATAAAATAAAATTGACCCCATACTATGGTGGATAGTCGAGTCGATTTCAGCATTGTCACACACTATATATATATATTTATATATTATTTTTTGTATATTACTGTACAGTTAAAACAAAGTGTTTTTAAAACATTAGCACTATATTTCGGTGAAAACCGTCTTCAGGTGCAAAAATTGTATAAAATATAAAAGAAAACAGTACAAAAGAAAGTAAATATAAACAGTGAAAAGTAAAAATTAAAGAAATTTGTGTACACACACACACACACACACACACACACACACACACACACACACACACACACACACACACACACACACACACACACACACACACACACACACACACACACATATATATATATATATATATATATATATATATATACGTACACACAAAAATCACAAGCTTTACGCTCTTAAAGCTTAAAATTATACAATACAATTCTACCACTCCAATTTATAAAATTTTCATTACCACTTGGTATATTGGTAATACACTTTTTATATATCTTTAACAACAATTGAATGTCATAGTACACTCATTTTAATTTTTTAAATTCATTTCACATTAGTATGGACAAAAGTAATGGTAGCAATTCTTGAGTCACATTTGCACTGTGTAAACACACAATCTAACTTATATTTAAATCAATATAGAATTTCTTCCCAAGAAAGAAATCTATCGTCAGTTACGCTAATTTTGGAGGTATGGAAAGGGTTAAAATTATGAAAGAATATTTGTTTTTACAGATTATAGTCTTCTTAGCGTGATAAAATTATAACCGACCGCCAGACACATAAATATTATTTATATCGCCTTCAGACAACGCTGATAAAGAGACTGAGAGTCGCCACTTTAAGGGTTTATATATGGTTATGTGGCACTGATTTAACACTTACATTCCGTGTTCGGCGATTGATTTTATGTGTATCGAGCTAAAAACTATGATCTGAGAAAAAAATGATCGTTTCTTATTCTCATTTTTATATTTTTCCATTTCGATCTCCACCTAATTTGTGGCAGCTGAGGACCAATTTCCTTTCTTGGGGAAGTTTTCTATCGCTTTCAAGAAAATTTCGTCTCGTTATCTCTCAACTTCAAGTTAAGGTGTATGGTATTATTTTGTGAAAATCGTTTTACTTAATAATAATTTACTTAATTCCTTTATTTAATAATAGATAATAAACATCGTGCCTTAATAATGTTTTTAAAATAAAAAAAATAGCTATATAATTTTTATTTAAAGATGATCAATAGTACACTTAAAATATACTATAACCATCTGAGCACGTATGTATCAGTTTTCCATAAAAGGAAGCAAAAATTACTTAAAAATGCAGATTACTGAAAAATTCCTTTAAAATTGAATGATAATACAAAAGCATCGTTTGTTAGGAAAGAAATTACATAGATTTGAATAATACCTGGTCATCGTCTGTGTGCTCTCTACCGAGGATAAAAGGAATGTTTCTTTCAATAGTTTTGAAAGGCAGAGCTAACTTTGGGGCCAATTGACTTCTGACAAGCATTCAACATTCAGTTCTTTAACTCTGTCTCAAAAGTAACAATCTTAACTTGACATGAATAGTAATGTATAAACTGGAAAAGAAATTCAGTGCTGTGTTATTTGTAATATTTTGCGTAAAATAAAGTTTATCGTATTCACGCTATATTTCTAAGTCAATATATTTCCCTAAGTTACTTTTTTATATTTTACAACTTTCTACCAAACTTGAAAGTAATATGTTAAAAAAACAACATTGACCTATTTAACAACGTATGTTATGATAACAATTAAATAGTTTAAATTCAAAGTGCAAAAATTTTTGTTTTTTAATAACGTGGTCCACTCTAAAACTTCTTACGGAAAATCCTACATTTTCTAGATATAACCCAACAGTAACAATAATATTTGTAGTCTTGGAATTTATTTAAGTTAATCGTTTAAAACTATTTACACCACTGGCTCTTACTATTATTAATAAGAAATTTCCATAATGTAGTTTTTTTGACAATACTCCTATATAATTTTAAGAAAAAGTTGAATTGGATATTTTTGTTATCTATGGGGGATGGCGAGACAGTCTTATGTACAGGCTTCGGCTAAGTTGATTGACTGCATTGCCCCCACCTCCACCTATTATGGCTATTCAATGCAGTTATTACGGAAAAACACACTTTAATTATATACAATTATATTTCATAAATTTGTTTTAATATAATTTTACGATTTCTAATAATTTGTTACATTAAAAATCTCCACAATTCATAATCTTATTATTAACTGAAGCTTGCGCACAGACCGTGACCCATGCAGGCTTATTTTCCAAAAACATTAAGTCACTGTTTTAATGATACTTAAAACTTTGAACTTAAATGGCATACAAAACACTTCAGACTTTTATCTGGATACATACTTAATGGCGTCTGAAAGTATTCAAATCTCCTCATCCAGTTTGGAGGGCAGTGTTTTGAGGCCTTAAATTAAGAGAGTCAAATAAATTTAATAAAACACAACTAAAAGCTAAATCTAATTACATTTTATTCCATGTATATAATTAAGTAGCTCCAACGATCATTAAAACTTGAACTATAATAAACTTTAGTGTAAGTAAAGTTTTTTAGTTTCAGCTAATTAAAAAAAAAAAAAAAAAAAAAAAAAACACGCACGGCTGATGAACCCAAAACTTATTACCATTTAGTTATAGATACATACATATAGAACATAATATAACATAACAACATAAGTTTCACATTCTTAAAATACCTATTTATAAATTAAAAGATATACTTTTGTAAACTGAATTAAAATAACAGAACAATATTATATTCAATATTTTAACAATCCATACATTGTTTTTACTCATTTTAAAATGCAACAAAATATATAATAACAGAAATAACGTGATATTTTATTGTGCGTACTATTTAGATTTATGCGAAGTTACAACATCAGAGCTTTAGTGAAATTGCGAGAGGGTATAAATAAATATACACCTACCCAGTCTGAAAAGCCTACTTCTGGTCATTATTCTCCGATTAAGAACATATGTGCATACATGGGTCTGCAAAGTTATCTTCAGGAAAAAGCGTATATTTCCAGTCATTATAATCTACTTCTGATGCCAAAATATGGTTAGCATTATTACTTCGATATGGAGAATATATTTAATACGTTTGTTCGAGTAGTCTACTCTGGTTAAAAAGGCGTTACTTCTATTCAATGTATTTTAATTCCGGTGTATGTTATTATTGGGGCGTAATAGAATTTTGCACTATGGTACTGACCATTAAAATGTATACATATATAAATCTTCTTCGGTTAAAAAGCGTATAGTTACATTAAAATAATCTTCTCCGGTCTAAGGTATCTCCGGCGATATAATAGCGTTTACTGATTAAGGAAGTTGGTCTGTGAAGTCTACTTCGATCATAAATATCTACTTCCGTTACCGTATCAGCGTTTGCATTGTTGTTCCGATTATGAAAATATGCATAAAGGTAATCTGAAAAACCTAATATCACAAAGCGACTACTTCTAGTCGTTACAATCTACCTCCTGATTTAAAATTTCGTGTACCGGTTGTCTATCAATGGTATAAAACATATGTGTTATATTTGACCTTCGTAGGACAGCTGGATGTTAAACAAATATAGGGATTTTAAACTGAAGGGTGGTTGATATTTATAACAATAATTTTGTTTTATTTCATGTTTCAAGGACATTTGGAAGTTCAAAAAACATAAATATACTTCATATGTGCGGTTTATTTCCATTTCAACTTTTATGGATAGTTGATCTTCATGATACATTTTTTATTTGTCTTATGAGAGCATAAGAGACGTTTGTATCAAGTTTCATCTTTCTTGGACATCGAGAAGTTGAAAAACGAAATCTATTTGTTTTAGTGGCAGTAGCCCCAATTTAAACCCCAACTGATGTTTGATATTTATAGAACTAGTTTAATTTATCTATTTAAGTAATGAGGTATAAATTTTAAAAATTTTAACTTTTTAGAATATCGGGAGTTAGAGTTGCAGAATTTGAGTAAGTGAGGGCTTTGTCTTATATATATTATAGAAATATAGGATAACATGAATTAGGCTACATTCAGTATTAGCCCACAAAATATTCAATAATTTAAACATAAATAATAGTTTAAAAAAATTAAAAACACGCTTTTATAGCATTTCTAACCAAACTAAAAAATAGAAAAAAATTTTAATTACAGAGAGTTTATATTATGGTAGTAGAAGGCAAAACAATCATTCATAGTCAATCACCTCAAAATAAAATTTAAGTTATTAACAGAATAAATTAATTCAGAGTAAACAGCGTGGGGTGCATTTTACTACATTTTATAAGTCTCCTCTCAAGGATAATTACCGATAGAATGATTGTAATATTTAATATATCAAGCACCCCACGCTTTTTACTCTGAATTAATTTTACAAACACGGAAATGGCGATGTTTGTAGCTGACGGCAACAAAGCAAATGATGAAAAAGGAGTGCGTGCGCATCAATATCCCTTCCTCTATTTTGTGAGGAACAAGCTGGTGAGCGTGGATTGCCTACCTCTCTCATAGTTCGGGCACTACAACGCACAAAAGTTATGAGTTTTTCATTAAAAAAAAATAAATGAACTTTGAGCGATCACCAAACTGTGAGTGAGTTTTTCCTAGTTGCCACAATAGCATTTATTTACTGCATATCTTATGTTAAAACAACGTACCAATTATTAAGATGATTGGACATTTATTTTAGAAGTTATAAATTTTAATGTTTCAAAAAACAGGTGTTTCCTCCAAAATTTTAAAATCACAAAAAAGTTCATATTTTGAAAGATTTTATACGTAAAGTAATGAAAGTCACACCAAAATACTTCGTTTTCACTGCTTTAATGGGGAAATATATAGAGTTAGCCAATCTGCTGTTAGTATAGGGACAAAAGTAGTATATCACTTTATGTGGGGTGTCCCTAAACTTTCTGGCAACACTGTATTAATATATATATATACAATATATATACATATCACTTTTTCTTTGATATATAAAAGTGAGGGCTCTGTGGTGTAATGGTAGCACATTCACCCGGCAAATGAGAGATCCGGGTTCGAGTCCCGGCGGAGCAAATAATTTTTGCGATTCAAACATACACATACATAATAAAACTAATGGTTATTGTAGTTCAGAATTGAATGTACCCATATTTTGGTACATTTATTATTTAATTTATTAGCTATACATCTTCGGTAATTTGTAAAATAACTAAACTGTATTTGTTCAACTTTATTTATAGTAAATACAATTGAAAATGCAAGAAAAATTTGGAATAGTGTTGAAATGGAATTAGTTACAAAACATTAAAGGCTTTGTCTGATAAAAATACTATGTATGTTTCTGTAAAGCAACAACTCAAATTAGTATTATTTAATGTATACTAAACAAAGAACATGCATGGATCGTGTACTTAGAGATATGGCTGTCAAGGAAACCACTGGAAATGGCAGAGACTGGATGACTACTATAACATTACTATATTAAAAGAGTCAAGCACATCCGAGAATACCAAGACGAATGGAGACTTAAACGCTGGGATAGCGCAGATTGAATGGAGACTTGAACGCTGGGTTAGCGCAGATCGCGCGCTAGCTCTATCACAGAGGATCTATGAAAGAATTTATTAATCCTGGCGGTCCTTATAAGGATAATGGAAAACTATGATCAAATTATTGCATTGTCATCGGTCCTTGATACGTATGCAAAATTTCAAATTAATCAAACTTTTGGAAATTGGTGAAAATTATGCTCAAAGATTCCGTTACATAGATACAACCGAAGCTTATAAAAGCTTGTTAATAATGATTTACTTCTTATTTATTTGGACCTGGTTATAATTGCATAGAACTTTATTAATTTCAAATGATGTAGGTCTGTCTATTTTGCCTGTTTTCTGGGAATTTGGTTTGAGGGAGTAGGCTTTGAAATTTATGAAGATGAATTGCAACATCTTAATTGTAAGGTACTAATGTGAGTTCTTGAAGTAGCACAATGAATTTATACATAGTTAAAAGTATGCAGTAAATTTATTGTGTTGGTTTGTAGTTATTAAAAAAACATGAAACCTCTTCAGTATATCGAAATGTTTATTAACATAACAGTAGTTTTAAATTAGTAACAAAAATGCTTGTCCTTGTTGATATGTTTGAGCAATGAAAAAGTTAACATTATCCATGAAATAAAATGCTGAGAGTTTCAAATTGTCCAAATGATACTTGAAAATGAACACTGGATTTTATATCGAAAACCCAACCAATGTGAGTGTACTAATTTATGTTGGTGTGTTTAGAAATTACGGAGTTTTTTGTATTCATTTGTACTGGCGCATCTAATTAATTTAAAACCATTTTTAGTATTATATAGGATGCCTATTGCCGAGATTAATGTTTGCTTCCAAAATTGAGAATGGCCTTAAAAGACAACAAAATAAATATTCGTATAATATTTGCTTTAAACTGCTAGTTTTAAATGTGTTCTAGGCCTACCACTGTTCTCTGTTAGAGATAACAAAAAAAAAAAAAAAAAAAAAAAAAAAATAAATAAATAAAATGAGAATAACCTCCACTTCGATTATATTTATTGAACGAGGAGAAATTCATATTACGTAGAATTCGTATGTGTTAAATGAACAATTTGTATGAGTCAGTTTGAATTTACGGTTATTATCGTGTTTGCTAGTCTGTACTACATACTAAATAAGCCCATATATACATGATTTTTTAGATTATGGAAATCATATTTGGTGAAAGTGCAAGATAATTAGCGTGATATTCATGTATTAGGGTGATTGTGACATTTTTCTATGAAAAACATTTTTAAAAATAATAAAAATATTAATTAGAGTAGAATAGAAAATGAGAGATGAACGACGGACAAGAATGTTCAAGACAGAGGTATTTTATACCCGGGGTGGGTTGTTTGGATGCGGAAAACATTCGCTCACTCAAAATTTCTAATTGCCACAACTCTTTACTTTCCTGCACTTTCTGCTTGTCTTTCTTGTTCGTTAGGCAATTCTGTGTTTGGCGCTGAAAATTAAACCCATGCTTTATTTGCAAGATGAAATTAATTAAAGCCTGATCCTGCAAAAAATAAAAATTTTATTAAAAATAATAAATGTTAGAAAATTTGTTTTGATTTTAAATTGTTACATTTTTTTGGTATTACGTCAATTTGTTTAGATATTTTAGGGAATATGAAATTCGAAAATTCTTAGTTTGGAGACATGATTCTTCAGGTCATTGTTTAAGCTAATTACTGAATTCTCCTGTCAATGCTGCATTTAGAGTTACTTTTGGACACTAAAATAGGCCATCACGATGACAAGGAACTCCCTGTTCAGTGTCATACTTCCTGGTATGATGCATCAGTTGTTTCTTCATTAAAATTTTGTCCTATCGTCATTTCCTGTTTTTCTTCGCCTAATTGGTGCTGGATTCAAGCATATTTTGTGCAAATTTATTGTTGAGAATTAATTTCGCGATTTCAGATTTATTTTGTAGGAAGATTTATATCTTAAGAATTAGATCATATATTAGTGGTCGAACCGTCGTGTTTTTGTTTGTACATAATAGATTTATTATAAAAGACGGAATAATATTGAATAATCTTAATCTAGAAGCTGATTGATTACAATAAATTGTAATCGGTTTTGTGTCCAATTTTGTTAACAAAATGTTATTGGCAATGAAGGTAACACATAAGATTCTTCAGAATAATTATGTGCCTGTAGTGAGTTATGGAACTCTAGAATGTGTCAGGAGCGATAATCTTAGTAAAGGTATGTGTTCACGATTCAGAACACGTTCACGTCTAATCCGCAGCGCCTCTTTCATTTCATCAGCTCACTACTGATATATCAGTGGCTTCCGCTCGGTCGGCGCCGCCAAATTGAAAAGCTACTTGGAGCGTGCGAGCCGTGGAATATCGTCTCTTGGCTTCCATTTTGTATTTCTGGTCAGACGACTGTGTAAGTGAGTTATAGGTCAAATCCAATTGGTCAATCTGGAGTTTTGACAAATTGGGCCAGACGGAGTAAATAAATAAAAAAATGTCAAGAGGATGTATTAGTTGATTTGTTGTGAAAACATTCCAAAGTGTTGATGCAGTTTACCCATTTAAAAATGTATGAGCTGCAAAAATTAATTTTAAGTCTTTTTAAAAGATCCCCCTGATGCGTTCTATTTAGATCGCAACATGTTTTACCGATGTCTAAAAAATTCCCGAACTACTTCAGATTTTGGTATGTACTTGCAATATATTTATTTTTACCAGGTTTTTAACGAATTTTCAGCATTAAATGTACTAAAAATATTTAGTCGGGCAATAAACTATACTAAGTACAAAAGATAACTAAAAATCATGTTGACATTGACTTCATGAGATGTACGATGAAGCAGAATACTTAATACAACACAAAATTACAGTTGAAATGACCAACCACGTCATACATTAAAAATAGGAGTTTTCACAGTTTATAGTTGTTAGGAGATCAGTTTACTCAGTATTAAAAAAGGTATCAATGCGAAAATATAATCTTATTTTGTCTCAATGTGTTGCCTCTGTAGGCACAGTGTTCTGTGATTGTCTATTATATTATAACAACCTGAATAATAACGTTTAAATTAATAAAAAAATCTTTACAAGTTTATATTATTTCACAGGAAAAATATTTCAATTTTTGATATTGCAGAAGATGGAATTTTTTAGCGTCAATTATATATTTTTAGGGTATAATTTCAGCACAAAATTCATTTACTGAATTCAAAAAGTCAGTTAACTTTAATAATTATATTTTCAATTGTAATGTTCAGAAGGAATTCTATATTTTTTTAATTTATATATCTTGGATAATGGAGAAAAGGGTAGTAGTAATTTTGTAATGAAACAGAGAATTACATCTCTCATGAGTTGGAACGTATCTAAAGGTATCTAAACGTGGCCAATGGTGCAGTGTAGAGGGTACGGCGGTTATCGCAAGATAACCAGATCAAGCAACGTCGAGCGTGGCTGCTGCTTGGATAGGTGACCGCTGAGCGATCCTGTCCTTGCAAGCGGCCCGCCTGCCCGGCCATTGGTGGTGGTTCGGAAGTCACCTTTAAGCCGTTGGTCCCCAGGTTAAGTGTTAAAGAGGGCTTCTTAGCCCTAACTTCGCCTGGTAAAATAGGACATTCTTTACTTTACTTTTTTTTTAAAGTTATATCTAATAGCCGTCTTAATTTATTAACTTGGCATAGGTGCACGCGTTTGTTGGGCTGTGCTCAGTAGAAAAGACAATTATAGATGTGATAGAAAGGGCCTATTAAAATTGTGTGCTGGCAGTTGCAGGTTAAATGAGAAACGAGATCGTCTCAAAATCAATGTAATTGGATATTTTGCACCCATCAGTTTTAACATCTTAACAATATTTGATTTCATATTCAAAATTAGTTTGTTTATTAATTATTATTAATTTGCTGTGTTTGTATTAAGAAGTGTATTTTCATTATCAAGAAAGAGAATAAATAGTCATCAGTGTGCCTGCAGTGTTTGTCAAGATTGGCAGGAAACACTATTTGATTTGTAAAATTTGATACATTGGTATACATCATAATTATATGATGAAATTTATAAAAAATTTACTTTACAATTCGAGAGGATGTTATTAACCTTCCATCAGGCGCTTAAAATTAGAAACACCATCAGGCGCTCACGGAGGTTTCCTCCAGGTTAGCGAATAATGGATATCATAGTCGTTTAAACTGTTTTTATTTGTTTAAATATGCATACTGATTTAAACATGAAACATATTCTAAAAATGAATATATTACAATATAATATATTCATTTTTAGAAATTAAATAAAAATTACTCTCTTATGTAATGAATTTTCCAAATAAGAAATTCAAAATCTTAAAAAATGTTACTGTATAATAACAACATGATTTATTTTAAGGAATAATACAATTAATTGTAAAAATGTTTAACCTACTATAATAATATATGGAAATTAATTTAGTTTTTAACTTTTTACAAAAACAACTTACTTCAATTCTTGACATATTATACAATTGTAATGTAAATTATTACTCTAAAATCAAAATTTATTTCTTACTAAAAATTTTTTTAAACACTACACGAAGTTTTAAAACATTTTCCTTCTGGTTCTTATAACGACAATGTTCACTCCATAAACAGTACTGAAATGTTCCCTAGCACACGGGTACTGTACTGACAAGTCTCTCGTCTTCATTCTCCATTTCACAAAATTCAAATAAAATATATTGTAAAAACTTATATCACAGGTCACACATTTAGGCGCATACGGATTATTACTCCATAAAAACTAAACACTATAAGGCGCTCACGGAGATTTCGTCCAAGCACTACAAACACAACATCGGGCGCTCACGGAGGAATCGTCCAGTCTCGCACGGAAGTAGACCTCATACTGACAGATTTTGACAAAGATAAGCGGGAGGCTATTGTTTCGCTTCCCCGAAAGGTGCTCGTGAAGTACACTGCGGGAAACGACTGCGAACATCAGAAAAGTATTACTATTTTTAATAATAAAAAATACACGGAGGAAAACTCCGTTTAGCGCCCGATGTAGGGTTAAATTCTTTTTTGCTAGAAAAATTTTAATTATTGCTGGATTTTAATATTCCCAATAAAAATTAATGCAAATTAATTTTAAAATAATTGAAAAGGTGGGCTATTGTCAATACAACAGAATAGGCAGTTTTTCACGAACATAGTGCGTTAAAAATTCTGTTTAACCACAGTTTTTAACTAGGCTGCAATAAAGGATACTGTACTTTTTATCGAACCACAGATTTTACAAGCGCAGTATCGGGATTCCAATAACATTTTTCATATATCCAACCAAAGCTGTATTTATTGTAACGGCAACCCTTGCCATCTTTACTTCCGACAGTAACGACATGGCCTTTTGTTTATGTGTGATAACGGCCTCTTCCACAGCGTTAAAGTGTATATTTTACCAAGCTGTAATTTGAAAGATTGTTATGTCTTTGTTATACCTTTTCACTTGCAAAATTTAAAAGTAGTTTAAAATTCTCCGTTTTAACAATGAGTTATGCTTTAATTTGTCATATTATGAGTAAATGTAAAATCCTTACTAAATAAGTGTAAGTTATGATATATAACTTTAAGGGTGGCCAGCTATTTTTGTCAATAAAAGTAGAAAATTTATTGTTATTGGTTTTCATACTCAACTGAAAAACCTGAAGCTATTACTGTAACAGAAGCTGTTTTGACTAGCCAAATGTAGCCGAGATAAGTTACGGTTTACAGCAACAATCTCTCCGTTATCTACATATAGATTGTATCGCCCTCGTAAAAGCGTTACATAAAGCATAGGAATAAATTAACATCGTTGAGAACTTATATAATGAACGTATATAATGAATGATTTCAGTTATTTTATGTAACCCATTTAATTGTTTTCAATTGCAATACTTCATATACATGTATATGCATTAAGAAGTATTCCATATTCTAATCGTAACAACTTAAGACATAACTTAGATTATTCAAGTGTTATTGAACGAGAATTGCGTTCAGTTGGTAATAACACATTCTATATTATTTAAACTGGAATTCAAAGGATGATATTTGAACAGGTTAGATTACTATGTTAAATTAAGCTTAAATATCGTTTTTCACGGAAGAAGGTAAAAACAGATTTAGTTACCTGCATCTCCTAGGAAAAAACAAATTTTTCGCATAAAAGTATCCCATGAAACAGTGAAATAAGTGTCCAAGATATTATTTGCACTAACCTTTAAAGTACTGCATACTAAACTTTATACTAAGAATACATAAGTTTTGTGTCTATTTATTTATAATTTGCGTTTATTATTTTATGCATTTTATAAATAAAAATGAATTGCTTAATGTGTTGTTAAGCGCTAATTTCGAGAAAAACTGGGCCTATTTGGCTAATTTCTTTTGTTAAATATTCAATGAAATGCGAGGAAGGTTTATATGAAGTGAAACATCGGAAAAGCTGCCTGGAATATTTTAGAATTTTACAAAAATACTAATATTTATGTGTGAAATCCAAATTTATCTGATACTCAACAGCTTTGATACATTTAGGTGAGATTTGTCAAAGAGGCTAAAACTTTTATTTCATTTAATTTGTAGAAAAGTAATTTGTAGACTAGTAGTTTTACAGATAAAAAATTAAGTTTATCTAAATTTTATTGCAGATTGTGTCAGTGACGAATATAAGAAGGTTAGTATTGTAAATACTATTTAATAGAACATATTAAATACGCTGTAATAAAACACATATTAATAAAAAAATGCTATTAATGCTTCACTTAAGGCTCTCAACACTGGTGTGCTATCTTGACTTTATGATATGTCATTTTTACATTCGATTAAGGAAAAATAGAGAAATGAATACTAAATTGCCTCAACTATCCATTCTTTCCCAGAATACTGGGCAAAATACAAAACGCAAAACCTTATGATCGATTATTTTTAAAAGTTGCATGTAATCGTAAGGATTTCGTCCTAATACCCGAAGGAAAATGAATTTTTTTAGTAGACTTTAGTAGGATTCAATTATGATTGCAAAAAGGAAACAAATATAACATTGGGAATATTTTAGACTAAAATTCATAAGCTTTTTGCTTTTTTGAGATGATAACTCAAATATGGCATCGTAAGTGAATTTAAATGGCCGGAATCATACTTCTCAGTCCTACGTATTTGTAATTGTTTTTTTTCATCAGGATAACAAGGAAAACCCTACCGTGTCCCTCTAAATGTATTTGATACTTTTTGAACAAGATAGATTTCTGAGAGCTATAAATAAATACATATATACATACTTGTATATGTGTGTATTTATATATGGAGCCAAAATCTTCACTCATTCATCACTAATTTTACAACTTCATGAAATCATAGAAACGTGAAATTTAGCACGCCTATGCCTCATGAATTATATAGAAACATTAAGTATTTTTATAAAGATCAAATATACACAAGGGTTAGAATCGGGATGGAGCTATACATTTTTCAACTTCTCATGTTCTAGAAAGATGAAATTCGACACTTGTTGTCTGTTATGTATACTAATAATAGTATTATTAGTACTATTATTAGTACTAATAATACTATTATTACTATATTATTATTATTTATTATTATATTATTATATTATTACTATTATACTAACAATAATATTATTAGTACAATACAAGATTAGTATTTATGGTGATCAGTAAGCATAGGGGTTGAATTCGGTTGTAGCCTCTAGATTTTATGTAATGAAAAGATATATGCCTAATTAAATTAGTTATGCATGGTCAGCACAAGTATATAGTAGTGTATTCCTGGAGATTAGTGGCCATTTCAGGGTGAAATAGCAACTTATGTTAACATTTTAAGCGAATGGTATCAAATTCTTGTGTACGTACACAGCATTGTATTCAAACACACAAAACACACACACACACACAACACACACACACACACACAAAATGTAGAAGTTTCATACGTTTATTATTTTTTGCCAGTAAGATGATGAGTTGTTGTCAAGATGTCAGTGTTTGGTCAAAAATTACGGCTAACATTAAATCACACAGTTATGAATTGTAGTCACTCTATTTCAAACTATTTGGATTCACTTTCATAAACAATCGTACGAGTCATGTTAGTGCTAGGTTTGTGTTAGCATAGTTTTCTGAGTATAATGGAGATTCTCAACGAATTACAAATTTACTGACTAAAATGACACAAAAACTAAAGTCTAAAATAGATAAATTAAAAATAAATATAACATCTTAATTAATAAATTGAGATACAAATATTATAGATTGTTTTACCTCTTTATTATTGTTTTGAAGAGACATTTAACATTTTCCATATCATATTTAGTACTATAGTTTAAGTTATTTGATGCGGGTTAATCAAGAAAGAAAAGATAGACAAGAACAAAACACACCAAAAGAACGATTGTATGGGTCACGATTGTATCATTATAGCAGTCAGAATGACAGAAGACATACATGATATATCGTCCAACCCTGTTGATACCTGGGGCGAGGTCGTATGTCATTGTAATAGGTGACAGATCAACAGGAAGCTGTTTGCTTCTCGTTTTGAGACGTTGATGAAATGGATATAATATTCAGATATCCTGTGTACAGTATCAAAAATGTAATTTAATAGTTGTTATGGTACTTAAAGTTTTAGTGATACTGAAGGTATCAATGATTTTTGTAATTGAGAATGCATTATTGTTCTTAGGAAATGTTTGTTTTGAAAATATTGTTTTTTGAATATTTTTCTATATTAAAATCCATCAATACAAAATATTGCTCACCAATATAATGTACATACTGCAAGGATGCAGCCACAACACACGTCCAGTAACACGTTTTGATGAAGTTGCAGCAAAATTTCAATCCTAAAGCTCATCATTTAATTATTGAAATGAGAATTTTTCCAACTTACTAAGCAATATGCATCAATCACGTTGAGCTAAATCCCATGGAAGGATATGTAACATTATGCAGCATGTAACGTAAAACTCATTCTTATCTATGTATAAATGAAGTTTCATGCCGCATTTAATATCTAAATGTATATTTAGGCTACATTGGGTTACTAAGTTACATGTTACAATTTAATATCATTTTACTCATTTAATAATGTATTTATTCACAGATTTATTGACCAAAAATTAATACTCATAAAACCAATATAAAAGCTTTTACCATATCATGAAATGCACCATCATAAACCTCAATAAATAAAGCTCAATGAAAATCTAAAGTCAATACATGAAAACTTTTAAAAAATAGCAGAACGCTTCAAATTCCCTCGGACAAAAACCCTGGTTAGCAAATAACACTTTTTTATTTATATACGGTATACACCATTTTACAAACAAATGTTAAAAATACATGCTATCACAGTTCAAGAAAGAAACTTAGTATGTTTTATTTTACCAACGAAGTCAAACATTACTAATATTAACAACATATATGTATATAAAAAAATGAAATGACGTTAGACAAAAGATAATAACAAAAATAACGAGGAAAAATAATATATATCAATCAAAGTATTATTATAGCAATCAGCGAACAATTTTAAAAGTGATAATAACAGTATTCTTAATTAATACTCTTATTAATCATATACCTAATTATCATATACCTGATAGTCATGATGTTTTCGATAAGTTTCAAAAGACCATTGATGATATTGTTCTGAAGCATACTCCGTTGAAGAGAGGCGGTTTGTGTAAATTTCCATCATGGTTTTCTCCTGAGTTGAGGAGTGCTGTCGTGTGCAAAAAGATCTTGCACAGAAAATACAAGGCTACTGGTAACTATGGGCATTATTTACAATTCCAGAGGGCTCGACACCATTGTAAGAAGCTGAGTGACCTTTGCCATGCAACATACATGGAACGAGTTAACAACTCTATTCCCCTAAATATCAAGGCTTTCTGGAGTTTTGTCAGGAACTTGAAATCTGAGTCTACCAGAGCAAATGAATATTTCTCGGATGATCAACGCGAATCTAGTCCTGAGGGTATATGTAACCTATTTGCTGATTATTTTGCATCCGTATATAGACCTTCGGCTGACCTCATCCCTCAGTTTGACTTCTCTACCCAGATCAATATGCAGTCTTGTTCGTTTGAGGTTGAGGATGTGGAGAGAAAACTATCTTCATTGGATACTTCCAAGGGAACTGGGCCTGACTTGATTCCTCCATCCGTCTTGCGATTCTGTGATCCCATTATTGCGCCTCAACTTACAGTCATCTTCAATAGATTACTTGAGGATGGTATATTCCCTGATGGACTTAAGAGCTGTTTTATTGTGCCGATTCATAAGTCGTCTGATCCTTCTGATGTCCACAATTACCGACCTATTGCTATTCAGCCAGTTCTGAGGAAGATTTTCGAAAGCTTAGTTCTTGACTATGTGAGCTTCCAATTCAAAAATATCATAGCGCCGCAGCAACATGGCTTTGTCCGGGGTAGGTCAACAGATAGCAACTTGGTTGTTTATGTGGATTACATTTTGTCTGCCTTCTCGAGTGGCGTCCAGGTCGATAGTGTTTATATTGATTTTAGCAAAGCTTTTGATGCTATCAGTCATGGGCACCTTCTGGCCAAACTTCACGGTTATGGTATATGTGGTAGCCTAATTTCTTGGTTTCACTCCTACTTAAATGATAGAACTTTCCTAGTTAGTTTCGCTGGCGCCCTGTCAAGACCTTTCACCGCCACTTCTGGTGTCCCTCAGGGGTCACGCCTGGGCCCCTTTCTCTTCAATCTCTATATTAATGACTTGGTCAAGTCATTAAATGTTGACTGCCTAATGTTTGCGGATGATGTCAAGGTCTTCCGTGCTGTTAGGGACCCTTCTGACACTGAGAGACTGCAGATGAACCTATGCTTAATTGAGAACTGGTGCATCACTAACGCTATGAGCATAAATGCCGCCAAATGTTCATTGGTTTCTTTCACTCGCTCTGCCCAACCTCTTGTGGTATCTGACTACGTGCTCAATGGAACTGTACTATCTCGCAGTACAATCGTCCGTGATCTGGGTGTCGTCTTCTCTGCAGATTAAGATCTATCAGGGCTAAGGCCCTGATAAGCATATTGACTTCATCTACGGCAAAGCCCTACGAATGCTCAACTTCATACTAAGAGCTTCAAGGAGTGGTCTTGGCATTGTGGCGTTGAATATTCTATATAAGTCCTTGGTAAGGAGTATGCTTGAATACTGTTCTGTTGTCTGGTCCCCTTATCAACACAATCACATTGAACGTCTAGACAGGATCCAGCGACGCTTCGTCCGAGCTGTCGGTGTTGGACTGGGTCACAACTATTTTGATGTACCCATTGATCTAGTTGAGGCCTCTCTTGGACTTCTCCCTCTGTCTACTAGAAAGCAACAGGCTGATGCTCTATTCCTATGGGGAGTTCTTCGTGGCACGGTCGATTGTCCTGACCTACTCTGTCGCATTGATCTGCGAGCTTCAAGACTGACCCGCTCATGTAACCTGTTTTTTGGTCGGTCGCACCCCACCAGCTACATCATGCACGGCCCTCTTCCACGTTTGCATTGACTGGGCAACCAGCTGTGTCGCCAGTTCGACTTCTTTGATGACAGCCAATCTGTGATCAGAGGAGCCTTCCAGAGTCGGGTTCCCCGGTGAATGTTTGTTTTCCGGAATGGAGTTCTCCTATATAAATAAATAAATTATATCTCGAGCTTACTTATTGTTTTATGTTTATGTATGTTATCGTTGTTTCTTGTCATTGTTATGTTAGCTATTGCTATTATTGTTAAACTGTTATTGTTATTATTTATACTGCTTTCCTCGTACTACATCTATTTATTGAATTGTTGATTTAGTTTATTAAGTTTGCCTATTGAATTAGCCTATTGTTGGTTGACAAAAAAAAGATTCCTTGGTTATTGAATTGTTATTTTAGTTTATTAAGTTTGTTTATTGATTTAGCTTGTTGTTGGTTGACGTGCTTGCAATATTTTATTGTTTTGTTCTTTATTGATACCTTTGTATTGTTTTTCTATAATTTGTATTGCCATCTTGATATCCTTATCTGTAAAATGGTGTATTACCGTTGATAAATAAATAAATAATAATTTGTACAGCTAAAAAGTGTTTTACTTATTATAACAGAGTTATAGGACTTCAAAAAGAGTAATATAAATAAGAGCATTAAAAATAACTGAATTGAAAGGAACGGGACCATGAATACTGACATTATTATGGAACAACATCAAGAACGAGAAGTATATAGTACTAAAGAATTAAACATTTCAACTATTAAAAATCTCTTTAAATAAAGCAACAAAGTACAAATTAAATACCGAACGATCCAATTAAAAGAACTAAATAATCACTTTCTACTGGGCTTACAACTGGCTGAGCTAGATTTTGATCCCTCGTTGACTTGCTATATGCTTTGTCTTATGGATTACTTATCATTAGGAATTAGCACATAAACATACAGCAATACAGTTATCAATGAAGAATACAGTGCTCATTTAGAACTTTACAACGACACCTCATATGACTCGTTCCTGAATGTTTAGACTTAAACTTCACTCGCCAGTCACAAATTGTGGTGTTATTACATACTTCATAGAAAATGCTTTCATTTATTAGACCAAGACTTCTCACTACAACCCAAACAAAAATATATGAAAAAAACTAACTCCGAGGAATCTCTTCAAACATATTAAAAAACCAACAATTCAATGCGACATGATGCACAAAAAAGGTAAATCATCTTTTTCAACTGGTCGTACTTGCTAGGTTAGATTTTGATTCGTCGTTGACTTGCTATTTCCTTTGTTTTAAGGATTACAAACAGAACTAAAATCCAAACATGTTAAGAATTTGTAAGGGTTGATCCTGACAATAACATAAAACATATTACAGTTTAGATATGGAATTTTTTAAATAGCGACTTGTACAAACAAGAAAGTGTTACATCCCGGATAGTAAAATCCTTTAAACTGGGGACTATTTTATAGGAGTACGCTATCCCACGTGTCGCGAAACAGGCTTCGCTAAGGTTCAATGTAAAGTTTTAAGTGTTAAATAGCTCATTTCAATGTAAATATTCGGGCAGAAACAGTTTTAATTTAATTTGTTGGTTTTTGTGTTCCCACAATACCTTGTAAATGATTGACCTATCGACTTAATTTTGCATAAATCTTCATTTCCATATGAGGTACACTGAGTTCGATGATGGTACATACTTATCCATCGGAGTGAAATGTATCATATTCTAACTAAATATTCCTCAAATAGAAATGGAGTTTTATGCACAATGTCGAGTATATACGTCACTTAATTTTCGAGATATCACGTGTTAAGTCAAACAGAAAAAATTATATTTTTCCATCCCCTCAAGTGTGATGGGTTTCACTGACGCTTATCTAATAAAGGTTCATGAAGTATGACGATATTAAACTACTTGTCAGAAACTCGTAATTTTGCGAACGTAAAGCAGAAACTTGCTTAAAAGGAATTTGGCGCAATAGTCGGTGATTATTAAATAACGACCGACTAACAAATCTGAATACAAATCAAAAATATAATCTTAAACGGTTATTATTACTACAGGTAACCCTTATTCTTAATATGCCTCCTTCTCTAAAGGTCACATTCACAAAGCTAAAGTCTTAGCAGTATTCCAGTTAGTATTCCATTCATAACGGTAGTATTAGCAGCTAACAAACTAGCGTGAATAGTATAGTATTCCAGTTAGTATTCCATTCATAAACGCTAGTATTAGCAGCTAACAAACTAGTGAAGAGTACTAACAATGAGCGGCTAGTATTCACTGTTTCAAGGTTACTAGAAGCTATTAGGGGAGAATAAGTCACGTGATGCCTAGTGTAGTAGCACATGACCCTGTGAAACCTTACAGAACGTGCTGGTTGTTCTTAAACCGTTTTTGCGGAGTATAGTAGGTTTCTTTACATTAATATGAATGCACAAGAGACATTAAGGTGAAATTTTGAGTGTATAATTAAATTCCTAAGAATGTATAATTGTTACTAATGGTTGTGAGGTATTATATGTGACTATTGTAACAAAATGGGAATACGATTTATTAAAAAAAAAACACATAATTTACACAGTTGAACACTGCAGTGTTTTATAATACTAATATAGATGAGACAACTCTCTGAATGCTTTAGAGTCTGCCATTTATTTTAAGTAGATTTGTGTGAACTATCAATTACCGACTATTATTCTTAGTACTAGTGGTTAGCAGGGTACTACATAGTAAATTTATATTATAGAAGCAACAAATAGAAGAATCGATAATAAATATTTGCTGAAGGAACTAGTCATTCAGTTCATTTGCAACTAAATTTTTATTATAGAATTACAATTATTTTATCAATTAATCAGTTGGTACGATCAATGTCATGTCCATGGTAGTTTGTTAGTTCAAGGAACACAATATGGAACAATTGAGTATTGTAGCGTAGCAGGAGAAACATCTCACGTACAAGAACATATTACAAGGCGGGTGTAAGGCGATAGGCTCAATCTTTCTCGGCATCATTTGTCACTTGTCGATCGAACATGTCAAGCGGTGTTATAGCATCTAACACCGTTATATCCTTATTTATAAGGACGGGATGGAAAATAGTATAAAGAAAGGCCTTGAAAGTCCTATCATTAATTTTTTTTTATATGAAATATTTATGTGTTCAGTAGATCACAAGAAAGTCTTTTCTATTCTAATAAACTTTACGTAATGAAAAACTGAAATGCGCCATGTTGTATACAAGTAATGGCATTTTTGACATATAATACTTCAAAAGTACTCAATATAGTAAAACTTGAACGGCCCAGTTTAAAATGGTGAATTATTCTGTAATTAAAAAATACAATTTATTAAATACCATCTGTAACAATCAGTCAGGAACTAGCTACAGAACAAAATGTATTATTCGATTTAATTGATAATTTTAACTATTAATTTACCAATGCTTAAATTATTCTAATTGTTTACAGTAGCGGTAGTTGATCACAGTGTGCACATTTTGATATTAAACGGAATAATATGGTTTAATCAATTAAAACATTATTAAATCCCTCAGACAGCGTCAGATAGAAACTAAAATATAATTAACTTGTTTAAAGCGGCTATAGAGGGTTGTAAAAGAGTACTTCACTATCTTAAAGAGTTTAAATAAATAATTTAATACCGTATGATAGTGTCATTCTGTTATGTATCTAACAATTTAGTATCTCATAAAACGTGTAATACTTACTCTGACAGTATTTATTGAGTATAGTATTATATTAGTATGATGGATGTGTTTGTAGGAAATCTTCCGCCGTAACAGCCCGTGTAGGCATAAGGACCCAGCAGTATCAGAGTATGTGGAGTATTAATTGTTAAAGATTCCACCTATATTAAATTATTTCAAAATTGACTTACTAACCAATCTTTTACAAAATAACAGCTTATTAAAATTTAAACAAATTATTTTAAATTTATTGTAACAAATAACTGGTATTATATTTTGTATAAAAATAAATGTTTAATATGAATTTTAATTACTCTGAGCATTTTATGCACACACAAATTAAAAAAAATTCTTATGCATGCTTCATATATATATATATATATATATATATATATATATATATATATATATATATACACTAGTACTAAAGTAATTATTTATTGACATAAAAAATAAATTTAAAAGTACTCTTAACAAATTACCAAAATAAAAATGGTAAATAGCCATGATGTTATTAATAAAATTTAAACGTTTTCTAACTAATTTATAAACTACTGCTATTCTCTGTTTGCACAAATAATATAATTCGAATAAAACTTCAATTTAATAGAAATTTAATTGGAACTGTAGACATATTATGAATACATTTAAAAAAATCAGTGATTCAGCTCAAACGGTATTTTATTTTATTGTAAATTATTCTAGGAAAAATTTCTGTTGTTTTTGAACTCCCACTCAATATTAAAAAAATTTTGCAAAATTGCAGACGCTAAAGACCTTATTAATAAATAAAATGATATTCACTTATTACCGTAAAAACGTTAGAAAACCTGACAGGTTTCCCCGTAATCTGTTTATTTCATAAAATAATAACATTTTTAGAGTTAAAAATAATATCTTACCTAAGGAAATATATAGGATACGGTTAAGTACAGTGTGGGTAAAAGATTTGTTGGGCTATGAATAGTTGAACATTGAAGCAATGAAGACGGTACTGAAACAAATCCATGGCAATGTGGTTTATGGTGGAATAAATCCATACATATGAGGTCCGTAGGACATAATACTGTCATCTTCAATGGTAGGATAGACCTACGGCTGACCTCACGTATAAACAAGGGTATCATTTCAGTCCGTTTCTGTAACGTTACTGCCTCGTACAACGGTACCATACGACTTCTCCGGAAGTTAAGTCTTTGGACTGAAACTACCCTCAAGACAGAAATTGTTGTCTGGATGGGGTAAGTTGTGTTTAACAGCACTTCTATGGTTAGCTCAAACGTCTTTGTAGTGCTTTGATTACTTCGAAATAACTCATATGAAGGAATATTTTTATTTTATTTTTTCGAACCGAGGATCTCACTGTACTGTTACTACTTAGTTAATTAAAATACATTTTTAAATACATGATTGAAACCAATTTAGCATAAAAATATTTATAGCATTAAATATCGAAATGGTTTTATTTCAGGAAAGGAAATCAAATTCATATGAATTTTCAATAAATTTACTTGACACTAATGAAATTGTAATCC
This sequence comes from Homalodisca vitripennis, assembly GCF_021130785.1. Lineage (NCBI taxonomy): Eukaryota > Metazoa > Arthropoda > Insecta > Hemiptera > Cicadellidae > Homalodisca > Homalodisca vitripennis. Next base: position 147,092,780 of record NC_060212.1, read on the forward strand.
ATGTTTAAATGGATCAATTGCAATGTTTATTATTTCCAAATCCAATTCCAGAAGCTGAGAGGCTATTCACACTGTACAACATAATAATTACACAAACTTGGATTTTATAAGCGGTACAGGAACTTTTGTATATATAGCACTTGTTTGGATAATTATATAACTAGGTATAAAATATTCACATTTTCTGATACTTTGTAACAAATTTTTTATTTTATCTGTTTTTAAATCGTGCCTGATTACCCCCTTGACACCCCAAGTCACAATCTTCTCTCAGCTCTGTTCAATTGGCCTTCTTGACCTCTGATTGTGTGTTTGTTTTCATTTCCAAATCTATCTTTAACTCAAATGAGTGTCCATCGTCGAATTAGACAGTTATTTCTGATGTATTTTTGTAAGATGACGGAAACTCAACAAATCACACACACACACACACACACACACACACACACACACACACACACACACACACACACACACACACACACACACACACACACACACACACACACACACACACACACACACACACACACACACACACACACACACACACACACACACACACACACACACACACACACACACACACACACACACACACACACACACACACACACACACACACACACACACACACACACACACACACACACACACACACACACACACACACACACACACACACACACACACACACACACACACAGACACACACACACACACACACACACACACACACACACACACACACACACACACACACACACACATTACATGACATTATGACATTTTGATAATGTTCCTCAACTAATGACGAAATAAGTGACGTAACTGGGACCGTTGCGTGTTTCATTTTCGCTATTGGGCTGATAAATTAGAGGTAGTTGGAAATTAACTAAGAAGCACACAAAATTAAGGAATCTGTAACGATTTCTTGACCAAGTATTTGTTAGGAAATTAAGCGGTTATATTGCAGGATTTGAGTGTGTAACTTGGTATGTCATTATATGATTACACCTTACACCATCCTCTCCTGATTTTAGTGTCATACAGAAAGGTAATGAAAATAAAGCACCACCATCAGTACAAAGTTATAGATTCTTTGAACTAAACGTCTGATTAGTATGGAGCCTTTAATCTTCAGACTTACAGACTTGCATATAAAACGTATATCTCTACAGATTGCTGGTGGGCAATGACGTTTACAGTTAATGCTCTCTAAAACATTTTTACAATGGTGTACATAATACACATAATACAGTACCTCAAATTTCCAGCGGAATGGAAATTTCATTTCACGTTGATCAATATGACATCATCCTCATACAACATCCTCTTTGAGTTCTATTATAGTTTTTAGATAGCTTGAAATAATATTAAAATATTTTTGATTTTATAAAAAGATTACATATATTTTTATTCAGTGCGAAACAGTCATTCGTAGTTATTGATAAACTAAACCTGTGAATTTAATACAACGCAGGAGATGATTGGTAAACATATACTGTTTAAATAATTATGCGTATTTTAAGGCGTAATTAATGGCACTCTACTTATCATAAATGTAGTTTTAAAGATTTTATGAGCATTATAGATAATAAAGAGTTGGCTTTAATGGTTTGGGAGATCGCGTTTCAATAGTAAGTTAGATAAATATTTTTAAAACTTTTATTTTAGATAAAATAAAAATAAGTTCTATTAAAAATTATTAGATCAAGATAAATTTAATTTCTTTCGGTCCGTCTGCACAATATCTCGAGTACGAAGCTATATGTGGTGAGTTATAGATTAAAAATTTCGCATCCAGCTTTATTTATAGAAGCAAAATCGAGTTCGATGATGGAGCGTATCATTCCGTGGAATTTGGCTGAGCATTAGTGAATCGTTTTATATTGGTCTTACTGGTAAACATGATGGCAATGAGAACATGAAATGGTAGAATAAATAAATTGTAAACAAAAACTGAATAAAATCGTACAGAATTTTAAGATAAGCCCAAAAAATGAGATATGTTTGACCTCAGTGAAGACTTACATAACATGTGGCATCCTTTACTTTATAAATATTGGATTGAAACTGTGAAAATATAATAAAATTATACATCTGGACATATTGATCCAAATAGGATATTTATTAAAATCTCTGTTCTTTATAGTTTCACTAATATTATTAATACGAAAGTTTCAATGTTTGGATGTTTGGAGGTTTGTCCTCGAATCACGCTGAAACTGCTATACGGATTGTGCTGAAATTTGGAACAGGTATAGCTTTAGGTCTGAATTAACATTTAGAGTGCTTTTTGCCACCCATAACACATTAATTTCACCAAATAAAGTCGAATTCAAGTTGAAAAATTAGTTTGTTTAAATTCGAATGTTATGATAAGAACGAAACATATTTTGACAGCTATAGTTCGAAAATTTCTGAAACATCAGTTAACATTTGAATTTTATCAATAATAAGTAAACAGTGCTTGATCGGTAGTGTAATGCAGATAGTAAATAAAACATTAATGTATACATTTTACTCCAAATTGCGCCAGTGACGAATTAAAATCATCTAATGCATTAAATACTGTTATGAAACTAACCTTAATGAACAAAGTTATGAATGTTTTCACATAAGTTACTTTAAACTGGCGGGCTTCCTTGACATTATGATATTACATTTTAACAATGGCTAATGGAAAAACAGAGAAATGAATACTAACATGCCTCAACGATTCATTCTTTGCCTGGCTACAGTCCAAAAAAAAAAAAAATTTACGTAAAACTTTAATAACGATTATTTTGGAAAGTTGCAAAACCTTAATAAGAATTTCCCTCTTATACCGAAAGTACATAGTAAGTAGGTAGGACTCTCCCCTAGAACGTAATAGGCTTTTCAGTCCTACTTATGTGTGTATTTTCTTCATCAGGGCAAGGTAAACTCAACTATGTCAACACGATTTTGACCAAAGTAGATTTCCGAGAACTAGATAATCGCACATATATAAAATTTGATCGAGGCAATATGGCAAGCTAAACTTTGACATAGTTGGTTAGTGAATTTAAATGGTCTTAAGTAGGCACTATTAACCCAAGTTGGTATCTCGGTCCTACGTCAGTATATATATATATATACGATATATATATATATATATATATATATATATATATATATATATTTCTTCTTCGTCAGAACAACAAGGCAAACTTTACTATAGTACTGGAAATAACTTACACCTGAAATATATGACAAGGACTGAAAATATACGCTTTTTGACCGAAGTAAGTTTCCGAGACCTGTGTGATCTGAGATTTGGGTTTTCTTGATCGAGATGACAAGGCAGATTCAGCTGTGACGTTATGTATATAATTAATTAGAACCAGAAATGCTCCTACACGTGCCAAATATGATATAATAATTAAGTTAAACTCTGATAATATTTACCACAAACTTAAATAATATCTACCTGATGTATGCCTACTTACGTTTTAAAATTTTTATAGGACTCCCATCATATTACATCATAATTGCTTTTACTAAGTAATATAAGGACTTTGGTTCTAATATTGCGTGCGAAGCCGCGGGTAACAGCTAGTGTTCTAATAAAATTGAATATTCTTAGTTTTATAGTTTGTATGGTGGTAAATGTAAATGTGTTGGATCAGATTATTTTGCTTACTTTGCCATGATTTCTTTGGTTAATTTGGTTTATAAACCTTGGATAATATTGCAGGTGCACCAGTATTACAAGTTATTCATATTTTAATTTATTCAGTAAATTACAACTGAATTTCAATTTTGTGTTCTTACTGTTCAATTTTTTAGACTTAAAAATTAGAATTAAGAGTTTACATGTATCAGTTTTTGAAGTTATTTATCCTCGTTTAGTTTAGTTAAATATATTTATATAAGTTTAATTGCTATAATTTATTTAAATTTATAATTTGTAATACTTAAATGTGACATGAGTTGATTTGAAAATCAGTATATCTGAGACATGCTCGAATGAATAAGTGCATTAAGTGCATTTTATCTATTTATTTCACTATTGTATAAAATGTCATTGTAATTAAGACTATGAGTTTCGTTAGTTCACTTAGCAACTTGGTGCAGATTTTAAGAGTTTTAAGGATAATTAAGTCATGAGTTGTTTTATCGTCCAAGGATCTAATCAATGATTTTTGCAAGTTGGTTATTATTGGAAATTCATAATTAAATAGATTGCATTATATATATGTAGAATTTAAATTGATTAAAACAAAATGAAGTTTCCTTAAAAATTATTAATATTAAAGTAGTATAAGTGTGAAAGTTTATTGGTTAAAAGTGAACCTAATAATAATTCATTTTATTGTTTTTTCATACGGGTTTTAAATGTACACAGGGACCTATTTATGCAAGTATAGAAGAATCGGACCCTTAATTAGAAAATTACGCCCATAAATATCCAATTCCACCACACATATTTCAGATAAACTAAGTATTTGTTTTTTATAAGAACCAGTCGATTTAAAAGAATACATCATAATTTCTTATGTTTTACAAGAATTGTATATTTTGAAGTCATTTTATATACCAGTAACATGACATAATAAATCATGTTTAAAATCAGTGTGATCTTAATTTAATCCAGTAATGTGAAGTTATTAAGTATACAGTATAAAGGGATGTAAATTTGAGTTCTACATAACGTGAAAAAACGTGTCTTTCTACAGTTCATTCACACACACACACACACACACACACACACACACACACACACACACACACACACACACACACACACACACACACACACACACACACACACACACACACACACACACACACACACACACACACACACACACACACACACACACACACACACACACACACACACACACACACACACACACACACACACACACACACACACACACACACACACACACACACACACACACACACACACACACACACACACACACACACACACACACACACACACACACACACACACACACACACACACACACACACACACACACACACACACACACACACACACACACACACACACACACACACACACACACACACACACACACACACACACACACACACACACACACACACACACACACAAATATATATATATATAATTATCAGGTGATGTGAAAATGAAAAGTGAAGAAGTGTCATCATACTCAGTGATTTAAGCAAGTGAATAAATGTGATAAATTATGAATATGTATTGATATCAAGTTATTACTTTTAACATGTGAGTTATATTCGATATAATACCGGGTATTAAACATAGAAAGAGTATTTTTCAAGACTTTGAATTGGCCATGGTGTTTAATTTAATGCTCTCATTAATGCAGCATTCAATAGAGTGTCAAGGAACAGAGTCAGACAAAAACCTCGCGGTTGACAAATGCACGGAAGTAATATGAGACGTCTATGAACATGACGGGTTCCACAGGTGGTTTAATTGACACACTTCCTCCCCAACCCTCTGCCACATCCCATGACACACGTCGACACTTGCCTCTCGTAGTCATTAGATACGTGGGTTTCCTTTCTTTGCAATTTCAAAGCGTTACAAAACTGTGTCTATGTAATCAGACCAACAATCCCATTAATTTATGACTCAAAAATCTAAAATTTCGTTACAGATCAACATTTAGTAAACTAGTGACATTAACTTATCGCTCTAATGTAACCATGGAAAATAATATCCCTGATTCCCTTATTGTCTGAGCGTTAGTGAAGTCTGTCACTGGAGGAGCTGAAAAATTCATTTATGTTTATTTGTCCTCACGATATCTAAAAAACTAATTGATCTATAGACTTAAAATTTTGCATGAAGCTTTTTCATTTGCATGTAAATAACATCAAGTTCAATGACGATGAACATCACTTTATAGGATTTGTCTGAGCATCCGCGAAAATCTTTAGATTGGTATTATGGGTTATCTAGATGACAACGATAAAGTTTCAGAATAAATAAATGTGTAACTGAGTAAGATAATATGACATTGTACAGTATGTACCGTAATTAAATTTAAAAAAATCGACTTGAACTAATGTTCAGTGAAGCCTGTTACGCATTACGTGGTGTGGATCACTCCTAAATTATTCTTAAAACTATTATAAAAAGAAGTTTTTCAATATGTTAGGATTAAAACAAAAATTAAATCGTCTAGTGAAACCGGGATCGCTAGTTATTAAAATCCAACCAGGACTATATGTTATTAAAATTCAAATAATCAATGTTCTTTTATTGAAATGCAAAATGAATGGTAAATTTGGACATTAAAATTAGACAAATATAAAAAGAATGTTTTAGTGATAAAGCAGAAGAGAATGCCGAGGGAGCTCTATATCTTGGCCACAGAGAAATTAATGCAGCATAACTCTAGATGTCAGCAACACTACCGCGGTGTCGTTCCATTCATGTCGTGGGGCATTACAGAGTATTTATGGTCCTGACTTTCCGGCATTGTTGTGCTGTATGTTTGTAATACAGTACTTCACCCCGTTTGGATCAATATTTGAAACAATTTAAACAACTTAAACAGTTTAAGATGAATGTTTAAGTTAAACGTGCTTAAAAATAATAGTTTTCTGATTGAAACTAGATTAAGGTGTTCTATATATAAGATATCGCAGAAATTTGTTGCAAAAGAACGGATTATCGTACAGTAAACTAAGCAATTTCCATACATAATGAATCCTTGAGAACAGCTAAAAATATGTTAATTATATTTTAATATAGTTATTGTTGGAACTAGAATAAAAAAAACAGAATGTAGGTTGATTTGTAAAGGTAAACAGTATGTAAAATATGCCTTAGTAAGCTCTTGACAAGTTCAAGATATGAAAATATCGAATTTTTAAATATTTTCCCTCAACTTTGCATGGTGAACGTTTTCACAGAATTTTCATGTTGCATCCGCAAATAACAATGAGGTTATTGTAAAAAAAATATTAAAATATTATATTTACATACATTTTTATTGGGCAGACAAAAGTTTTACATACGTCAGCTTTCGCCGCTCAAAATGAATAAATATTTTAAATAACTTATTTTCACCATGGTATTTGCATTAGAAAATATTTGAAGCGAATTATTACTTAACATACGCTAACTTATCCCAGACGTTTCTATTCATTTCATACACCTACTTTTTAATGTTTTGTATAAAACTACAGTATATACGAAATGTAACTCTCTAAATTTTATTTATGAGCATAAAAATATATGAAATAATTTGTAAAATAAAATAAAGAACAGCAAATCTTGACGTGTTGTCTCAAAATTGACTTGATCATTGTTATTATTGATTTATAAATATCGAACTATATGTAAATAATAATATATGTATAACTACGCAAAGGTGAGCGATCACAGGGACTTGACTGCGAAGCTAGAAGTGACCTCTCTCAATTTTATTTAGTACAACTGATGACTTCATATTTACTTTCGCACTTCCTTAATCATTGTGAAGGAAACAGGATTTTTCCAGACATTTGCCATCGTTCAGTGAAACAAGAAATCAGTAACACTACGTTTCGAGATCTGCAATCTGATCTCTTCTTCAGGTAAAGAATTAACCTAATACATAATTACAAACTAGGTTAAAATAAACAAATCTTACCAAAGCGTTGTGGCACGCCTTAGTCAGGAATCACAACCTACATGTTGTTTGTCATATTCACTAACTCTATAAATATGCACTTAATAAAAACTATACAAAACACTAATCATTAAAACTGAACTACGGAATACAGGTCACAATACGTCTTCACTCGTCTACTAACCACCTACGACTGACCAGAGGGTCTAGCCAATGGTGGTCGTCACGGCTGGCTAAAACAAGATGGCGGAAATAAAAGGGAAGGTGGACAGGATATGGGCCCACTTTCGTTATTATTGGTTTATGCGAGATGAAACTTTTCTTAAAACCATATTGTGTTTATTGGTTTATTGCAAATATCTGATCCGTTTGATACTTTTGGTTTTTCTCTTTAGTTCATTTTTAAGAATTGGCAACCAAAGCGGCCTAATCTCGACTGATTGGTAGGTCTGCCAATTTAATGTATGTTGCCTCGAATTAGTTTCCTTTTGAAGAAATGTGGTTCCTTGACTCATCATTCAACTAAGTACTGTATAATTATATGACAAATTTTTAACTGAAAAACTTTACATACGGTACTTGTCATTACTCGCAAACCAAGGAAAACACATTAAATTGAAATCTCCTGAGGTGTCCATGCTTTATAAAATATGTGGTAAAATATATTATTAAAATAAGCACTAAAATAATTATCGACGTTCACTGTACTGTATGAACTATAAAAAAAACAACTTTCGTAACAGTTACTATAATAAAGTGCATAAATGTAGCTGTAATGCTGTAATAGAAAGCAGATAAAGTACAAAAGTATCAAATAGAAAGGAGGGATTATACTGAACACTTTTAATATACAGAACCATTGTTCGTGGAGTTTCATCGAACTGTTTTACAGTGACAGGCATACAATTTGGAACAGATCAACTCAACGTAAGGAACTTGATAAGAATTGTTTTATAACGTTACAACGTAACAGCTTTAAAAAGTAAATGTAAAGAATGTCCCATTTCACCTGGTGAAGTCAGAACTAAGATGCCTCAAAGAACATCGGCACCAACGGCTTAAAGGTGAATTACGAACCATTCATAATGGTCGAGTAGCTTAATGCTATTTTTATACTAAGCTGATGTGTGGCTGAGCACCACCTTGATGTAGAGTAAAAGACGTAAAATTGAGGACAGATCACCTCCACGCGTCTTACAAGTTGTCACTTGATAGCATAGGTTGTGCTTAAATTGATATACTCATACTTGAATGTTTAAATGCCTTGCGCTTGAGTATACACTTAAAAATAAATTTTGTGTGAGCTTCGTAATGTTTTTACTAAATGCTTAGTGTTTGACCATTCTCGTGTTTGACCAATAATATTATCCTACGATCAGTGCAAGGATATTTGTGAACATGTATAACAATTTTGATAAAAATATCAAACTAATTACAGTAGATATTAAGTGGACACCTTGGTCGCTCCGCAGATGAAACCAGTTCCCTAGTAACCTAGTAAGCATCTAGTTTGCCACAGTAAATATAAAAATAACCTACCACTGTATGTATCTATCTCATTCCTACATTCGTAACAAACAACAATAATATAGGCAAATATTGCATAAACGGAATTATATAATCTTAACATTGAAATTGACTTAATTTTTGTAGGATATTGTAAAATAATTTTGGAGACCCTATTCAACTAAAACGAACACAATTTTATTGATTTCTATTGGGTTTCTAACTTTCCTTAGTGTTACCGAAGTTTTGCTACCTAATTAACTATATATATATGTAAATTTAATGTAAATAAAAGCCATGTAACAGGTATTTGGTCTTCCGATCATATGTTAGTTTGGTTATTTAAACGCATATGTGACAGATATGGCCAAATACAAAATAATTTAATTGTAAAAAGTGAGGGCTCTGTGGTGTAATGGTAGCACATTCACCCGGCAAGTGAGAGATCCGGGTTCGAGTCCCGGCGGAGCAAGTACTTTTTGCGATTCAATGTTTATTTAAATTAAATAAGGCTAATATATACATACACTATTAGTTGTGTTAATAAATAGCCCAAGCAAATAATTAAAGTTCAAACCCTTACAGCTGAAGAATGTTGAGACTAAAAGTTTGGTACACATAAGAGTTTCTATTCTCAATTAAAGAAGTTGTTAATTAAGAAGACTCACTCTAAACATGTAAAGCATAGTTAGTGGAGTTATTCCAACTTTCACAAGAAGAAGCATTTCATAGCGGAAAGAGAGGGAATGGTTGTGGTGCACACAAAGACATCAACGTGACATAACTTCAGTTGTCAGGAACACGGCAGTCAGGGTAACTCCATTCTTGTCGCCCCATTTATGGCTTGGAACATCGACACTATTTATAGCCTCACGTTGTGATGTCATTGTTTTAAAGGATGCTCTGGAAATAAAACTCACTGGGAGTTTGTGGTTCTGTATATAACTTTGAAAACTTTCCCCCTATTTTTCATTTTACTTTACCCTTGTTTTTGTCCTTAGTGGTACTTCATCTCGAGTTTTCAACGACTAACTATACTTCTAAACTACTTTAAAAATAAGATATAAGGACATACTATTTCTAATTGCAATCTAATACTGATTAAGAACATTTAATAGTATTAAAATACACTCACAGTTTATATGTACGTTTACTAAATCCTAATGTAAATTTCATATTACTATCCTTCGAAAAAAAAACAGCCTCAAACATACTAACATTATACATAACACTCTTTTTCACTTACCAAATATTATAAGCATAGACATATAAAACGCTTACGAATTTATTTATAGAAAGCTTTCTTGTTTAAAAAGTCAATAAAATTGGAATCAGGCCTGGAATTATTACACATGTTGACTTACACCTTTGAAGTTACTAACTCTTTAAATTAGTTTACCACTGATGATATACATTTAGCCAGCACCTTACCTATGACTGTAATGTTTATGAGTAACTTTGTCTCGTTGTTTAACTTTGATCCGTACTTTGTAGAATTTTGACACCACAGGGCTTCTGAATCCATCCAAATTAAAATTGATTTTGAAGGACCAAAGATTACTGTATGTAATATAATATAATTAACGAGAGCTGTTAAATATGAAGGTATTGAGGTTTAGGGTAAGAGTTAAAAAAAGTTGTACTATGTCTTCTAGAACCCTATCATGATGGATTTGCAGGTTACCTCTTTGACGGTCTTGCGAAGACCAATCTCTCATAATAGACGTGAAAATTCGCATTAGAAATAATAACTTTTGAAAATTTAATCCATAGGGGAATCAAACTCCTATTAGCAAACTTTTTATCAGTACCGTTGGTCTTTTTCGGTATTGACTCTTCTCCTTATTCTGTTTGATAAGATCCACACAAAGGCCAGTGACCTATAAGAATGGCCAGATTAATGATTAAAAGGGGATTGGCATACCTTTTTGAGAATCGTTGCAAAAACTTATTTAAAAAATCGCTTTACAGGGAAATTTTTCGTTTTACTTGATACTTTTAATATGTTCTAATCAATTATTTATGAATGAAAGCTCACAAAAGTTTATCATAAGTTTACTTGCTGAATCCCTCTAGCTTAATAGCTAATTTATACGTTTATGGTGTTAATTTATTCGAAATAATGCGTTGCAGACGTTGAGGTAAGTATAAAGAATTCACCTATGTCAAGGACCTAACCGTAGGTCATCCAATTTTGATTGGCTTAGCTATAGCAAATGGTATCATGGGCTGAAAAATTTTCATTTCTGTCTGTCTGTTTTTCTGTCCGCATGATATCTCGAAAACGAACTAACCCGCAGACTTAAAAACTGTGTATGAGGCTTCATTTTATATGAGGAACAGTGAGTTCGATGAAAGTGCGTATCGCTTCCCGAGATTTGCCTGAGCGTCAGTGAATATTTTTGCATTGGTCTCAAGGGATACTATGATAGCATCGAGAAAATAGCTCAATAAACAGATTTGTAAACAAACACCAATACACTCATCGGAGATTCAAATATGTCACATATGCAGCCTAACTATCCCCACACATACAACCTCATTTTATAGCGACGTTTTGTGTGAATTTTTCATTATTTCAACATTTATATGTAAATCAATTTAATGTAAAAATAGTTCAATCTAGACTTTAAATTTTACATTAATATTTATTTATAAAATAATGAGTTCTATGATGTGCCATTTTTGAGTGTCGACTTATTTCCCTTCAAAGATAGGTTTCAAGAAGACCCAGTATAACTGAAATTGTGATAATGGTTTTCTAAAATTGTTTCAAATTTTTCATTTGAATTTTATAAAATAGCGCTGGTTGGATGGGATTGGTCAGTTAGGGGATCATGAGATATACGGTTGAGCGAGCACGTCAGTATATGTAATTTTGAAACTTCAAAACGTTTTGATATTTAAGTGCATTATTTCATAATCCAACTTTTGTATAACAAAAATAATTAACTATCTAGAGTTAACTTGACTGTGTGAATGGAAGAGTGAATGGAATACCGTAAGTGTAAGTTTTAGTTAATAAGCCTTATTTTGCATTATTAAGATTATTTTTTTAAGAGGTTAAATGTAAGAAAGGACCATATGGTCCTAATTTCGCCTCAATAATGAAGTATTTCTTTCTTTCAACAACTAGAACATAACGCGCTTAGTGAAGTTATGGCAACTTTAGCAGTATACAAGCGCAACTCTTACATTAACGAGAAATGTGTTGGACTTTGCTGTTGAAGACTCTTGAGAGTAGCAAGTATTGTTGGGAAGAATCGACTACTTATGTGGCAGAATTTATATGTGGAAAATATAAATCTGCAAGAAAACTCTTTAAGAGAACCCTTTTTTGGTTTTGGATACATTTAAAATATTTACTTGTAAACTGGCGCTATTTTCTATTAAATTGCGATCAAACTTGGTTTACCTTGTGGAACACCTTGTATAATAATAATAGTTTATATAGAAAGAGTCATTTTAAGAGTTTTTTTTACTATGACACTTTTTGGACATTTTCCATCATAACGAAGATATGAGAAAGTATAGATTTCTCATAGAAACATTAATAAATTCTTTTTTTTAAACAGGCATTTATTTTAATAGACTTAGCTCTACTTCTGAAATCTGAAATTTGAAAATTTGTATTAGTTCTTTTACATATTTATGATTTTTTAAACGGGAAAGGGGACTTATTCGTATTAAAAACGTTTCCGTTTCATCAATGCTGTTCAACGCTGTAAGTCAGTGAGCAAGTCAAATTTGAATGTACCGAATACACGGCACTAGCGTACGTTAATTTAAATAAATATGGGATCAAAAAAAGTACTTCCACCGCCGGGACTCGAACTCGAATATCTCACTTGTATTGTAACCAGGAACCATTAGTCTAATAGTTTATATTTAATTAAGTAAAACACACACGCACACAAACCCACAATTAAACACATTCTTACTTACACCCAGCTAAACACAAATTAAAGTAATGCCAAAGATGTTTATTTTATTGCTCTAATATACCTTATATGTCCTTGGATTCTTGGTTTCATTTTCTTTTTATTATTAAGTTAGGTGCTTGTAACATTGTTGCATTAACCAAAGAACTTTGTGGACTGATACCTTTGACCATATGTAAACCGGTTACAACATGCAGTCTACTTACGGCTAGTTCTAGTGTGACAATAAAATTGAATATAAAGTATCCCACATTATATATATATATATATATATATATATATATATATATATATATATATATATATATATATATATATATGCGCGCGCACTATATATATATGTGTGTGTGAGTAGAGAAGGAAGTGCGCCCGTATAAATTAAGCCGACTGTTGTTTCCTGCAGAGCAGAGAGCTAAGTCTGCTTGATTAACGGCAGAACTTGTAACTATGTCTGAATCTCACACAACTCGGCTCATCTTTGACTGTATGAGTTTGATTGTTTGTGTTGTATTATCTTCCAGTCTAGTTACCGTTATTTGATTAAACGGCAATGTAACCTTTATAAATAAAACACTGTATATGCCTTATTTTAAAATACCTGTAAAATGTTTTCTATAGATTTAAATACTGTTATGACATCTGTCTTAGTTGTCATTAGACAGAAGTAAGCTTTCCAGAGCTGTATCTTTATATATATTTCTTTATATACATATAGTTTTTAGTTTTTCTTTTTTATAATATATATAGTTCTCTATTTGATTTACTGAAGAAGTATCAAAACGCATGAGTAAAAAAGCATGTATTGTATTTTTAATTGTATATCTTTTTTGGTTTAAATTGTGTCAATCCTGAAGGATAATTCAAACCTCAAATAATGACTGTTCAAATCATATTTCCAGTAAATATACAATGATAATAAGTATCATGGTAAGGCACAGTTATTTTATAGTTTTAAGATAAATAAAGCATGCTCTTTTGTTAAATGATTGTATTGATTGTGAATTGATCATGTATATTCTTGGTAGAATTACACATGGTAAATACTAGGCTTTGTCAAAGGGATGAAATAACTGCGGAGGTGATAACTTATTAGTCTGCATAGTGCATGTTCACTCGGGAGTACATCGCAACATAGCAAGCAGGGCTCGGCTAGGGAGCGTATCTAAAATATCACCACCCTACTGATAATCTGTACTTGGTTCTGCTGTGCCCAATGGTATTCGTCTTCCTGCACCCCACCTGAAGACCTGGCTTAAACAGCTTTTTAATCCAATAATCCACAATAATCTATCTATCTGAGTACATCTTATTGAATAAGTTTCTACAATGAGAACTCTTTCGCATTTTCAGATTGTGTTGTTCTTGCTATTATAATTTTTGTTTGTATAAGGAGAGGCCGATCCCCTTTTTAAGCCTTATTCTGTCCGCCCCCATGGGCCACTGGCCTGTGCGAGGATCTTATCAAACAGAATAAGGGGGAGAGTCGATACAGTACAAGGTCGATGGTACTGATAAAAAGTGCAATGGTCACTGACAGGATTTGAACCTGCGTTATCTCTAACTCAGACCCAAAGTCCAACGACTTAGACCGCTCGGCCATCGCCACTCCCAATTGATTCTGATCTGATGTAGTATTCTCAATGTGCAAGGTAAACAGGCTACATTCAAGCCTAGGGAGGGAGCGTCTAAAGATTGTGCCAGAGTAATACATTTCTCATGCAAGAATCACGACAGCCTTCTTCCCAAACATCATAAACGTCTCCACCGAACAGTTTATGAAGTTATTAAAAACACAAAATAAAGACTTATCGGTTGTGGAATGGAAAAATCTGCACAGGAGTAATGAGAGTGTCAGTGGTGCTTACCCTGGCTATCGACTGTGCCACAGCAAACAAGCTTGAGAGAGGGACCTTGAATCATCTATAAGTTACAGAAAATTCAGATTAGACTGAAAAAGAAAACTCAGGAGAACACTGAAGACTACTAACAGGAAAGTGAGAATTCAGGAAAGTCTGAGATTTCCACTAAAAACCATACCACCGCAGAAGAAATGGAAGTGGCAGAGACTCCAAATGTATCAGAAGACCCTCTAAATACCTTACCGGAGAGGTTTTATCCAAAAGAACGTGAGATGGGCAACGTGACACCAACATGTTCCCTTTTCCTGAAGAAGGACCCCATCTTGAAAGGACCATCGGTTTCGGATAATGGAGGAAAGGGGGCACAGTTCTTATGCACTCTAAAAAATGACAGGAGAGGACCACCCTGGGAGGAGGGGTGTATAAAGGCGTAACTTTACTCCTCATTCAGATCAACCTCCACCACACTTAAAGCGCTACTGACATCCGGGGAAGGAGGTTTACCGCATCCGGCCTGGATATCGCTGTAATCCAAAAACCTTAGGTCAACAAAAGATACATCCTGGTCATAACAACTTAAGTTGGTAATCTTATATATGAGGTGTAACTATTAAATAACAAGACTGATGTAAAAACTTTATTTTAATTTTATACAAAAAATGATTTTGGAATCTTCAATATACACTCATTATTTATCCCAATAACACTCCATGTGAATTTCTCATTGTTGGAAACAGTGCTAGAAGTAATCTTCTGTCAGCTCGTTCAGGACACGTGCTGATTTCTCTTTTACAGTTTCCACAAACTCAAATATTGTTCCTTTTAATGCAGATTTCACCTTAAAGAACAGGTAGAAGTCACATGATGCAAGACCTGGTGATTAAGGTGGACGTTTTAACACTGTGATGCTCTGTATTCGGTTAAGAACTTCTTGACAGATAATGCAGAATAAGTTAGTACATTGTCTTGATGCAGAACCCATGATTTGTAAAATTTGCTGTACACATTCTTTATCTATACCTATAATTTCACCAATTTCGCAAATACTTAATTGATGGCCAGACCGAACCAAATTACCGACTTTTTCAACATTTTATCTGTTTTTGACATAGAAAGCCAACCTGGCTGTGAATCATCTTCAATGTCTTCTCTACCATCTTTGGAACGCTCAAATCAATCAAAAACAGTGTTCTCAATAAGAATTCATTATTATACTTTTCTTTTAGTAAATTATAAGTTTCAGCTTATAAGTTTAAAGCTTTTCCAAGTTTAAAGTGAAATTTCACAATCATTTGTTGCTTTACTATTACACTAACCATTGTATCCAGAAAAACTAAAAACAACAAAACGCAAACCTACGCTCTGACTAAACGGCGTTGTTTACAGAAGCGGGACAAGCTACATACTAAATATAAAGTTCACACTAAACAACTGTTGATCTAATGAAACAATGGTCCGAATGTGATTTTAACACCTTTTAGGTCCTTAGAAGGAGGTGGTGTCCAAAGTTTTACTTTTGTAATAAACGTGGAATAAGACCCCTTATTTTCTAATACTAAATCATAACAAAATATAAATTGGAGTAACTTCTTACCTCTCTAGAGTTAATGTTGGTGCTGCCCCAGAAGGTATGTTGCACATTGCAGTTGCAGCTGTGGATGAGAGCCATGCCTCTTTCTTCGCAGTACTGCAGCAGCATTTCTATTTCCACTGGTGGAAAATTTGTTAATTGATTGGGAAAATATACTAAGGCAATAACTATCTCATTTCCCTTGATGTGAGGCAAATTTCACTGCCCAGTGGCCACCATACCGCTCGTTATTACTTCTGTAACAGGAAAACCATTAATTTGTTTAGAGAGTAAAACACAGGCTCTTGGGTTTTCAATTGTTCGATCAGACTCTTCTTATGCTAAAGGGTGTGGTCAGCTCTCCTAGAACAATAAGTAGGATATACCATTGATATTAGGAGTGTTGGCAGGCTTGCCTTATGAATACATAACCTTAAAACTTCTCTTTTGTTTCCAAACATTACTGTCTTCCACCTAAATTGTGGTTTTCAAATAATATGGCTAGTCAAAATAACCCCTCTTTGTTTTTTTTTAAAATAAAGGGGTTATACAAGAGGCGTAATTAGTAAAGCTGTTGCTATTTTTAAAATTTGACACAATGTTTTCTCACAAAAAAATGTTCAGTATTGTTTATTTTACAATAGTTTACTACTTTTAATTTTTGAATGCCTTAGTTTTTTTGGTTCATTATTAGTTTGTGAGCCTTAAGCAAGCATTGGCTACCAATGACCCTAATCGGCAACTTTTAAAGCCAATCCAAACAATTATTGGCCCTCATCGAAGCTAATACGTTAATAAATGTTTATAGATTCTTCAACTACTGAATTTTTAAATAAGTTTGACAATTGTAGAATTTTTGAATTATAAAAAAGCAGATACACAAAGAAAAGCTCAAAATACATTCAAATTAAACATAAGTTTATTAGCACAAAAATGGTTAGATAATGCGGCCAATAACTAATATTGAAAATTAGAGATTTTAAATATTATAAAATTACTACTAAAGAGATTGATTTTCAATTACTAATGTTACATTGTCCATGAACACAAAGACCAACAGCAACTTAAGGAGCTATAAATTTAGGATGACTCACAATCTTTGTTGAAAAAACTATGACCTTGATATTGCACAAAGTAGTGATTGCCCTCAGCAGAACATAACAGAACTAACGTTGTAAGAGGCCACAATGCAGAATTTGGCTCCAAGTAGATACTCTTCTCCTCTGTGGAACCGCAAAGATGAAGACTCACATCGTAAACGGCCACCACTCTCAATTTGGCTCCAAGTAGATACTCTTCTCCTCTGTGGAACCGCAAAGATGAAGACTCACATCGTAAACGGCCACCACTCTCAATTTGGCTCCAAGTAGATACTCTTCTCCTCTGTGGAACCGCAAAGATGAAGACTCACATCGTAAACGGCCACCACTCTCAATTTGGCTCCAAGTAGATACTCTTCTCCTCTGTGGAACCGCAAAGATGAAGACTCACATCGTAAACGGCCACCACTCTCAATTTGGCTCCAAGTAGATACTCTTCTCCTCTGTGGAACCGCAAAGATGAAGACTCACATCGTAAACGGCCACCACTCTCAATTTGGCTCCAAGTAGATACTCTTCTCCTCTGTGGAACCGCAAAGATGAAGACTCACATCGTAAACGGCCACCACTCTCAATTTGGCTCCAAGTAGATACTCTTCTCCTCTGTGGAACCGCAAAGATGAAGACTCACATCGTAAACGGCCACCACTCTCAATTTGGCTCCAAGTAGATACTCTTCTCCTCTGTGGAACCGCAAAGATGAAGACTCACATCGTAAACGGCCACCACTCTCAATTTGGCTCCAAGTAGATACTCTTCTCCTCTGTGGAACCGCAAAGATGAAGACTCACATCGTAAACGGCCACCACTCTCAATTTGGCTCCAAGTAGATACTCTTCTCCTCTGTGGAACCGCAAAGATGAAGACTCACATCGTAAACGGCCACCACTCTCAATTTGGCTCCAAGTAGATACTCTTCTCCTCTGTGGAACCGCAAAGATGAAGACTCACATCGTAAACGGCCACCACTCTCAATTTGGCTCCAAGTAGATACTCTTCTCCTCTGTGGAACCGCAAAGATGAAGACTCACATCGTAAACGGCCACCACTCTCAATTTGGCTCCAAGTAGATACTCTTCTCCTCTGTGGAACCGCAAAGATGAAGACTCACATCGTAAACGGCCACCACTCTCAATTTGGCTCCAAGTAGATACTCTTCTCCTCTGTGGAACCGCAAAGATGAAGACTCACATCGTAAACGGCCACCACTCTCAATTTGGCTCCAAGTAGATACTCTTCTCCTCTGTGGAACCGCAAAGATGAAGACTCACATCGTAAACGGCCACCACTCTCAATTTGGCTCCAAGTAGATACTCTTCTCCTCTGTGGAACCGCAAAGATGAAGACTCACATCGTAAACGGCCACCACTCTCAATTTGGCTCCAAGTAGATACTCTTCTCCTCTGTGGAACCGCAAAGATGAAGACTCACATCGTAAACGGCCACCACTCTCAATTTGGCTCCAATTAGATACTCTTCTCCTCTGTGGAACCGCAAAGATGAAGACTCACATCGTAAACGGCCACCACTCTCAATTTGGCTCCAAGTAGATACTCTTCTCCTCTGTGGAACCGCAAAGATGAAGACTCACATCGTAAACGGCCACCACTCTCAATTTGGCTCCAAGTAGATACTCTTCTCCTCTGTGGAACCGCAAAGATGAAGACTCACATCGTAAACGGCCACCACTCTCAATTTGGCTCCAAGTAGATACTCTTCTCCTCTGTGGAACCGCAAACATGAATAGTTCCATCGTAGATGGCCAGAATTTAGACTTGTGCTCCAAGTGGCTAACATCCTCAACATAGATCTTATGTTCCTCAGTTGCTATTAGTCAAATTTTGTAATTAGTTTTGAATCACCAGTGGTAAATTTTATAAATATTTTTACCAGAAAAACTTTATTTTAAGCTGAAAATTCACTGTTTTTAATCAAATTATTAAAAAATATGGTGTTCACTATAATAACTGCTAAATTTAATTAAAATAGAAACATGCGATCAATTATTTTGAATTTCAAATGGTAATTTACAAAATTATTACCATGGTTACAAATCCGTCTGATTATTGAGCATAGTATCATGTGTTGGTTTTGTTTGATCTACCCCCATGAAAATTCACAGTCATGATATTTACACATGTTGTAAAGTAACCCCCCTGTACAGGGTGTGGAAGGGGTAAACATTGTTTGTAACACACAACTTGAAAGATCCCTAGACTCAAATAATCCACAGAAATCATACATATTTACACATATGTTATGAAAATACAAAGTTATTGGTGTAAAAAGACTAAATATTTTCTATAAAAATATTATTATGAAATAAAAACTTAATAAAACACAAAATACTGGAATTAGAAACTAGTGTACCATGTTAAAAGTTTAAATTTTAATACGAGGTGGGGAAGATATTAATACACACAAAAATAAAGCACAGAAAGAAGAAAAGAAGGGAAAGGACAGGATTCAAATATACTCAAAAGCTAAGTCCCTCTTCTAGAAAAGTCTAGGTATTATCA
Organism: Homalodisca vitripennis; assembly: GCF_021130785.1. Lineage (NCBI taxonomy): Eukaryota > Metazoa > Arthropoda > Insecta > Hemiptera > Cicadellidae > Homalodisca > Homalodisca vitripennis. The sequence continues at coordinate 147,112,888 of NC_060212.1, forward strand.
CTGTACAGGACTGAGTTCAGCCATCAAATACAATATTTGATACAATTTACCAACTTTAATTTTTTATATTATATTTCCTGTGCTCAGGACTATTAGTTGATGTTACTGAATTGGGGAGATTGCCGAGGTGAAGTTGTTTGTTGCGTGTTAGCCAAGTCTGTAGCTATACTGCAGAGTAATATGTTGGTGTGTAGTCCAGTTGTCCCATCCACTTCTCCGCCCCCACAATCACTCCAGTTAATTTTCAGACCAGTGTGATGGCCATGTCTTTAAATTGTTTACTGGTTTAATACTGGTTAAACGTTGTAAGGTTTTATATCTAAAGATCAGAGTCGATCTAGTTCTCGAAGATTCGGGTTTCTTTTATTGTAACACATTACAATGGCAAATGCCCATAATTAAAACATCCTTTGATATTATCCCTCGACAACAATAGACTTTAACACTAACAAAATTGTGAAGTCAAAACTGAAGGAATACACAAGTCCAAAAGTTAGTGAGCTTAGTTTGAAATTTGCAGTTAAATGTAATGTATACCCTCACTTTTAATCTATGACACAAGTGCATTTAAACGTCTTTAGTTATGAAGCTTGTATATTAGTTTTGTTTTAATATTTTTTCAGTATTGTAAAACTTGAAGCAGGGAGCTCCACTGTTACTGCACAACAGTCTCCATGTAAGCCAATCAGAATGGCCACACCTTCTTTTAGAAAAAAAGTCACCTACTACTGTTGTTTATTTCGCTGTTTCCCCACTGCTTGAACTGCCACTGATAAAAATGCCATCGTTACAGATGAAAATAAAATGGATGACTGTTGCATGCCGGATTAACTTGTCAGTGGCCCTTTTTTAGTCATATTTCAGCGAAGAACCAACTCGGCAAAAGCTTTTAAGGGATTAAAAATACATGTTTAGTTCAAATATATGTTTAGTTCTTAAACATATATATTTTTAATTATGAAACACATTTAATACAATTGAATACTTAGTATGAGTGTGAATATTCTCTACACTTTTTATCACAACTGATATTTGGACTGACAACTAGCAATCACTTTTGAGTAGATGATTGATTAAAGTTGACCCTGTTATTACTCATCAACCATAAATATTGTTGATTTAAATTTCAAAGATACAGACAAAGCTATATAGCACAATAACAAATATGCCATATACTGTATCACTGTAATGTAATATGCACAACTTCAATTAAGGACAAAATTAATATTACTCGGTATAATGGTATGTATAGTACATTTGTGATTATTTTATATTTTGTGCGTGTATAAGGTGTTTTTTCCAGTGCTGTGTTTAATGCAGTATATCTTGTTAGTTACTGTTATGTACGTTGGTTCAGAATTTAAATGGTAAGTATAAATTAAAAAAATTGTATCACAAAAATACACAATTAGTCAGTACAGAACAAGTACTGAAAGTTTATTCATAAATACATAAACAAGTAATAAACGATGTAAGCTTTGTAACTATAGGTCTTAAAATTATCTAACCGCACAGAAACCTACCATGCATTATATCATTAATTGCTATTGTCTTTGACTCAAGGATTCCTCCAAACTTTCCTAAAATAGTTAATTGATACTGAAATCGTTAGAGCAATTCAATAACTATCATAAAAATGTTGGAGAGAAATGAATCTTATAAAACCCGCTTTAAATGTACGACTTCAGGGCCCCAAAAAACTGTTCTTTTAACTTACATCTAAAATTAATCAGGAGATTGGAATAGCTTTGATAGACTTTCAATTATCTAAGGAGTTTTTAGAATGTCGTCGAGAAAGAATACGTGAATATAATGTCCTGCTTTTCAATAGAAAATTGCGTGTGGAAGCCGCGGGTCCACACGCAATACTATACTAGTGTGTTCATGTATTTCTTTGATTAGGAAAAAAGAAAAAAATCAAATACAGAATAAAAAATACTAAGGCCGGATATAGTTACAATGGCTATAGATATACGCTTTTTAACACATATAATAACACATTTTATAAATCATTAAAACATAGCATGTTCTTACATTATTTTTGGTTACGCCATTAAGCAAGAGTTTCCGATGGCTATCCTATTGGAGAGTACAATCAGCGAAGTACAGTAGGAACATGAGATGGTGTATGTCGAATATAGTCTCAAATAATATCACTAATTGCTAAATAATTCTAAATATTCTACTATAGTAGGTTATAAGCGTACATGTTTGGTGCAGCTATAAAACCACTGAACGTTTGCGTGTTATACTGTGAATTTATACCAACCTTGACTAATTTCAGGGTTGATACAGTTGACTTCGTGTATCTGGAATGAGATATCTTGGATAGATTTAGTTATATACGAACTATACGATCAAATAAAATGAAATTTGGAAATTGAAATCTTTTCTATATCCATAATAGATAACAAAGATCCATAAGAGCCATGAAAATACGGAGGAATGGAATATTTCTCAAGGTCTCTGACGTGATTGGGCCTAACAATAGTCATTCTAGGTGGAAGACATAATCCTTCAGGCGTGATGCGATAAGATGATATTGTATTTATAATAGGAGGTATGTTAAAGATTATTACCCACTCGCTGCGGGGTGTTTTTGTCGAGCAGATATAGATTTAGCCGGTTAGAGTTCACTGCTTTCCTGGATTTCAAGTAGCCAAGTAGCATTGACTGGTGATTGACCCAATAGCTGTCTCTCACACTTGATGAATTCGGACTTGTGAGTACTATCTCTATGACATGTAGCGCTGACATTCCCGCCCCTTTTTGTAGGCTTAACGTTATGAGTCTGCACCAGTCAGTTGCACTGAGTCAGGGGGGTGGAGTGGATACCGGACACTTTTCCGTTTATCCCCACACCAGTAAAATTATGAATTAGAAGATAGCAATCTCTTAAAAAACCTCTTTTTAATTAAGACAAATTCATAACTCGTTAAGTAGTATTAACTCGTGGCACCACATTAAAAATCAGGTTTGAAAATTAAATGTTGTCTTATCATTAGACAATCAGCATGCAACCTAAGTCCGTATGTTTTAAAACTGATGCAACCTAATGTTTTATTACCACTTTTATGATTTAATCTTGTAACATTTATGTAATTCTGTTGTGTCAAGGATGCTTTAAGTGCTTTAAGGATCACGTTAACGCTTGAATAATTGTAATTTTCATCGTATGTTAAAAAATTGTATATTAATCAATATACTTATGTAAGCTTTTACTTCTCGTGCAGTTTTACAGTAATGGCTGAATTATTATTAGTCTACATATTATATTTATGACAACAGTGATTTTAAACGTTATGGTTTATAATGTTCAGTTTCATTATAAAGCAAAGGTTTACAAATCCTCGATGGTCAAAAGTAGCTATGCAGTTATCGTATTTGAGAAGTTATACAATGATTTAAGATATCTCTGACGTATAAAGCGTAATGTTTAGGCACGCAGTTATATAAATCCACTGAGGTAAACAACCTGTGCTATTACACGGTCCAGTTTGGGGCGCTACGCCGCGCTGGGAGACATTTATTGTCGGTAAAAGTGAGTTTTTTGCTGAAAATAACACGTGGATGGGCACTTTTGTTGCACATAAAAGGCATTTTAACGTGAAGCTGAGCACAAAAAAAAAAAACGTTTACTGTACATATTTCAATGCACAAAGTCTAATACTCGAAAAAATTTATAATACCCTACTAGGCTACGTATCATAATATAATAATACGTAGCTCTAAGTGTTGAGATAAAGTTTATTTATTTATTACTTCCAACGGTACAACGCCATTTAACATAATTACAAGATTACAGACTTCTAAGATGACTATATTAAATTAAAGCTAGAAAAATAGAATATCACATTGTACACAAAACAACAACACAGCAATCAGCATAACAGATAATCATAAGGCAAAGCAGTAACAACAATAGTTTGACACCAAAAATAATTTAACATTCATAGCAAGAATGTAACAAATCAATAACAAATATCAATATTTAACAGAACTATAATATGTAGGGAAATAATATACAATTATACATTACGAGGTAAACCAAACTATAAATTGAAGAAAAACAACATAACAATAATAACAAGCACATGCACTGATGAACTCATGTCAACACCCTGGAGCACCTCCACTTAAAGGACAACCAAGAGCCCTGGAAGAAATCCAACCCATCGCAAACCAATCCCCCAGTACGCTGCATCCTCGCCAAACCACAGTTGCTAGCATAACTAGTTGGCCGGTATACTCTTCCAAACACTGCCTTTGATCTAGTTCCTCTAGGAATGTAGAAGTTTACTTGACGAAGGAGGTCAGGACAATCCAACTTGCCATTAACCAACTTGTAAAGAAGCTGAAGACCTTGCAATTGACGTCTAGTGTGAAGAGGATGCAGGTTGAATCTCAGCTCCAATTCATCAATTGGAGTCGTCAGGTAGCTCAGTTCGGGCTAGAGCTTCAGAAAACTGACAGTAAACAGGAATAGAGCTAGTGTAATATATTGAATACCGCACTTAAAAGATTGTATTGTAGCAGAAGAACTGATAATTGTGTGTAATGCCACCCCTCCTCGCGGGTTAGCAATATTGTCGGCCTCGCTCAGTGGAGAAGGGCGTGAGTATTGGTAGAGCGCCAGGACAACCAAGTTCTTGCGCAGTGACGGAGGACTACTAAGATTGACGGATACCCAGATGGTTACGGTTTGCTCGGTAATAAGGGCGCCACCTTGTTGATGGGGTGTGATAGTCGCAGGTCTCCAACAAGGAACAGTTTCCTGCCCTCAGGTATGCTCAATCGAGACCACTACCATGCACGCAAGAACTATTAGGTTTACGACACTAAGCCTTAGGTACTTAAATTAGCCACAGATTTCGGTTGATTATTTTCTAATAGTAAGTTGCAAGGTCTCTAATTAAATATCAGGCAATTAGAAATTAAAACCAATATTTCACATATTTCATTCTGTATTGCCTATTTCTCTCACAGTGCTAAGGTCTTAAACTAAATAAACAAATATTTATTTAACTTAACTTAAACTTAACTCGTTGGCCAATTGAAATAAAAATACGAAAAATTATTACGGTAGGAGCGCTCCGATTACTAATACAAAATTACAGTGGCCAAAATCACGATGACCATATTCCTGAACTACAAAATTACAAAACAATAATTCACATGAATACATAATGGCTAGACATTAAATTAAAGTTGAGTCCCATTTGTCAAAGTTCGGAACTGGATCCACCCTGATGCAGTTATTCAGGCCTAGTCCGATAGGTAGAGGCTCCACAATGACATTGACGGAGTTAGTCCGACCTCCCAGGGGAGCACGATGGAATAAGTAGTGTAAAGTCTACTCACCAACTGGGCGGACCCAAAACACACACATGAGCCGTCGATTGTATCGTCCGTGCAATCCAATATTGAAACTTTAATTTCATAAAGTCAGTTTTATTCATTTTCTGCGGCTCATTGAAATCAGTCAACATTACTTATAATCAATCATGAAAACAATCTCAAATTTAACTTAAAAGAAACCAGCTGACTAAAACAGCAACATCTGTCACTATTGTTGGTGTGTCTAACATACTCGTATTTAGCTTACAGCGGCCAGTAAAATGTAAAGAAACGTTTAATGTATAAACATAAGTACATTAAAAAAGCGCAGAATCTGCCAATTACAATGATATACAATATTGGTCTTAAACACAAAGCATAATTATTCTGACACAGAAAAAGTTAATTACGTTTGTTCTTACTTAAACTTATTAATTACAATAATTATAGTAAAGTGTATTGAAGTATTAACATAATGCATTAATGTATGCACTTTCACGGCAATGGTAGGTATAAATTTCATGACAACGGCCTTTACATTATTCTGAGTAAAACTAAATAATATACAAACAATAGGACATAAAGTTACCGATTCAATTATTTATAGAACAGTTAACAAGTTTAGTAAGGAAATTTATGAGAGACGATGCAATTGTTACGAGATAATATCTCGGCCTAATTATGTACAATTTACAGAAACAATTTGTGGTTACAGTATTTGACACTATGAACACGTATTTACAACTATTTATCTCCTTGAACTATTAAAAGACTAGATTAGTATTAATTTATTACAGATAACGTATTAATTTCCTACGTTTATCGACAGGACTTGACAATCTTACTACGAGGCCCAAGGCTTAGTTTACCGTAGATATTTAATTCTGTAAAGACAAAATTATTATACTGAAATTTTACTAACGGACATACGCAAGCGACAAAATATCAATGGCATGGTAATGGCTCACCTTAGCCTAACTCCTTTATTTGAACAGCTGTTTGGCGTCTAATCAGTGACCGTTCTGTTATTGCAGCAACAATGAATGCGCGCTTCTTCATTTTGGATGTAAAAATTTTCGTTATGTAAGAGTGATCATTCTACATAACCAATTGCTCAGGTAAAACAGAAAAGTACACGTCACAGTAACAAGCCTTAGTTAGTTGTTTTTGAATGTCATTTAATAAAGAAACTTCGTCAGCGAAACTGGATGAAATTCGAAACCCACGATAACCTCAGAGACCCAAACAGATGATAGAAGAACAGGTTACCACTTTGGCGCAGGAATTTCTACATGACTTAGAGATAACGTAAGTTTAAAATTGTTGTCTGTAACCGAAAAACTTTTTATTAATACTATCAACCTTAACAGAACCGAAATATATTTCGGAATATATTTCGGGTATAGATATATATATATTTTTTTTTTGGCATTGGTGGTGGTTCGGATAGTCACCTTTAAGCCGTTTGGTCCCCAGGTTAAGTGTTTAGAGAGGGCTTCTTAGCCCTAATTCGTCTGGTAAAATAAGACATTCTTTTTTTTTTTCTTTTTATATTTATTGAAACCTTTGCAAAGGCGAGTAGTCCATGAGAACGGGAAATGTTAAATACGATATAGTCTATCCTTATAAAATACGAACATGACACTATACCGAAATCTACTGCTTACTCCTCCTCACTCATAATTCATTCAATCCCGGCGTAACTGGCTTTCGAAATTCCTAATTGAGCAGCTTAACCGCTAAGTCACGATATCTTGATAATTAAAGAAAGTACGAAGGACATGGTTTTTAGTTTCAACTTACCTGATGTGATGCATGCGTCATGGGATTCAGTAATATATTCCGTGATCTTCTTTGGTGCTCTCTCTTGATATGGTGAAGTTTATGACAAGCTACATGTTTTAGATGAAGTATGCAGATATCAGTTTCCCGGATTCATTGCATTTCTGTTTCTGTTTCAAAACACAACAATGGTAATGACCGTAAACCTATTGTTGCTTGAAGTTTAAACATTGTTTGAATGTAACGTTTACTACTTCTCTTGTTGACGTAATGACAAGGAAATGAACAGGTGATTCATTATAATAACCAATTAGAACTTAGTTTTATAATTCGTGACAAAAATCATTTTGCAATTGTGTCTGAAATTTACTGCAAACGCAACATGTTTTTTTTACAGAACAAAATATTCGGTCTGAGAGGTATAATAGATTTTCTTATGAAATTATACATTTACATAACAAATTTGTTACACGCATAGAATATGTGTTGCATGCGTGAAAGTCTGGGCCATCTAATAATACTAATATAATAAGAGCAATGGTAGAGGATGGATTAGCTTTTCAGTTAAGAAATTAGCGAAACACTTTTATATCAATTCATATATAAGGGTTTTGTATATAGTTATTTTTAAAAGACAACTCAATTCATTTAGAATCACTTTAACCCCTTGATGTCTGGATGTTTTTTTTAATCAGGATGTTTTGAAACTTTAGACGACAATACTTATTTAAAAATGTAATTAAATCTTATTTCTCGATTTCCGTATCCGTTTCTTAGAGTACATTTTAAAGCCCGCTTTTGATTTTTGAAACTTGGGTACATTACATAAAATTGTTATTCCTCGAAAGGATCTAATAAAAATATCGTCTTTAATAAAACTAATACAAAATTAATGTTAATTTTTTAGTTCTTTTTTTGGGAGGAAAAGGAAGTAAGTATATACAAATTACCTATACTTAATAATTATTTAGTTTCAAAATACGTATTTACAACTATTTATCTCCTTGAACTATTAAAATACTAGATTAGTATTAATTTATTACAGATAACGTATTAATTTCCTACGTTTTTATCGACAGGACTTGACAATCTTACTACGAGGCCCAAGGCTTAGTTTACCGTAGATATTTAATTCTGTAAAGACAAAATTATTATACTGAAATTTTACTAACGGACATACGCAAGCGACAAGCGACAAAATATCAATGGCATGGTAATGGCTCACCTTAGCCTAACTCCTTTATTTGAACAGCTGTTTGGCGTCTAATCAGTGACCGTTCTGTTATTGCAGCAACAATGAATGCGCGCTTCTTCATTTGGATGTAAAATTTCGTTATGTAGAGTGATCAGTTCTACATAACAATTGCTCAGGTAAAACAGAAAAGTACACGTCACAAACACCCCCCATCCGGCAGAAAATTTCCCAAATTTTCTTCACTGCCGAAATTTCTTAAAGTCCGACACATGCCACTGGCCTATCTTCTTGCCGTCCATGTCCGCCAGCTTATAGATCAGAGGAGATACCTGTTCAACTATTACGTAGGGTCCAACATAGCGTGGTGCTAGTTTGGCTGCAAAGTAGTTAGTAGCGTCAGACTGTACAAAGTTTCTTTTCAAGACGACGTCTCCCACTCTATAAGTCACAGGTCGTCTGCGCAGGTTATAGCGTTTAGCATTTTTTTCATGGGCTGTTTTCAGTCTCTCTGAAACCTCTTGGAATATGTCCTTAAGCTCTCGTAGTTTCTCACTAAAGGGACCACAATCCTCAGTAGAGGGTACACCCGAACCATCGTTAAGAACTTCATATCCGTCTCCCGACGTAGCGAGTTCTCGCCCAAAGTTCAAAAACGCGGGTGAATGCTGTGTCACCTCATGATGCGCGGTGCGGAGTGCAAAACCTATTTTTGGAATGAATTTGTCCCATTCCCGGTGGTTGTCTGTTACATAAGCTCGCAACATAGCAACGATATCCCGATTAACCCTCTCTGCCGGGTTCGCCTGTGGGTGTCGACTTGCGTTCAGTAGTATCTTGACATTGTACTGTTTGGCAAGGTCCTTCACTGGTTTCCCGATGAACTCAGACCCGTTATCACATATGAAGTACCGTGGCACTCCGTAAACCATAAAGATGTCCTCTTCCAGGTGTTGAGACACGAGCCTTGCCGTAGCAGCTCGGAGAGGTCGTAGGACTGAGTACTTAGTAAACGTGTCAGTAATAACCAACAGGTACTTAAAGCCTCTTACTGATCGTGGCAGAGGGCCAATCAGGTCTGCAGCGATCATCTGCCATGGAGAATCAACTGCACGTCTGCTGCCCATAACGCCCGCAGGGAGTTGTTGGTCGTACTTAGTCCGTTGACATACAGCACATTTTGAAACATAAGTGGCTACATCCTTCCGCATTTTTGGCCAATAGTACAGCTGTTGGATACGTTTATAGGTCTTTGACACACCTTGATGTCCAGCAGTTGGAGTATCGTGGCATTCGAACAAGGCCTGGGATCTGAGATCTTTTGGGAGTACCAATCTCCAGTTATCCTGGTGAAGCGAGGGTTCCAGTGTGCTCACATTCTTCCACAGTTTCTCCTCCTGAGTTCGCCACTGACAATATTTTTGAGGGCCCATTTTAACCTTGTGCAAAATTCCTTTGTACCACTGGTCCTGTATTGTAGCTGGTATCTCAATCAAGTCACAATGAATCACGTCTGGATGAGAGGGATCAGTCGATATCGGTGGAGTGGTCCGAGAGAGAAGATCTGGCACAAACGTTCTCTTGCCCCTTACGGTGTACTAGGTGAAAATCATAGGGCTGCAATCGCAGAGCCCAACGAGCCAGACGTCCTGTCGGGTCCTTCAAGTTACTTAGCCAAAGCAAACTATAGTGGTCTGTCACGACCGTGAACCTGGTTCCTTCCACGTAAGGCCGGAATTTCTCCACAGCAAAGATCACCGCAAGGCACTCCCTTTCAGTGGCCGAGAAGTTCTGCTCTTGCCGAGTTAATGTGCGGCTGGCATAGGCAACAACACTTTCTCCTTGCTCACTGTCTTGGCTAAGAACAGCGCCGATCCCCACGCCTGAGGCGTCACAGGAGATTGTGAAAGGCTTCGAAAAGTCTGGACAGGATAATATTGGAGCGCTAATCAGGCAGGATTTTACGTCCTGGAAGGCCATCTCGGCTTCTGGAGTCCATTTGAACTGATTTCTCCGTTTCAGTAAGGAAGTCAAAGGAGTCATACGTGACGCGAAGTTGGGAATGAAGCGTCTGTACCACGAGGCCATTCCAGTAAATTGACGAACCTCCTTTTGGTTCCGGAGGATTGGGATATCCACAATCGCCTTTACTTTTTCAGGGTCGACTCGCAAACCCTCCCCACTGACAATATAGTCCAGGTACTTCAGTTCTCTCCTGCAAAACTTGCACTTTTCTCTATTGAGGGTGAGCTTTGCTTCACGAACTCTTATAAATATCTCTTTCAAGGTTTTAAGATGGGACTCAAATGTAGATGTCACAACTATAATGTCGTCTAGATAGACGAAGACATTCGGCTCCAGCTCTGGTCCCAAGACTGTGTCCACGAAGCGCTGCCATGTTGCGGGAGCTCCACACAGACCAAAAGGCATCGTGATGAACTGGTATAAGCCACGACCCGGTATTGCAAACGCGGTCTTCTCCTTACTTGCCTCGTCTAGTTCAATTTGCCAATAGGCGCTCTTAATGTCCAGGCTAGATAAGAATCGAGCGTCCCTCAGTCTATCCAGGATAGCGGTCACCTGTGGTAGAGGGTAGGCGTCTTTTCGGCTCACTGCATTCACCGCCCTGAAGTCCACAACAAACCTTTTACTGCCATCAGGTTTATCCAGTAACATAATTGGCGAGGACCAGGCGCTTTGTGAAGGCTCTACAACCCCTAACTGCAACATGCGGTCTAGCTCCTCATTGATAAGTTTTTGACGAGCAGGGGATACATTGTAGTACCGCTGTTTGATTGGTGGCACACCCCCAGTGTCGATGACGTGCTTCACACGGTCTGTTCTACCCAATGTTGATGGCTCATCCTCGAAATGCTCCTCGAGAAGATCTTGTAGCCGTTTTCTCTCTGCTAGAGTTAGATTGTCTTCCGATGTGATTCCCTCAACATGACCACAAAATAAATCCACACTCTTCGTTGCAAAGTCCCACTTCCGATTGCGCATATCCGCAACAATGTGCATTATTTCCCAGAAGTCGATGCCTAGGATTAAGGTATGCTGCAGTGATGGTACAATGCAAACCTTTAGACTTTTAGTACGGCCCTGTAAAGTTATGGGTAGATTGACAAAGCCCTGGTCCTCATGGCGTGTTGAGTCGGCTGTTTCTACAAAACGTCCACTGGCACTCTGAAAGCGAGCGGGAAACTGATTCAAAATCCACATTCCATGTCCACCTAAAAACGTTTGGGAAGCTCCCGAGTCTAAGAGGGCGGTAACTTCACGGCCAAACACCCTCACTTTCAAATAAGGCCTATGGTCTTCTTGTTGGCTATGAATGACATAGTTTATGGCCGGGATGGTCTCAGTATCCAAGGAGCCAGAACCACCTACTTCCTCTCTGACCCCTTGCCTTGCCTGTTTTTTGAGCAGCATTTTACACAGTCTCGTTTAAATACGTCCTCCTTTCCACAACCAAAACAAAACCTTCGTTTTGGTTTACTACAAAACCTGAAGCGGTGGCCCTTATCTCCACAATTCCAGCAGACAGGGTCCTGGCGGTCTGAATTTGCAGACTGTACGCTGGCCACACGTCCGGATAAAGGTTTTCGTGGGTGGTTCTGATCGTGATAAGCAAGGTCCGGTTCAAGGGTATTTTCCCTTGTAGTTGCGGGCCTTATTCTAACCATACTTAGTCGGCCCGCTTCGGCTCTACGTCCCATGCATCTCAACTGTTCAAGAGTTTGAATGCTGCAAAGTGCCAATCGATCTTGCAGCTGAGGGTGCAGGTTATTATAGATCTGTGCTAAGCGAGTAGGTTCAGGAACAGCTACTGCTAATCTTCCATATAAACCCTCCATAGCGGCTATATACAGATCTATCGGCTCATTATCTCCCTGCAGCCGATTAAAGATTTCCTGATGAAGTCTTATGTCATAATCCGCAGGCTGAAAGACTTCTTTGAGCTCCCTCGTCAACTGATGCCATGACTGAATCCGAATAGACGCAGCACGGTACCAGACAAGCGCTGATCCGGCAAATAAATCAACCGCAGACTCATATAGCTCTTGATGTGTGACTCCTCTTGCCCGACGAAGTTCTTCTACTCTCTCAAGAAATGCAGCGATACTTGGTCCGGAGTTGTCAAACTTTAGCCCCCACTTGTAGACTGGGACATATCTGGGCCGGGAACTAGCGCCTGTGTCGTTTCGAGTTAGTGAAAATCTGGGAAGGTAGTCGTCCTCTGGAGGTCCTCTTCTTTCTTGACCTCTCAATTCCTCGTGCGGGAGTCTTTCTTCTGTTCTCTGCTGAGGTCCTCGAAGTCGCAGTTCTTCTAACTTCCATTTCTCTTCTTGCTGTCTTCGGGCTTCTTGCAGTCGTCCTTCTTCTTGTTTCCATCTTGCCTCCTGTTTTCTTCTTTCTTCTTGTAGTTTTCTCTCTTCCTTTTGGAGCCATTCCTCTTGGTGACGCCTTTCCTGTTGTAGTTTTCTTTCTTCCCTATTCCACCATTCCTCTAGAAGTTTCCTTTCTGTCGCCAGGTTCTCGTCGTCTTCAGTGGTTTTATTTGGCTTAAATGCCAACTCTAAAGTTTTGGGTAGTTCAAAATTAGTTTCTTGCGCTCCATCCTCTGGTCGTTGAAGCTGTTGAAAACCACCTGCCGATGTCCTGGGATCCGGTTGGTTCTTCGAATCAGAAGTCCCTCTAAAAGAATCCAATAGCTCCTTACTTCTACTCAGCAACTTTTCCTTACTTTCCGATTGCTCACTATCGGAAGATGCTCCAATCGGAATTCTCTCCACTCGGAGATACAAATGCCAAAGACGAGCCACAATACGATGAAACTCGTTGTCATTATTCGTGCCTTCGTAATCACTCACTAGCGAAGATAAGTCCTGGTACTTCCCTTCGCATTCCTCCAATTCCGCATCGGCATCCAAAGAGTTTACAACGGTTTCATCAACCTGGGTATCAGCCGAAAAACATTGAGTCAGACGCTTCCTCAGTTCATTAGCGTTGCCATCGGTATCAACATTCCTAATTTTAAGTTCGTAGATAACTAACTACGGTCTTGGTCTGACACAGAAAAAGTTAATTACGTTTGTTCTTACTTAAACTTATTAATTACAATAATTATAGTAAAGTGTATTGAAGTATTAACATAATGCATTAATGTATGCACTTTCACGACAATGGTAGGTATAAATTTCATGACAACGGCCTTTACATTATTCTGAGTAAAACTAAATAATATACAAACATTAGGACATAAAGTTACCGATTCAATTATTTATAGAACAGTTAACAAGTTTAGTAAGGAAATTTATGAGAGACGATGCAATTGTTACGAGATAATATCTCGGCCTAATTATGTACAATTTACAGAAACAATTTGTGGTTACAGTATTTGACACTATGAACACGTATTTACAACTATTTATCTCCTTGAACTATTAAAAGACTAGATTAGTATTAATTTATTACAGATAACGTATTAATTTCCTACGTTTATCGACAGGACTTGACAATCTTACTACGAGGCCCAAGGCTTAGTTTACCGTAGATATTTAATTCTGTAAAGACAAAATTATTATACTGAAATTTTACTAACGGACATACGCAAGCGACAAAATATCAATGGCATGGTAATGGCTCACCTTAGCCTAACTCCTTTATTTGAACAGCTGTTTGGCGTCTAATCAGTGACCGTTCTGTTATTGCAGCAACAATGAATGCGCGCTTCTTCATTTGGATGTAAAATTTCGTTATGTAGAGTGATCAGTTCTACATAACAATTGCTCAGGTAAAACAGAAAAGTACACGTCACAGTAACAAGCCTTAGTTAGTTGTTTTGAAATGTCATTTAAATAAAGAAACTTCGTCAGCGAAACTGGATGAAATTCGAACCCACGATAACCTCAAGACCCAAACAGATGATAGAAGAACAGGTTACCACTTTGGCGCAGGAATTTCTACATGACTTAGAGATAACGTAAGTTTAATTTTTGTCTGTAACCGAAAAACTTTTTATTAACACTTTGAGTGCTGGCCCTAAATGACATGTAACTCTGTAGAATGCTGGGCGTTTTTGGTGGTTTTCAAAAATTTATTAAAAAAAAAGTATTTAAGGTATGAGAAAAATACTTACATGCCTTAATTCAGCTTACTTTCGTCTTTCTTTTAACGTGAGATTGTTAGTGGTTTTTTAAAAAACTACACATACAAAATGTTTTTTTAAAAACATTTATTTTTGGAAAAAAAAATTATTTTTTGAGACAGTTTTTTTTATCTAACTTACTAAACTAAGCATATATACAATTATTTACAATGCCCCATTTACAAATATAAACTGTCCTTTGCATAATACAAATCATGTTTTTATGTTTTGTAATTTTTTGAGAAAAAACTATGCCGTCATATTGATGCGTCGGCATCACTTTCGCTGTCAGCACTGTTTTCAGCATCTGTAACATAATAATATACTATGTAAAATATGAATATATTTTCATTTTATTCATAATAATAGAATATTAGTTGAATAAAGTTAATTTATTATAATACAAATTATAGTTTGATTCACGAAAACAATAACATAACCAAACTTTTAGACTGATGTTTATATGATAAATAGACTTACTTACTTATTCTTACCTGAAGTATGTGTCTAATCTTCTTCCATTAAATCAGGATCAATGTCAGAAATCGTCAAAAATACTATCTACACCAATAAAACTATCTTCATCTAATACATCACTGATCGCAACGTCGTTCAAGCTGCGAGAAGCCATGATTACGACATCGACTGCCGGCTGCAACGAACGTCACGTCAGCGGCACGTAAACAACGCGACCGAAGTTGCTTTGTCATTAACCTCATACAATACATCTGACGCTTTCTAGCGGTGAATTGTGTTACTAAAAACCCAAATAACATTGTAGAGTAGGCAAAACCCGTTTAAATACGGACAATGTAATATAATACCAATTGAAATGACAACCACGTAAAACTACGGGATTAGCATTCTTCGGAAGTTTCGCCGTTCCGTAAAATTACGGGATTAGCACTCTAAGTGTTAATACTATCAACCTTAACAGAACCGAAATATATTTCGGGTATATATATATATATATTTTTTTTTTTGCATTGGTGGTGGTTCGGAAGTCACCTTTAAGCCGTTGGTCCCCAGGTTAAGTGTTAGAGAGGGCTTCTTAGCCCTAAGTTCGTCTGGTAAAATAAGACATTCTTTTTTTTTCTTTTTATATTTATTGAAACCTTTTCAAAGGCGAGTAGTCCATGAGAACGGGAATGTTAAATACGATATAGTCTATCCTTATAAAATACGAACATACACTATACCGAAATCTACTGCTTACTCTCCTCACTCATAATTCATTCAATCCCGGCCGTAACTGGCTTTCGAAATCCTAATTGAGCAGCCTAACCGCTAAGTCACGATATCTTGATAATTAAAGAAGTACGAAGGACATGGTTTTTAGTTTCAACTTACCTGATGTGATGCATGCGTCATGGGATTCAGTAATATATTCGTGATCTACTTTGGTGCTTCTCTTGATATGGTGAAGTTTATGACAACCTACATTTTTTAGATAAAGTATGCAGATATCAGTTCCCGGATTCTATTGCATTTCTGTTTCTGTTTCAAAACACAACAATGGTAATGACCGTAAACCTATTGTTGCTTGAAGTTTAAACATTGTTTGAATGTAACGTTTACTACTTCTCTTGTTGATATAATGACAAGAAATGAACAGTTGATTCATTATAATAACCAATTAGAACTTAGTTTATAATTCGTGACAAAAATCATTTTGCAATTGTGTCTGAAATTTTACTGCAAACGCAACATGTTTAAAAAAAAAATTATTATATAATCGTTTGTGTCGTAATATTTTTTACGTAAATAATACAATGGAAGCATTTACTAAACTCACGTGACAGACAACAGCAACAGCAACTCCTGATAGGTGATTTATTCACATTTTGCTGTCATTTATTAATTTCTCGACAATAACGACCGAACAAAATATTCGATCTGAGAGGAATAACAGATTTTCTTATGAAATTATACATTTACATAAAAAATTTGTTACACGCACAGAATATGTGTTGAATGCGTGTAAGTCTGAGCATATAATAATACTAATATAGTAAGAGCAATGGTAGAAGGATTAACTTTTCACTTAAGAAATTAGCGAAACACTTTTATATCAATTCATATATAAGGGTTTTGTATATAGTTGTGGATATAGTTATTTTAAAAGACAACTCATTCATTTAAAATCACTTTAACCCCATTTTTATCAGGATGTTTTGAAATTTTAGACGACAATACTTATGGAGACTTATTTAAAAGTGTAATTATATCTTATTTCTCGATTTCCGTATCCGTTTCTTAGAGTACATTTTAAGCCCGCTTTTGATTTTGAAACTTGGGTACATTACATAAAAATTTTTATTCCTCGAAAGGATCTAATAAAATATCGTCTTTAATAAAACTAATACAAAATTGATGTTATTTTAGTTCTTTTTTTGGGAGGAAAAGGAAGTAAGTATACAAATTACCTACACTTAATAATTATTTAGTTTCAAAATACCTGTTAAAATGTGTGACAACTCGTATATAATAACTAAATAAAGTCCCCATAGTCTGATTAAATCTTTTAAAGTTTTTAATGGATATTGATTTACACTAAATCCTGTATAGCTAATCATTGATAATAATACATTATAATAAAATGGACAAATACTGTTAAAACGCCGTTAGACGTTTAGTTGTAATATTATTAAGACAAACTTTTAGTAGTTCAATAGTAGAATATAAACATGTGTAGCTTGCTGATTACGCTTTTAGGATGGTGTATGTTTTAGGAAAATAAAGTAGAGCTATTTTATAGTATTTTAAATAAATTATGCGGGAAGTACATGGAGCTAAAAATGAAGTTTTATACATCCAATGCTAAAAAACTATCTATTATTATATCAAAATGTTGTGGCCTCTATGTGTAAGTTAGTCAATCACGTAAAAACTATTGGACCGATTTTACAACAATATTTTTATGAACATTCTTAGAGTACCTGGTTAACATAAAAGACGATTACTATTTCGAAATAACCTCCGGGCTACCTCTCAATAGTCTTTAAAGTAGGTCAATTCCCATAGTGGTATGTAAAATTGCATTACAATAAACAAATATTATTAATTGTCAGAGCCTGTTAAATGTAATTAACTGTTCTGTGTAAATATTGCTTTATGACATCACAGCCTTAATGGACCAAACGCAATTAATTAACCATTATTTTCTATTTATTTAAATGGGTGGTCTTAAAAGTTAAAGTAACCTTGATAGTAACAGTCCTCCCTATTTAGACCTTTTCTGCAACCACTGATAAGCACAGAGTGCGAAAATATCTAGAGAAGAAAATTAATAGTTGTAGGAAAAATGTACAGTGGAGTCCCGCTAATCCGAACACGTGTAATCCGAACGTCGGTTAATCCGAACAGGGCCAGGAGGAATTATTTATAACGATAATGAACAGTTATAGGAACTAATTACATAAAACATGAAAATGGGTGCATCATTTCGTACATAAACAAATAAAACTTTAATTAAATAGACATACAGTATTTTATTAAGACAAATTGTGTACGGTACAGTACATAAATAATGAAGTCAAATACAGTACCAAATTGAAACTTATAGGTTAATAGTATGAATTAAATTACTGTATTAAGAAGTGAAATCAAACAAAAATTGGACGTACAGTACTGATATTATTATTGAGTACAATATTAATTGTTAAAAGACATAAATTCAGTTATTGTCTTCTGTCGCATTGAAGAGAGTCTATTGGATGACGCGTAGTTTCGCCATCGTGTCATAAACATGATATCGGCAGGTGTAGCAGTAGCCTGTTGCTCTAAGTATCGTAGTGCAAGGTTAAGCGCTGCTGCACCGTCTGCGTGTGGCACCAACTCTCCTTTATCACCCAGGTTCTCGTCGTCCCGTAGCGCGTGGACCCGTACAATATCCAATACGCTCACATTGCTTAACAATAGGACTCTCACACTAAATACGGTAAATGTGCTTAGTATTCGCAAACACGTTTATTTGTCAAGAAATACAATGCAACAGTCAGAAAACATGTTTTAATAAACAATGTTGATAATTCTATAACAAAATAGACCCATTCTCAAGTTTAAAACCGTATTTTTCTGTAATTCTGGCTAATCCGAACAATCACATAATCCGAATAGGGCTCGGTCCCAATTAGGTCGGATTAACGGGACTCTACTGTACTTTTAACTGTACATTTGATCAGATATTAAGTATGCAGATCTTGTTTAGTACTTTAATGCAAATATCACACTAAAAACTATAAAAACTGACTTTTACTATAAATTTAAAGACTATTATAAAACCCATGTTACTTGTTTTTTTTAACACAAGTATGCTTCTCAGATCTGCTTATGCATATGTGTATTTGATTAAGACTAAAAAGCAAATTAAAGTGTGGTAACATAAATATCTTAGACTAGAAGTAATTTACAAAGGCCGAAAGTAGATAGAGCTCATTACCGAATTAGGTTTTTGTAACCTGTGTATTTATCTTTTTGGTCGGATCATCAACGGAAAATGAAATAACGCACAAGATATAGTAAGACCGGAGTAAAATACAATGGCCATACATATACTACCTTGGTGCTTCTGTTTTTCATTACGAAGCGGATAACTGCTAGTATAATATATGTATTTTTACACAAAATGGTTTTAACAATACCGATCACTATGCACGTACAAGATAAATTATTCAATAGTGTTTGAAAATGTTTTAACTTTAAATATCAAAACTTTGTTGTGAATGTGAAGGAAAGGCTGCGCCTCAAGAACGGTCGAACTGAAACAGTTTGTTTCAAACCGTATGTTTTCTTAGAGGTAAGATTACCTGTATTGATAAATTTCATCTGTCATGTAATTGGAAGTGAGAAAGGAAATAAATACAATTTTATCCTCACTCCGTGTGTTTATCAACGTTTTTCACCACTTTGAAATTCAGTTACAATATGTTTACTAAGTACTAATCATAAAGAATAAAAATAAAACACTGAAGAATTTCTTAAACAAGAAAACAGACTGTTACATATTATTTATACACTATTTAATAATAATAATTATAAGAACAAAAACGCAAAGTATATCCCTTTCGGTTGTGTAAAATTGGTAGATTTCACCTGTGACTGTCTATCTAAAATATCATACTGAAGACGTCTTATTTGTTAAAAGTTAAATTTTCGCAATAATTGTGGTACAAAATCTTAAAAGAAAAATAGATACACATATAAAGTTTTATTTGTAAAATCATGAAATTGACGTAGTTGCAATTAATCTGAAACTATCTTTATAAACACATTTACTTAGCAACCACTCAGTGTTATTGTAAATAACCATGTTGAATCCTTGAAAGTCATTACAAACGAATAAGAATAAAAGTTTATTGAAATTGCTTGGAATTTTATAATACGTATAAATGTTTTCATGTTGTAAAATATCAGAGATAAAATTTTGTATATACGTGAATGTATGTTATCTTGATACCTTTCATTGTTTGAATCTTTTACTAGCTAACGCACTTATTTACACAATATATAAGGATTATGTAAAAAAGCGCACAGGGAATAAAGCTTACATATAGATTTTTGCGAAGGAAGCGCACAAGGGCCAATGTGACAATTTAGTGTAGGTTTTACGTTACCAGGAAATGAATACTTGGAGAGCTGCTAAGAGGTGGGTCATCATGGAATACAATAGCTCGGGTAAATTCCTCCTGTCCACCAAAGTTCACCCCACCCTTCAGGTGAGTCATGAAGCAGTACAATAGCTTAAGTACAATCCTCCTGACTATCAACAATAGTTCACCCCACCATTTAGCTGTATAATCATGTAATACAATAGTCAGAGGCATTGCCCAACCGTACTTCCCGACCTCAAATCATGTCACAGAACGACCAACTTTTCCGTCAGATCACGTTTGGGAAAAGGGGGAAAACACTGATAGAACATGTCCATAGAAAATACATTGATATATATATATATATATATATATATATATATATATATATATATATATATATATATATATATAAACTGTAAATATATAAATTGTCAGATTATGAAAGTGACCCAAAACTATAACACATCTACTTAGAAAGATTTATTTCCTTTTTGGATGGCTCGCAAACAAAATGTAGTTTTCAGGATGCTACACTTTTAATTTGAACAATGATTGCTTTTACAAGGTAGGGGTACGCACACAAGTTTTACTTGGCTTTGTTTTATTATGATATGATTATAATGTATGTTTTACAAATCTGTTAATCCGGCGTGAAGAATATGAAGATTGGTTAACAGTTTAACATTGACTCATATTAATCAGACAATAACACTTATATTACCGTTATTAGCATAACAACTTAAACACAAGCTTAAACGTTAAATTTAATTAATTATAAGTATTTGTAAAGACTTGTAATATGTATTTTATCGGCCGTTATTTTGTTAAACGGGATGATAAATGCCGTATTAACTCGTATTTTAAAGAATACCCAATAGTTCAGGTAACCATAATGTTACAGCATCCCGGATATCTCTTAATAACATAGTAATTTCTATAAATACAAAATACAATTAAAAAGATTCAAAATAAACATATGCCAGGATACTGGGTTATAAAAGTAAATTAGGAAAATCTAACGTTTTGTTTCAAATGTGTTTTAATCGTATGCTGAGCACTATAACGGGGAGTAAAATACATTTAAGCCCACATGTGATTTTTAATTTAGATGCGGTGTGACGTGATGTTACAGATATCACCATATACTCTTATAAAGAGCTGTTTTGTGGGATTAAAGTCACAAATTGGATCCCACAGATCCCAGTGGAGCACATATCATCCGTAATGCTTTAATGTATATTGAAGCCACACACAGCCACAAGCTCAGCAACCGTTACACCTTTATAGCCGTTAGGTAGTTGTTTATTTCTGTGACGTGATCCCTTGCGTATTCATTCATAATTTTTTAATTTTTTTATGTTTTATGTTCATTTGATGACTAAAAAACAAATTGAAATATACTTTTTATTTAATCCTGTTTTTTATAACTAACCTAAAAAAGCCAAACAATTTATAATTAATTTTTTTATTTAGTTTTATAATATTATCTCATCCAAAAAAACGTGATATCAACATCGTTGAATATGATTATTATTTAAAATGTTATTTCATTTTACTGTTAAGAGACTAACTAAACTGTACCTATAAAATTTTACACGGAACTGTGTTTTCGTAGATTTATTATATAAAATAACTAATTATATTTGTTACTAATAAATTTGTTATGGTTTTTTTAAACAAACTTAACTTAGTAATTCCTTGGTTGATTGTGTTAAGACCCTTTTATTAACAGCTTATTTATTTATCTATCAAAACGCAATAATATGTTAAGTAAGGCATGTGTATGAAACTTCAGGAGCTAGGCATTCTACTCTTTGAGACTACTGGTTTTGAACAGTGCTTAGTGAAAGTAAATCAACCTAATCTTAATTATATAAGAAACCTTTTACATTGTACTTTAGGCTCTACATTTTTAGAAATAGGTTTAGTTACCACACAGACAAAAGTATTGTCCTGTCAAGTTTAAAGCTCACAGGAATATTTTAAAGCCAGTGTTCTTACAACTTAGCTGAGTAGCGAGAAGGGCCAGAATGATTTGAATTTTTATGATAAAATATTTTGTGAATACAGTATAGGTGGAAATAAATGTATTCGGTCATGCATTCTATTGAAAGCAAACATAGAACGATTAATTTTGATAGTCTCTCTGATGGTATGATTAAAATTTCAAACTTTATTAAATAATCTATTTAAACATAGAATTTTAGATAAGAACAGGACGTCAGTAATACGGTTTTTATTCAAGTATTTTAATATTGGGTTAAGTAATTTAAAACATACGTATATATAGTCAAACAGGCACAATTATTTCAAGCAGGTTTAAGCTCTAGGGCAGAACACGATTTTCGGTTATTTACAAACAAGGCTTTAGGCATGGATCGTTTAAATGTATCGCCAGTAAGATTTTTAACACTCTAGAATCCAAATACGTGTTTTTTGGAGACACAGTTTTGTAGAGATAGTGTCAAATCCAGCTAAGGTTTTGATTTTTAATGTTCAGATTAGTTTATCTACCTTTTCTAGGGATGTATTAAATTAGTATTAAAATTGACATTATGGATTTTCTTTATAGTAAGCAAATAAACCTTCACAGAATACCCGTTGTCCTGTTTAACTCTGATTAATAAAGAAAACAATATAAGTAGTTTACAACCCTTATTAAATTAATATCATGTTTTGATTGCAGCAAGTTATACTTTAAAACCAGATACAAATTAAACTATTATTAAACTATTCACGAAATAATTTTATATCCAGAGTTCATAAATTTATTAGATTTATTTGAGTGCTGTAAAGTTTTACCCGTGTCCAGAATGACAGACTGAAAATAAATTGAATGTAGTTTAACCAAGCACTCATATAGGAAAGATTTAATCATTTCATTGAATTTTTCCTATTTAATCATTTGCTGATGATTACATTGCATATTTATTAAAGTATTTCACGAATAATTAAATAAGAAGATAAGTTAAATAGGTTAATTCGACATGTAATAATCAAACAAATAAATGGGAATAAATTAAATAGGACAGTGGAAGCATTATAGATTTCCCTTCACCCAATATTAAATGGTTATCAGATCCTTTATATAGATAATTCATAAAAGGGAGCACTATAGTATTGCTATTCCAAAAATAATATAAAAAACGCTAACCGAAGGAAACATAGGATAGATTATTGGAAAAACCTCCATGCAAAAACTTAAGAGCATATTGTTAATCCTTTGCTTTTTCACCATTATAATAAAAAAATCCTTACGCTCCCAATATCAGATTCTAAAGTGCTCCCTGAGAACCATACACCTCACGCCGTAAGCACTGTAATCTGAAATTGCAGGAACGGAATTACCTATAGTATTTTAGTTAAATGTTTAAAAAGCATAATAAAAGATATTAATAATCATATAGAACTATTTGGCTTAGTGTAGGCTACTAAAGATTCACTTAGTTTTACGAAAACTATATTCTGTACATAATCCATAAAAATAATAAGCTTTTCAGATTTATATATTTATATATATATATATATATATATATATATATATATCTTCAATAAGAATAGAAAATAATAGAACAAAAGAACATAAAAATTCTCTATATTTCGTCTTAAGACATTTTCAAGAGATATACAATAGGTAAATAAGCAAATATATCAACACAAAATAATAAACAAAAGAAACATCATATGTTAATAAAACTAATTTTGAATTACGTACAAAGAGTAAATAATTTTGCTTATTACAAGGAATATAAAGTTATAAATTAAAATTGTAACGTGTAATTTATACATACTGCTATCCGTATCTTAAATTTAGACCATCCGGATGTTTAGTTTGTAGCACCCTCTGATGAGCTATTTCTAAATAATTTATTTTAAGTTTATGGGGGTTCTGAATTTTGTTAATACTTTTTAGAGAAAAGCATTCATCGAATTTTTTGTTATGCTCCATTGCGTGGGCCGAAATAGGATTTGATTTAATTTCAAGATTTGTATCGCTGCGATTTTTGTTCATTCTAATGTGCAATGGAGTTATGGTCTGACCAATGTAGTCCTTCGGACAGTCTTTACATGACAATTGGTAAATAACATTGCTGGATTCACAAGTCATTTTACCAATTATCGGATAATTCCTTTTCGTTGTGCTGCTACAGAAATGTTTTGAACTTATTATTAAATTACATGTTTTGCAGCGAGACTTAAAACAGGGTTCACAGCCAAAAGGTTTGTTTCATTTTGAGTTAGCTCATCAGAGGGTAGTTTTGGTCTTACTAATATGTTTTTCAAATTTTGAGGCTTTTTAAAAATTACTTTAGGTGGATTAGTGAATATATTTTTGGGTTACAGGTGAAGCCTGTAGAATATTGTGTGCAGTTTTTATTATACCATTAATTTTGTATAGCCCTGGATGATAGGTGGTAATAAATTTTCCTTGGTTTTTATAATTCCTAGGAGTAGAGTTTTTTAATTTTTGCTATGTATATATGTATATATATATATATATACATATATATATATATATATACATATATATATATATATATATACATATATATATATATATACATATATATATATATATATATGTATACATTAAGCGTAAGACTTAGACCTATACATTCTCCTTAGTACAATTACAAATGTGAAATCAATCAATAGTGGTAGAACGGTAATGATTCAAGATAGAAAAATGTACAATATCACTTAAAATGAGTTGGGGTAGAATTTCATATTATATAGTGAATCAGTCACATACATGGTTATCTAGACACATTTTAGTTTATAGCCATTAGTAGTATTATTAAGCAGAATTTGATTTTGGTCTTTCGATCATCCACATCAATTCTAAATATATCAAAATAGGAAATAGCGTTTCCCATTTATAATATCTCAATAATTTTAGAGCATTATTGCTAACTAATGAATTCAAATCAAACCCTCATCATAATTTAGTTGAAACTTTTTAATTAATCAAATCTATTAGTGCTTAAGCTATGAAAATTAACGGATTCACGTGAAACATGACACTGTGCTTGTTATTAATTAAATGATCGTGTCGGGATGATTTATGCATATTAATCAAACACTCTGTACATTTCATAAATAGGCAACGTATTATATTAGTCAGCATTTGGAGGGTTCATTTGTAAATGATAATTCAATGTATTGTATATTATTAGCTGATAACATAAATAACCATTACGTAATGCATTTTAATAATCCACATAATGTGCTCAATTAAACGTGCACGCGCAGTATTTGAAATATTTTATATTGAACATCCGATTTTTAGTTATTATACAATTTTTTAAGTAAGATAGATCGTGGGTAACAGATACATTAAATAAAAAAGTTTTACTGCACGTTGAATTATAAACTTTTACACAGTTCAAAGATTATACATTTTTTATTAATTCATTTCTTTTAAATGGATCCACAGTAAATTAATTAGCAATTTTGAACTGTTTATTGGTATAATATAAATTTATAAGTATAGTTAATAAGTTAATAACTCAGTACAGATATTTGTACAATCGATGTTTTTTTAGGTAACTATTACCTATTTTTATCCTAATAATGAAATGACGAAAAATGTGACGAACCAATTGTAGCTTCTAATATTTTGTTGCTCTTCCTCGTGGAATCTCAAGCATCAACCTATAGATGAACATATCTAACTCTTAGAACACACTACGCTCGTTCCTTGGTATTTTATTTATCTATGTATATGTATTTATATATTGTAACTATATAATATTACAAATTATATAGTTATGTTTTCAATTATAAATAAAAAATCAAATTCATTTACTTATATGTGACCCTTACTTTTACTTAAAAAAAAAAACAGGTCCATTCACTTGGTTACATTCAATTAATTCAGTAAATTTGTAACCAGAATTCTATTTTAACCATCATCTCGATATATATTACTATCATCATGTAAGGTAAATAATGTGGAAATGTGAAATAACTTGTAACCCTAATGTAATTTAATTAATTCCCTACTCAACAATGAAAAAAGGGACACATGTACATAACAGTACATAAATGAACATATAGGGACTTTCAATTAAAAAAGAGATGTACGAAAAAGATACTTTCGTATCACTTACCGTTAAGAATTACATTTTAAGTCAATTACAATATTAAATATTGCTGAAAATGCATTAATAGGGCATTTACATATTATAGGTTTGAATAGACAGAAGAGTAGTCAGACATGCGTTATCATTAACGGTTGTCCATTACCACCTGTGTGATACAAAAAAAAAAAAAATATTAATCTATTAAAACCGCAGTTGCAAAATAACCAACTCACATACTGATATCCCATCCAATCAGAACATGCAGGTGGTGGATGGATCATTATCGAAACACACTTTTAGTCCTCTGTATTTAAATACTAGTAAAGTTAGTGCTATGAACATAAAGCCTTTAAGAGGCACATGGTTCAACTTAATAAATGTCTAGACGGAAATATTTTGTTTATTTTGATATATAATGTAATTATTTATTTGCTTAGTTGTACATTATAATATAGATAAGAACCAGGATCATAGAAATACATTGCTAAAATTCAGTAGCTACTCATTTTTCGTGGCTGAGGGGCCGTTGCAAGTTGCATGCTATAGTGATGGATCACGTATTTGTCTGCAGTAATTTTCCCATACCACAATTCCGTACTGGAGGTTAGATTCACACAGAGCGTAGTAAGTGAGCTTTGCCGTTGCTGTATCACCAATACATTTTATTCTGCGCATTAAATATAATACTGTACTGAGCTTATTACTTAGGGAATCTATGAGGTCAGTCTAAGCAAGACGGTCATCAATTATCATGCCCAGGTACTTTGAAGTAGTAGTTTCCTCCAGACTTGGTAGTCTTCTTGATGTTTCTTTGTGCCTTCCTAGAAAAATGTGCTTTGTTTTATTATAATTTATAACATGATGACTGTATCAAATTGCCATATTTACAGCAGTTCAAAATACAGAGTTCATATTAATAGCAATGTCGCGTTTAGCGTATGTTGCTATTTCCAGTTGTTCCGGTTGTTTTTATCCAGGAAAAGGACGGTATTATCAGCATACATCAGTGCATGACTGTAGGTTTGCACGTAGCTAGGAATTTGTTTATGAAAATAAACAAAACAGGCCCTAGAAGAGATCCTTGTGGTACACTGCTATTAGTGATCTGTGGCAGTTATATATCTGTTGTGTTAATCCGTTGCTGGTGTGGTCTATTTCGACAACTTTTCTTCTTTTTGTCAGCCAACTTTTTATCCAAGTCATATGATTGTCCTTTTTCTCAAAATTCGGCAGTTTGTCTAAAATATGTGTTTGGCTAAGGCAATCGAAGTCCTTAGAGCAGTCGAGCAGGTTAGAAGTGATTATGTTACCTTTTTTCAATTGGTCTGTTAGGAATTCAACAAGGTTACTAAGCGCTGTTGTCTACCTCCCAGTCTGAAATCAGTGTCGCTGATATGAAAGGAGTTTTTTTGACAAATGTTACTGCTTGGGAAACTGCTCAAAATAATGTTTTCCTTAACTATAGAAACAGTTGGTATCAGTGATATCGTCCGGTTGGTTGGTGCTTCCTTGTTTGAGCTTTGAGCTTTGGATAAACTTTAAATATTCTTAAAATAGATTGAAATATTCCAGAGGTAAAAGATTTTTTATGAAATTAAAAAGAGGGCCAATTATTTCATATTTTCAACAGTTTTGAAGAGGATTTCAATGTTTGAATTAGATTATCTACCTTTTCTATGGGTGTAGTATTAAATTTAAAATATTTGGATTTGAGTTTGATAGTATTCTTAGACCATAGCTTGCTTTTGATATATTGCATCTTCAGCTATGCTTATAAAAACATTATGAAAGGCTTTTGAATGGGTCAGTTATGAGTTCTCTTTGTATGTATAATGCTGTGGCCAGGGGCTTTTCCTCTTTTGGCTTCCTCTATGGAGTGATGATTTGCCATCTGCCACTGTTATCCCATAAATGTTTTCTTGGCGTCTCAGATATTTCAGCCGAAGTTTTTTTATTGAGCTAAATTATTTTTGTCTCGATATTACTTTCAGTTATCTTATTTAAGTCTTGAGCTTCAATAGCCTGTCTCCTCAAGCGCGTTGCTATGGGATCAGTTACAGCTTTGCTTATTTAGTTTTGTTTTTATTCTCATTTTTGTCAAAGGGCATTTCATAACTACTGCGTTAGAAAGAATACTGCAAAATATCCATTGTTTGAGCTGTAGGCTACTGTTCAGTTTTGCTGAAGAAGGAGAGCATTTAGCGTGAGCAAATTTCTTGTACTCATGTTTCTGCATTTAGGAGATATTGGCCTAACTGCAGGTTAGAGACAATGTGTCTCTTGTATGTCCATTTTCTGTCAAAATCACTTAGTCAGGTGTAAGATGTTGATGAGGGTATTCAAACACTCGATTTTATTGGAAATTCTGTGTTTCTTTTAAGGTAGGATAGTAAGGGATCTATGTTTTACTTTGTAATGTTTAGGGCTATGTTGTATAGTGCTGTTTAGGAATTGATTCCTAGTGCTTTATGATGCTCTAAAAACACGATTTTGATCTCTCTGAAGAGAATCGGGCTAGTGAATATCTGCTTGTACTTGGATTTGTTGACCATATGTAGTTGACGATGGTAGATGCATGAAAGGATGAGCATATTTATTGAATATGGGATCAGTATTTATTTGTGGAAAGAGTTTACTTCAGTTTTTATACACGTTTTCAATATAAAAATGTTTACGATTACTGTAAAAATCTTTCAGACCTTAATCCTCAGCTCTTTTTTAGCATTCATTGAAGGTTCTTGCATTGATTTTTGGTATAGGTGTTTATCCGTTTTTATTGCAGGTTTGTCTGTTTCTTGAGATTAGTAATGAGACTTTTTCTGCTACAGTGGTAGTCATTGAATGGTCAAGTTTTTTACTGCAGGTGTGACTCACTCCTGAGGCTGTATTTCGGTTTGTTCAGCCATAGGTATGGTCAAGGTGTTGGTTTGTCTTTTAATTAGTTTAAGTTTTGATAATGAAATCTATGTGATCTAAATTTATTAATTACACATTTAGTGTTGTACCTACTGTAGTATAATTAATTCTTCAGCAGAGCGTTAGCGAAGCTTACCACTCGAGAGGTCGGAACAAATTTATTACTATACCTTGCTGTCAGCCTGCCTATATACCTATCGGTCTATCTGTCCGGATGATATATCCAAAACTAAATGATTTATAGACTTCAAATTTATATCTTTTATCTACCAGAGGGATGAAAAAATATTCTTACCTGAATGAGAATAAAATTTCTCGAAATTTGGGAAGATTTAAAATTTTGCTCGCTAGCTATGTTACGTACAATGTGGTGTGACGTACCTTGTAATTATTTTTAATCCCACCTCTCTTTCGGTTCTCAGTGACTTAATTACATAATATGTGTGATACTTATAGAAGATATGCATCTTTGATAACAAGGAACGCCTTAATGCCCATGTATGTGGATTTAAAGGTTTCAAGAATTGGTTTGTTCAAGAAGTTACATATTTCACTGAAAACGAGTCCGCTTGAGAAAGGCTACATTTAATATCAGCAGAGCTACTATTATTAGCGAGAACAGAGAGTTTGTCGTTGGATGACATGAGTTGGATAAAGTAATCCGCAGCCAAGTCCTTTAGTGTAGGACGTGCTAAAAGGAAAAGCACGTTCTACGACAACGCCTGGACTCTAGACGACGTGACCTTATTGTCTTTTATTTTATTTGTATACTTCAACAAATCTCTAAAGTAATAGTTTTTTTATAAAATTCTATAAATTAAATTATGAATTTCTCATCTTTGTTTATATAAGGTTTTGACACCTTTTGGTTGTGGATATTGGAGAAACACACACACACACACACACACACACACACACACACACACACACAAACACACACACACACCCTGGAGATCCCTTTAGTTATAACTGAAAGTTATATAATATGAAGATATACTATGTGACTACTTATTGAAAATCTCGGGTTATACTGAGTAAAGTGGTATAAGGATTGTTCAGTATTGTTGAATGCAACAATCAACAATTTCAACAATATGACAGCTGTTTAAATAGCCCAGAAGAGTGATGTGCAATAGGGTGATAAAATCGATTTGAAATATTTACGTTAGGAGATTTTTATTACTTGGGGAAAGTGTTGTACTGGACCGAGCTTTAGCAAAACCTATCATTCGAGTTGCTGGAAAAATTCCATTTGTCTGTCTCTCTCTGTCTGCTTGTCTGTCCGTCGGTCTATCTGTCTGTCTTGTCTGAAATTTATCTCGAATAGACATGAAATTTTCATGAAACTTCATTTCTTTATGAGGAACACTGAGTTCGATTATTGTGCATGTCACTCCATTACATCAGGCTGACCGTTAACTTTACATCGGTATTATGTGTAACCATGACAACAACGAGAATATAGAAGAATAAGTATATTTAAGTTGTAAACAAGCTCAGTACACTCATAAGAGACTTATTATACATGTGACACTACTCACATAGCCCCACTACTCTAACACATTTAAAATAATTACTTGGTGATTTGGTATGAAAAACTGTATTATTTAAACATTGATGTAAAACAAATCCAAATAAAAAAAATATGAATGATAAATGTGGAAAGGTTTCGATAAACTAAGACTTAATTAAAATATTCTACACATCAACTCTTAACATCAATTCTACATACACAAGAATAAACTGATGTAATATGTACAACCATAGAATTTGGCCGAGTTGCTGTTCACTCTTTTTCAATATATTTTCTTATCGTTTTAGATTAATAAAAAGTTTAAAACACACACACACACACACACACACACACACACACACACACACACACACACACACACACACACACACACACACACACACACACACACATACAATAAAATGGCATCTACAAATTTTAAGAAGGACATTAATAGACAGACAACAGTACTGACCCTTTTCAGTTAACTCAACTCTTCAACGCTGGGCAGATATATGAATATTTGACCCCGCATAAATCCTGAAGCTCTAGCGGTAATTTATTCACCCTTGTAAAGTTAATTATTCAAAAGAGACCTCAGGCTATATGTGCATGATGAGCCAGTAACGTAATTTCTGTGCACCAGAACGGGTTTAAAGGAAATTTAATCCATTTTTGTATAACATGATTCGGTTGTATAACCTAATTAATTGTTTTCCACATAATCTACAGCCGTAGGTCAATTTGCATCTGTGTCGAAATTCTAGCCAATTTGTTGTATGGGTCACTGTCTTACAATTCATTTTTGTTCTCTTCTAGAAGTTAAGCCTTCTAACATGATAGCTTTCAAATTGATGAGTAATATTGTGTTTTATAACTCCCAATAAGTCATTTACACCACAATTTTATAAAAACTGTATACAATATGTATATCAAAATATATGTAATATATGAAAAATCTAAAAAGTGATTCAGAATTAACCATTTAGTATGTTTCTGTAAAATAAAAGTTACTCTCAATTTGGCCTTTGAGTTCAGTTGAGAGTGTTTAAACTCAAAATATTTATGTTGGCCAACAGTGCGAAAGTACATGATTTTTTACGTGATAGAATATGAAAAATGTGAATCCGAAAACTTTAATAGGTACAAAATAGATTACACTCCAAACAAGTCTAATTTAAAAACTAAGCATTTTTGTAATTCGTAAAGTTTATAATGGTTGGTGAAATATTAAGGCAGTTATCATCAAATTTAAATGTCTTTACTAAAGAAATGATCAAGTTAAGTAAAATGTAAGATAGTCAATTTTCTGTGGTAATTAATTAATATAACATAAATATTCGAAAACATGATGTCTGAAAACACGAATAAAGGCACACTACTGCCTTGTCGATATTAACAATACAAGTAAGTTGCTAGATTTCTTTTGTATTAAGTAGCGTATTTACCTCTACATGTTTCCTTCATTGTGAATTTTATGAATATTGATTTAAAGGGTATATTTTTTAAAATTCTTTGTTAATTATTCTTAGTATATGTGTATATTTATAAATTTAATTTTCAGTTTCTTCTATGAAGTTGTATTCTTATTTCAAACTCTATTGGTAAATAAAAAATGATTTATGTATAAAATATGTTGATTGATTTCGTTAACGGATTTTGACTAAGAAATTGACGTGGCCTAAGATATTACGATAATCGGCCACCTTGGAGGGTTAGGGGTGAAAACGATAGGATCAGGGAGCTTAACTGAGAAGAGGGCAGCTGTGGGGTGAAATGGCTCTACTGTTACAAGTAGACAGTGCCGTGTTTTGGTATCGAACAATAGAGCCTATACGTAAACATATATAGCATTATATAGTATGGAAAGTGTGATCTTTTCAATATCAGTTCAAGCAAGTTTAATGTGTACTACTACGAGCTTCATGGTAGTAGAAAGTTCCAAACTCGTCGCAAATGGTTAAATACATATTTCTACAACTGGCTTAAACTGGCTCAAATATTATGTTATTTTGGATGTACCGTATGTATTGTGGATATGTATTACGCATTGTAATTGTAACCGTGGTACTCGGGAACAAATTTGTAATGTGACTAAATTTAAGAATACACTGATATTTTATAGGTATATTTTTTTACCATACACTGGTACTCTTAATTTTTTATCGTTTCAGGTTTTCCATTTCCTTGATCCAATAGTAACATTTTTACAAAAATAGTTTAGTTTTTTGGAGATTCTCACAAAGTCCAATATGGCGAGTGTATGATTGTACGGATATTTGACAGAATACACAATATCTTTAAGTAAGACTCGCATTTTATCTGCTTAAATAACTTGTTATTAATTATTTGTTGACGCTTAT
Source organism: Homalodisca vitripennis (assembly GCF_021130785.1). Taxonomy (NCBI): domain Eukaryota; kingdom Metazoa; phylum Arthropoda; class Insecta; order Hemiptera; family Cicadellidae; genus Homalodisca; species Homalodisca vitripennis. The sequence continues at coordinate 147,145,822 of NC_060212.1, forward strand.
ACAGTAATAGTAATTATATTATAATATTGTACTATACTATCATATCTATTTATATCTCATAAAAAATTATTTTTGTACCAAATACAATGAGTGATGTTTTCTCACAATAACCGGGAAATAATAGCGAATAATAAAAAAGCGAAACACAATAAATACTAATATTACATTCCAAACGTAAATTGTATATCCAGAAAAGAATATTTTGTAAAATTTTAATTTGTTTTGGATTTTACCTTAGAATATGAAAATTTAATGAAATAAAATAAAGTTAAGACATGAGTCATCGTGCAATTAGTTCTACATAGTTGTGTTTCAATGAGATCTTCAGTATCCCCATAATAATTTGGAGTTAGTAAAGTTTTATATTATTTGTTTATTTATTTATATCGAGGTAAATTCCATTTTAGCATTAAAATATTGTAAAGTATACTTAATATGATATCACTTAACCATAAGATATATTTTTCAATAATGAATTCCTCAAGATAGATTAAATTAAATAATAAAATATTACAAACAAATAAATTGTAATATGTAATACAAAGACCTTACTAACCATTAAATGTTAATAATAAATGTTAGTAATAAAAAACAGTAACAATACAATAAATAATGTGATAATAATAATAATAATAATAAATACGCATATATAGTAATATAAAAATAGGAAGGTTAATGTGTTAACGTATTAAGTTTGTACTGAATAAATAACAGTGTATAATGAGTAAGAATGTATTGTGTATGTGGTAGAGGGGAAGTCTGTTGTATGTATGTTTCACATATGATAGGATATCAAAGCTATAATAATTAACAATATTAAAATAGAGAAATAAAGCAAAGCTTACAATTAACATCTGTGAAACATAAGTTATGTGCTTTGGTATTTGTTTGCGTGCGTGCATGTGTTTGTATGCAAATTTATATTAGTGTAATTCAGAGTCAAGTTTATGTTTAAAGGACGCCAGACTGTTGCTGAACTGTCATTTATTTAATGGAGTTAATTTTCATAACATACTCCTCAAATGGACTTCTTAGCTCATTTAAAACACCTGTATGGATATTATTATACCATTGATTATCTATTTTCCTGTGTTCTTGTATAAGTAAGTCTGATGTATGAGCTAAGGTTATCTTTCGAACCAAAGAACAATTATCACTGTGTGAGTTTAAAACGATATATGTGCAATTATGCAATTGCAAAGTAATGAGAAATCCTTAACACTGAATCTTTGGAAAGGATTTTGCTAGAGATTACTTGATCCATTCTGATGCTACAACCCTTATACTCTTTCTTTACGGGTAAGACTCTCTGATCCTGGATTCACTTTGCCTCTTAGCTTCGCTCTCGTCTCAAATTCCACGTGCTTTTAGTCTAGTAACAATTCACAAATATTTTAACGGTCTTTACTATATCATTACAAAGCGTATTTCTTTAAATACGATTTGTAATGATATATTTTGTGATATTTAGCATTTCATTTAATAATTTTATTAGTTGGTAATACATTTTACGTCGTAATAGTTATATAACATTATATTGTTGCATAAGCATTGACTGACAGAACAATTCTCCACGAGAGTGATTGGGCTTTGGATTTACCTATCCAGCGTGTTCTAAAATATATTGTGTCATATTTTAGCTCTGTACAATATAGCCTACAATATATTGTTTAGTTATTAATCTCTAAACAATTAATTTTTATCATAGTTACAGAACTGTTTTCAATAACAGACAATTCTCTTGGGAGCAACGCTGGAATTATGATGTCAACTCTCTACATAAATTACGTAGATTGGATCGTATATTGTCATGTTTAGACTCATTGTTCGCCTCGCGCAATCATTGTCCAATCTCATCAGTAACTCTAGCCTTTCATAATACTTAAAACTAATTAAATATACTGATATTAAACGTTAATAATCTTGCCTAGCTTCAATAATAATATATAGTTTTATTAATCTGTGTATGCGCATAATATTTCTTTTAATTATACGAGTTTATAAATTTAATTTTAGAAAAATCACAGTTTTTAAGGTAGTGAATGTTTTGAAAACACATAAGAACAAACATACAAATAGTAATAATAATAATATAATATTTGTTTACGATGTCTAATAAATGTTATAATATTGTTTTAAATTTGTATAGACATCACCTTGGTACCCTAAATATATAAAAATGGAGAAATAAAGATAGTTATTGTGTTTATAAGGCTACATTATATTTAATACTCGTGTATAGGCGTTAGAAACATACTCACACCTTTTTACCGAAACTAAACCTGATGAATGGTGGGGATCAACAGAACTATCACTTTGTAGCTTCATGTTTAAAGATGTGGCAATACCACCATCCATTATCTCCGTAATTTCTAATGGTAATCCACCAAACAATCACCATAATAATTCACATTCACTATATAGCAATGTTTATTTGAAGAACCTTAATACAGTTTTAAAACTACAAGCCAGGCCGTACAAAAGTAGAGAAAATACGAATCCCACTGCTCAGTATAGTATTTTACATCACAATAGGCCTACTGCATTGCCTTGCGATGTAAAGCAAGGTAAAGCTTGTTGTTGGCAGGATTTGCTAGACGTGCTTTGGTTAGGACTTAGGTTCAGAATTATCGAACCACAACTCTGACATGAATAGAATATTTTTATCCTTAAGGATAAACCCAAACTGACAAATGAATGCTTTCTATTTTATCGGCCTCGCTTTAAGTAATTAAGTTTTGTAGATATATTACAATTACTTTTAAAGTGATCCCCAACTTTTCACACAAAAAGAACATAATGTTAAAAAATCGTATTTTTAGGTCCTAATATTAAAACTGTATTATTCCTTTGGATAAAAGATTATAAAATAAGGAAGATTTGCTCTGTTTATACGTAACTATGATATAACACAAACAATAACATTACGATAGAATGAAATATAACAAAAGTAACAGAAATCTCCTAAAAAGCCCTAACGACTTTTATCGTTAAATATCGTTTGATGGACACATCCAAGATATGTACAAATACTATGTTCACGCGTTTATTGATATCTCGATAATTAGAATCGTCATTTCGTTAATCTATATAAATAAACCTTCAAAACTAATAATCTACATGTTTTGATATTTACTTATGTTTTGGAAGAAATGTTACGTTTCTGATTGGTGGAAATATTCACGATTCCAACACGATGAGTTCCATGATTATTTTAATCAAATTTATTCTAAATATCGTCATACTAAACATTAATAAGGAGTAATTGGGGGGGATAAATGTACGCACGAACCAACATGTATGCGCGCTTGCCCTGAAAAATAATCACGTACCACTTTTAGCACGTTCTAAAAGCTGTATTAAGACTGACTGTATCTCAAACCAAATGTTTCCACTTCAATCCAACATTGGTATTTTCATCATAATCAATGAAGAGAGCATACAAAGAAACCTGAAAGTAAGCACGCGGAAGATATGAGTTAGGGAAAGATTAGACTCACGCGATCAGAGGATTCTTCCAGAGTCAGGTTCCCCGGTGAATGTTTGTTTTTTGTTATTGTTTTATTATTGTTATTATTCTTTTATTATATACTAGCAAAATTTTGTATTCATACTAGTATTAATTGTTGCTAATTTGCTATTTATCGTTATTGTATTCACATTAGCATTTATTCTTGTTAATTATTTGCTATATCGTTGTTGATTTTGATATTATTATTGTTGTTTTCTTTAATATTATTATTATTATTGTTTTTTTTTCAATATTGCTATTATATTGTTGTTGAATTCTCATTAGCATTTATTCTTGTTAATTGTTTGCTATATCGTTGTTGTTCTTGATATTATTGTTGTTTTCTTTAATATTATTATTATTGTTGTTTTTTTTCAATATTACTATTACTATTATATTGTTATTGATATTGTCTTGTCGATGCGTGGACTCTCTGTCTTTGATCATGTACTGAGATGGTGTATTGTGGCAGATCTGAATGTAGCAAGGACTGGTATTCAGGTCAACATAGTTTTGTGTTCTGCTGCCATAAATATTGTATTAGTTTTAAACGTTGATGTTGTCTTAGATTATGATCATTTTTCTTTGTGTCAGCCTTAGTTTTGTACTTATCTGTAAAATGGAGTTTTCCGTATATAAATAAATAAATAAATTAGAAGCCTAAATATCATCACACTGTGTAAGTTCGTCGTTCCCATGTCTAAGTTTAGATTCCCACAACTTATTAAGTTACATTAACGTGCCTGTAGCTGAATACAGCACAGATCTCACCGAGCGCTGTTGGCTATGGGTCGTAAAACGTCACTTGGATACTTTTATTATGTATCGTCAGTTTATTGGCTCGGTTTAACGATACTTGTCACATCTCGGAAACACCAGTTCTATCGTTAGCTGTTTATTGCTGTATTTTGTTTATTACATATAAAATTGTAATTTGTGATCAAGTATTATTCAGATTAAAACATTTCATGAATCTAATCCGACAATTTAAATTTCTATAAATTCCACCTTGAACAAAGTTTAGCACCATCCAGAATAAGAATAATATAACTACTAATAAATTTTTCATTATGTCGAAGGTGCCTCTATAGGGTCCCCACCTGAAATTAAAGAAATGCAGACTGATATAATACATAAAGAAAGTAGGTTTAATGATTAAGAGCCATCTTGATAGCGGAAATCTTGATGAATACAGCGCAGTAGCCCGCAAGAACTCTTTCTTTAATCATTTGGACGAGTATTAGTTGCATCTTAAAAATGAGATACTTCCTATACCACTAAAGTAAAAAGGAAGTTTAACACTGTTCTTAAGGCCGCTATTCGACAGAGGAAACACAATATAACAGACAAATATAGTATTTTAATCATTTGTATAGTTCTACGTAACGAAATCACAGACATTCTAGAAATTAATAAAATGGTTTTTGACTTGTAAATATTCGGGTGTGCAGAGTGCAAGCGAAACGAGAGTTGGGTAATACCCGATAATGATCTAAATTTACCTTAAAATAGTAAATTATCAATTTAAAATTTTGCAATCAGCAATTATCATCCTCAGCACCTGAAAAATTGCTATAATGCACTAGAATACCTGCATTAATTATAATAATCCATAGGATGTTTCAGTATTTGTTTTAATTGTTGTTAAGACATATTAAAATGACACTAGTGGCGGGCTAGACATGAAATGGTTCTATACAATAACATCTGTTTATAGAACTTTACACACGTTCGTAGTTTCGTACGAGTAAATATAAATGTAATGATCAAGATTGACCCAAATTTAAAGATAATCTTGGTTTCAGAATAATTTATTGCAGGCCGATGCAATTTGTTACTGACATTTTTATGCGCAAAGTAATAGCGTAGCCGAAGAAACACAACGATAACCACAGTTTTTTAATAGCAAGAGAACAAATGTTAATAACACCTCTATATTGTGGTCATCTTTTAATACGATATATTTGGTTTAGCCGCACAGCTCTGGTAAACCTCTCCATTGGAAATCGCTTAGCGCCTTCCGCCCGTAATTCATTGCTCTGCAGCGGTTTTCTGTCAACAGACCGGCAACGTATTCTTTTATTGCAATATTTCCTCGACGTATTTTATCATTGTTTTGGTGTCCACTTCGAATCCAAGGCTCATTGTTTATTCGAAAATTAGTATTATCCTTTTAAAAGGTGCACATACTTCTATTCCACTCAAATTCTCTTGCTTATTTCTACAACAAAAGTCTTTGACCTTATAAAGATTGAAGTATGGCAATAGTTATTTTCCAAACTCAGTCTCTATCTCATAAAACCCCTCATATTTTCTCCAACTACAGCAATAACTATTGTAACGGGGCCATTTACTCCCGCCACCTATAACCCCCAAACCACACTTTTACCATATCTCACTTGTTAGTACAAACGACAAGGTTCATGTGAGATGACGGTCGTAGTTTTGAGGCAGTAACTTCTGTTTCGAGCCCAAAGTACTTTCAATACCTGAAAATGGATTTATTATCAACCATTTACTTATTTCAGTTTCCGTATTATAATAAATAATTATTTAACAGTTTAAAATGCAAAACACGAAAGGAAATATTTTATCTAAATATATAAAAATAAAGATCCTTTCATATCGTAATCTATTCAAAAGAACTTAAAAGCTAATAGCTTTTCTACTACTCAACAGCCTTTATTCATGGCTTACAATAGTTTTAACATTCAATACATGTATAGAAACATTTAATTTTATCAAATACAGTTTTGTTTTTTTTTAAATATATTTTAACATTTATCTATAAACATAAAAACACGAAGTGAATGGAGTAAAATTAGATGTATTTACAACGTTTTCATATTATTTATGTGTGATTATTTGGATATTTTATTTGCAAATTATGTTCCAATTCTATATGGTAACATGTAAAACAATAAACATTTGGCTGATATAGCAATTAGTATAGTGTAAAGCAAAATTGATTATTTTTATGTAATAATACGATCCACTTTGCCTTTGTGAAGACAATTTTGCAGATATAAAGGGTCAGCAAATAATTTAAGTTTTTTTTAAGTAGGTAAGAATTATTAAATAATGTGATATCAAACGAAATAGAAAAGATGTGCATAAAATGTATAGCAAACTCATTAATTACTTTAAAGTATATCATAAAAAAATCTCTAGATTAGATAATGATAAATTCCTCTATTGTCTTCATCCACAACAATTTCTATTGTATCAGCGCCGTTTACCACCCTCCCCTCCACCAAGCACGCTACATCTCCAATGCCGGGCCAGTAATGGCTACAAACGGTGAGGTCCCTTCTTTATGGGGCAGGTCAGCCGTAGATTTTCCGCTCGTTCTCTGCTTTCCCTGTCACCATTGTAAAATATATGGTTAGTATGAGATAAAAAACTATATGCCATTGTTATGTGTAGGCGTAATGCAATAAGAGAAATATTCAAAATGAAATTACGTGATCAAAAAAATTTGTAATCTAACATGACAAAAAAAGTCGCATATTACGTTATAAATAACGTGCATAACGTTCTTATAAGCAGCACGAAACGTTAACGTATTGTAGGATAATATATCTTGTCTAATACAGAATGAGATGTGCGTAAGATCAACGTCTAATCACGTCACTCAACGTGCTTACTGTGGTGTCTCATAGGACAGTCTAGAGGATAATACTCCGTGGTGTGGGCTCCTTTCCAGAAAAAACATTGTGACCTTCTGGAAAGAATTCAGATCAGATTTTTGAAGACAGTTGGAGTCCGGCTGGGATTTAACTATAGGGAGGTTCCGGTGACAACGCTAAGGGATGCTCTTGAACTGCCCCTGCTGGAGTCAAGAAGAAGGTATCTGGACCTGATGTTTCTGCACAGACTGCTAAATGGTAGTATCGACTGCCTATCCAGTCGGTGTTCCAGTCGGAGGCACCAGATCAAGAGACCTCTTTGGAAAGACACATCAGCTAACCAGCTACGGTTACCACAGTATCATCCCTCGTTTACTGAAACTTGGGGACTCTGTTTCAGCACGGGCCGACTTCTTTGGCTGTTCTCCCACTACCTTCAGGGAAAACATATTACACTCGTGATTATTCAAGACATTTTCTACTTGTTCTTTTTCTAGTCTTCTCTTCTTTTTGTTCTTAGACATAGCATTTAAAATGTATTTATATCAAATGCTAGTTGGTCCCATTGTAGTTAATAGCATTAATATACCTACATATCAGTATTGTTGTTGGGTTGGTTGAAGTCAATTGTTGTTAGAGTTAATTTATTGATTGTTGCTTAGTTTATACTCTTTGTTGTTACTATTTGTGTATTTAAAATAATTATTTGTTGGAAATTATTTATATACATCTTGAAGCTATCTATTAAATATTGTTGTTAACTTATGTTGTAATTTGTACTTTCGTAAGTACTAGTTGCTTGTTTGTACATTTGTGTAAATTGCACTGACCGTTGATAAATAAATACTAGTTTTGGTTACTTAAAAAATGAAAAATAATGGTTTATGAATAATGGTAGTTAAAAAACAGCCAATGGAAGACAAGTAGCTATGTTGGGAAGGTTTATTTTAATGTGAATTTTCAGAACACCTCTTAACCTAGATCACACTTGATTTTGTAGTGTAGGTGTCTCTGATGTCTAAACGATGCAAAGTTCGTTTTGAACTTGAATATTGCTGTTTAATAATACAGCTGATTCTTAATACTGTTATAACATTTAAAGAAACAGAGATGATTCTTGAGTATTTTGTCTGCTACACATGCTTTTATGGGTCTCCTAGGATTTTAATTACTGATTTTATCGTGAAAAAGGGAGTATTAATAAATAAACGGACTGGTTTATGTAAAATGTGCACGCCTTATTCTCGAGCTGTAGCTATTACTTGGAAATTCACTGTGACACCTCAGAATGTAGGAGAGCCCTTTCTAACAAATTAAAGTTGACAACAAGGTTCATTTCGAGCCTTCACGAGCTGATCTGTGGGTGTAAGTGTGAAAGTATGTTTTCTTCTTACGATAAACTCTTCGTGGCATTAGTCGCACAGGTTTTACACATTTTACAGGGTTATATAATACATTTGAAAAACTTTCTTATAGACACCCCTAAATTGTAGTTAATTATGTCAGTTTTTACCAATATCATTAGTCGATTTTTTTGAAATTTTATGTTCGATTACTATAATTCTTCCTGAGTTTAAAACGGTATTTCTCTAAAAGTTTAGTTATTGTTGCTTAATTTGATAGTCATAATTTTTTAAGTATGTTAGAAATAAGATAGTCAGCGTGTTAAGTAGCTTGTCATGGCCTATGTATATTCTAAAAAAAGCTGGGCTTTCAATTCGACATATCAGATTAAAATGTAATTTAAGTCTTAAGAAAAATTCAAAACAAATGTATTGCTATAACGACTTGTTAATGGCTGGTGTATTAATGAACTGTTTTAAAATATATGCCACTTACTATCGTGAAATGTGGCACTAAAATATTTAAGAAGCACAGATGTTTTATAACATACTATAATTATAACTTTTAATGTTTCGGATTTCGTATCATTATGAGTATTTGGAATAATTATTTGCTCTATATCCTTACAACATGTCATAGCCTAGATAAATGAATATGTACTCGTACTCACATACATACATCCATACATAACATTATATATGAATAATAATAATAATAATAATAATAATAATAATAATAATAATAATGGTCAGTACTATTACATATATTTAATATTGAATACTGTACTGTATGTTGTCAAGCTGCAAAGTAAACTATATTTTATCTAAAATATAGAAGGCTCTCTTACCCAATATTTTTTTTAGTAAAAATAAACTGCAAATACTTTAAGGGCCAACCAAAAAAATAACGAAAGAGTTACCAATTTTTCAGTATTACCCTTAATTTAGTTTTACTCTCGACTTTAAGGAATGCCATTTTTATATATGAAGAAATATGAAGAACTTGTATAGAATCAAAATACTTTTACCAGTTTTCCTCTTCTATTGCAAATAACTTTTAGAATAGAGTTCTAACTATTCCCTTTGTAAGATATATATAGCCGTTGTTTTAAAAATTGCGATGTTTTCAAAGGCCTCTACGTTTTCACATAGTGTTTAGTAGACTACTAATACAGATGGAACTGAAATTAAAATAATTAATTAACTGCCACTAAAAAGACTATCTGTATTTAAACCTAATTTTTTCCACGTATTATATTTACCTGATGAAATTACTTTGATAGTTAAACATATTAATGCAAAGTTATACATGGTAATTGAATCATGAAATTGAAATACCCATGGAACGATCGTATCTGTATGACTGAAATATTGTTATTGCAGTGGGCACCCAGCACGGCGCGAGGATATCGCCATAAATTTTGCGCCCGACTGAGCAAAACCGGCAGCAATCTGTGGTATCGTCTGGCATCTGCTCTATTGTAGCTCAGTGTCAGTTAGACACTGGCACCCAGCACGGCGCGAGGATATCGCCATAAATACTGCGCCCGACTGAGCAAAACCGGCAGCAATCTGTGGTATCGTCTGGCATCTGCTCTATTGTAACTCAGTGTCAGTTAGACACTGGCACCCAGCACGGCGCGAGGATATCGCCATAAATATTGCGCCCGACTGAGCAAAACCGGCAGCAACCTGCGGTATCGTCTGGCATCTGCTCTATTGTAAATCAGTTTCAGTTAGACACTGGCACCCAGCACGGCGCGAGGATATCGCCATAAATTTTGCGCCCGACTGAGCAAAACCGGCAGCGATCTGTGGTATCGTCTGAACTGGCCTCGATTGTAACTCAGTTTCAGTTAGACACTGGCACCCAGCACGGCGCGAGGATATCGCCATAAATTTTGCGCCCGACTGATCAAAACCGGCAGCGATCTGTGGTATGGACTGGCCTCGATTGTAAATCAGTTTCAGTTAGACACTGGCACCCAGCACGGCGCGAGGATATCGCCATAAATACTGCGCCCGACTGAGCAAAACCAGCAGCAATCTGCGGTATCGTCTGGCCTCTGCCCTGTGTCAGTTAGACGATTTAGAATGAGATAAGAAGTAAAGAATATATGTCAGTTTAAATGGTTTGTTGTAAAGGCTGTATTATAGGAGTTAAGAGCCAATTTGCTCTGTTTAAGCACACAACCTGAATTTTCTTGCATTTGAATGAAGCATTTTTTAAAGAAATAAGTTGACCGTCGGCCACGGTGACTTTGGTGTAGAGTATAGATGTAACAAAGAATATTAATTTTAAGTTTATTTTAAGCCCACAAATCCATTACATCTTTTAATAATGACAAATATCCAAGAGAAACATATATTAAGCGACTGTCAGACGCATAAATAATAGCTACATCATTGTCTAACAACCAGATAAAGAGACAACTTTAAGTGTCTGCACGTGACTCTCGACTAATTGGCTAACGGCTTCTGGACTATAATTGACCACCGATGATTTGAAAAAATAATAAATATTTGAAAAACAATTATTCCAATACATATACAATGTTTTCAAACAAATAAATGCCATCGCAAATGCAAACATCCTGCTTGATAAATAATTAAATGTTATAACTTTCGCTAGCTCATGCATTTTCAGCTGCCGAGAAATTTCGTGTAATTACATATCCTATTCCAGTGATTTTGAGACATACAATGAATGGAACCATAGTATAGACATAACAAAGATTATTAAGTTTAAGTTTATTTTAATGCCATAAATCCATACCTTCAGTTAATAACGATGAACATTAAAGAGAAAAATATATTCCTTTGGAAACGTATAACAATTTTTAGTGTTGTGAATTTATTCTCAGTTTTTTGTGTTAAATATTCATTGTATTTTTTAACGTCTGGTACTGCAAAACAACTATAATATCTCTGTTATGATTAGAGACAATTCTGAGAGATGTCAGGTTTACTATTGAAATAGTAGCGTTTTATTAGACTTACTTAGTATTTATCACTATAGTTTTTAGACAATAATAAAGTTTGTTACATTATAAATGTTAATTTCTCATAACCCTCAGCAAATATCATTATATCTTACATGTAGTAGATTGTTACATGTTTTAACTACTAATAGCCATAACGTTTTTATGAGAACTGATAATAACAATGTTTTGAGCCAGTATATCAAAGAGTTTACGTTTATTTGGCCAAGTAATAGTAATACCAGGTAAAGACAAGTTCTAAGAAGATAAAATATAACTGTCTCAAGCAATCCCACCCGACACTAAATTAACGGGGTACTGGGGAACCATGATACACTCTCCCAGGTGATTATAATAATGTTACTTCTCTTATCTATCACGAGAGTTCTTAATAACTCTATTGGATAAAGTAATTACTGAATTATAATCTACTACATTTTCGTGTCACTTTTATCAGTCCCTTCACGCGTTGCATAAGTTGTAAATTTGTTAGCTTACGGTGTTACATATTAACTCTTGTTAAAGAAAAAGACCAAAAGTAATGTTCCAGTACACTTTTTTAATTAATTTTAAAAAGTAGGAAAATATAAAATAGTATGTATCGCTTAGAAATACCAAAATATTAAGATCCATTTTCACCATTGCGTTAAAACCTTTTGAAACTTCTAAACAACTAGCTGTTATTGTTTCTGTGTTGTTACCCAAAAAAAATTGATACTTTCAGTACTCTAATTAGTGAAAAACCGTGCCATCATGAAAGCAGACATATATTAAATATCCCTTTAGCAACTGGCGAGAGATGCTTTGATAAACGCTAAGCTTTTATTGAGTTACAGCTTAGTGTGCAATAAAAGAATATATTTAAAACTTGCCTGACAGGCAATGAGTTTGTGAGTTTATAGTGAACGATGAATTTTACTGAATTTTGATGGTGAGATCGCAATGAATTATGTTAATTAAGATGCGTGAAAATCTAAAAACAATGTTAGAAAAGGAAAGCCTTATTTCACTCGTCCTCATGGGCCACTGACCAGGGTGAGGATCTTATCAAACGGAATTATAAGGAGAGCTGATACACTAGAAGCTCGATGATACAGATAAACAGTTCTACGGTCACAGACAGAATTTGTATTCAAGCTGCTCGTCTTATCAGATTAAACTTTAAAAATATCTTTTTGTTTAAAATTTGTTATTGACGATGGAAGGTTTCAAAGGATAACAATGATTTTGGAAATTTGCCATCGTTATAGGTTGTAAAAGGTATAACACAAAGTTTCGAAGATTGGAATCTATCCTCTTCGTCAGGTGGTGGATGTATTAATACATAAAAAATAAAGAACAGAAAGAAGTAAAGAAGGGAAAGTAGAGCGTTCAAACATACCCATAAGCTACTAGTATCCTACTATAGCCCGTGCTAGTGTGATGTGCGATAGTGATCCTCATACTTGTGATTTGTGCTCTGGACTGACATCCCGTGCAGTGACAACGCCTGGACTGGACTCCAATTATCTTTTGGGTTTGTTTGAACCCTTTTCTTTCTCTTCTGTTTATTTCTTTATGTTCTTTATTTTTGTATAAATTAATACCTCCCCCACCTGACGAAGAGTATATATTCCAATCCTCGAAACGTTGTTTTATACATTTTATAACCTAAAAATATAATACCAGCTGTTAAACTGATGAGCTATTTTATACTTTCAATAAACTATCGATGGATGAACATATAGAAACTAAATTCAGGTTTATATGCTCACAAGAACATATTCATATTTATGAGTCATATTCATGTAATACTGAGACACTCAAGACAATATATTTCGAATATATCCACTTTCATATTTCCTAAGGTATTTCCTTGTACGGAGTTATGTCTAAACAAAATGAAATAAAATATCTTCTTCTTCAAAAAGAAAAATTATAATTATATTAGGACCAAAAACTAAGGACTCTGTCAAAAGTCTTTGGGAAAATCTAGGTATTACCTGCGCGTTTTTCAATCAGTTTTGTTTATGAAAGAGCATATGCCGGGACTAATACAAGCAAACAAACACGCATACAGAACAAGGGGGAGAAATTTATGAAAAATCTATCATCACAATTTAGGGCTTGCTATTAAAAATAGAGTTAAAGCAGGACTTTACGAATGTAACTAAGTAATTAAAATAAATAGAATTAAATTAAAAATGTAAAGTGGTGCTAAACAGCACCTTACTAATATTTCTCCCTATTCAACAGATGAGCTCTATCAAACTTGATTGCAATATAAAATAACTTCATCATTTATTTATTTACAAAATTCTATTTGGTTTATTGAAAATTTTTACTGCCTTGTCTTGTATGTAAATCACTGACCGGAATTCATGTGTGAAATTGTGTAATAGTAATATTTATATTTTTGCCTCTATTCATTATGTATATAAATGAATAAAGATATTTAAATGATTGAAATATAAACACTAAACAATTTTTCATACTTACAGTGAATAATCTTCAAGGCAATCGTAACTATAAATGACTAATTTCATGCACTGTAATGGTTTTAGATTAGAATCTAGTTAATTGAGAGCTGATTTGTAATAGATAATTTAATCAAGGTGTAAGAATAGAGAAAATGTGACGATTGAAATTTTCTGAGTAAATAATGCATAACGGCAAATAAGCTACTCGTGTTTACGATGTATGAAAAGTAATTTATTACTACTTTAATGAACCAAGTAAGGGTATTTGCACTAGATTAGTTGACAAGAATTCATTATGAATAAAGAATGAACGAACTAAGTGGGACACAAATGAGTGAAATCATTCTCAATTTTAATGATCGGCAAGTAATGAATAATTTAACGTTAAACAAATATGAATCTAATAGATATTTTAATTGTAGTAACTAAAGTAATGAGTTATTTAACAACTTAAATATTTTCTTAGTTGACCTGGAAATAAAATAATCTTGTTGGAACCAAGTTGAAATAAAAAGTCAATCAATGTGAATGTCATCCTTGTTTTTTTTACTGTGAATGATTGCTTGGCAGCTTACTGACTTTTTGCATGTCTGTTTTCCCCTGTTGTCAGGTGCATTTGAAAAGTTTTAATAAGTTGAGGTTTAAAAGATTTAAACGTATTTTTATTTGTAACTTAAAAACATCAGCAAATAATAACATGAAACTTTCTCGAATGTTGAAAATATTAGAATTTTGATTTGAAATATCTAAAGATATGTAAAATAATTAATTAACTAAGGTTTAGTTAATATTTAATAAACGTGTGTGTGTTGTCGTGACACAAGTATATTTTGCTATTTTAATTGTAGTTTGCAAAATACTACAAATATGAAAATAAAGTTTAGTAAATAAAGAGACTGTACTCACTTAAAATACATGGAAATATACATAAAAAATGAATCCGTTACTCCAAACTCAAAAAAATACGAAGTATTTTTTAATTGGGTATGATTTAAAATTGTAATATTTTCGTTTGTAGTCTCTATCCTCCATGTACATTGCAATCTAACTAATATACGAAGTAGTTTGTCTCCTTATAGTTTTAAGAAGAATACATTGTTGAGCGAACATATAATTTACCTACTTACGTAAAAATGTTACAATGTTTAAAAACTGAAATTCTCAAAAAATGATGGATGAAAAAAACACCCGTTCTGTTGAATATCGTTGTTAGTGGAATGTTATATACATATAACATGTATATGTTACGATTTTAAATAATTTCGAACAAGTAAATGAAACATTACTGTCAGTATTACAGTAATCAGTTAATGCTTATCCACGCCTTTATTGTGTTAATGAACACTATACAATATGTCACGAACGAAACCCACATGAAGGGGTATAGTAAAGGTATGTGTTCACCATTCAGAACACGTTCACGTCCAATCCGCAGCGCCTCTTTCATTTCATCAGCTCACTACCGATATATCAGTGGCTTCCGCTCGGTCGGCGCCGCCAAATTGAAAAGCTACTTGGAGCGTGCGAGCCGTGGAATATCGTCTCTTGGCTTCCATTTTGTATTTCTGGTCAGACGACTGTGTAAATGAGTTATTGATTGATTCAGAACATACTAGCTAGCGAATCTAAATATTTTTTTCCTAGACGAGCTGTGCTAACAAAAAACCGAACAAATTACGTCATTCTATATATAAAAAAAAATATTATTAGTTAACAAAAACCTTTAATAAAAGATTTAAATCTACATATAATACCATGTGCTATATACAAAGATAAACGTTATAAGACTTCATTTCAATAAGTACACTTTTTAAAGAATTATATTATAAGTAGATGGCATATTACATTGCTTTGTACCCTGGTTTCAACTTTAAAACCCGATAGTAAAGTTTTTTTGTTTTCATCCTTTATAGATTCATAAATCTAGTTTACTTTATAACGAATTGTATATCTGTACATGTAAAAGACGAAGAGCTCACTCATACATCAATCCCGATGTCACAGAATGTTGAAATTTTACACACGTATGCGTAGTGACTTAAATAGAAAAATCAAAGCATATACACATATGGGGAAGGCATTTCATAAAGATCGAACATTTATAGGAGTTACAATGACATTAAAACCCATAGAAAGCTATATTTTGTTTTTGAACTTTCAGAGTGATGAGTTGCTACCTCCGAGTGATAGGGTTCACTGACACTCACCTAGAAAACGGTAAATTATGGAATTTAATTCTCTTTTACAGGAATTGATATGTTCAGGGTATATTACATTACTTAACCTATGATAAATAATGGAATCAAACTTTTTGATATCCATCATAACATATAACGATAAGGAAGGAAAAATTACAGCAGAATATCTGTCCATACATTTGTAGGAAGAAAAATATTGTTTTTTGTAGGACAAACAACTAAATAAAAATATAAAGAGCACTATTAAGGTGTAAAAACAGACCACATTGTTTGTCTGACCTCGTATTAAAAGCTAATTCAAACACTTTATTGATAATAAATTCATTGTACGTTCTTCTATTTAAAGAACATCCATTAAAGCAAACATCTCGTATAACTTGTATTGCTAAATGGTAATTGTCTCTTGAGACATTTTCCTCCGCCATGTTGAATGTGATGCGATGGTTAGGATACATCTGTTAATCTCAAATGTTTGAATCTTTTATGGGTGTACTCAAATTGTGTTCTATTTTATTTATTCTGCTGATTTCTGGTTTCTATCAGAGTTACCTATAAGACCAGTGTAAAAATATTAGCTAATGCTCAGCCAAAACCCATGGAGTGACATGCACCATCACCGAATTTGTATATAGAGATTAATCTTCATACATAATTTCAAATCTAGATCAGTTCGTTTTCGAGATACCTTGCAGGCAGACAAAAAGACATCAATTTCATTTTCCCGCCCCACCAGTGATAGGCTTTATTAAAACTCAGCCAATGAAACATTTATAATTATACTAAAAATTTATAAATTGCTACTTAAAACAGGTTTTGAAAAATCTCATGAAAATAAAACAGGCATTTTCTCATAATGCTTATATTTGAAACCAGCAAGAATTAAAGCTTCATTAATATAATAGTTTTCAAAGGTTGTTCAAAAAAGCACAAACATAAGGTGTTAATGTGTTAAACTATTTCGTGAAGTCTGACACCATATTTCAGAGCCATATTTTTGGTACTTTTTCCTAACCTAATAGGAAAAATATCGTAGAATAATTTTATTGTGGGATACTAATACTGAGGTAATTACGATCGAAACATACCACCTCGTTGATAAACGACTGGTTCTGTACCCTAACAATTCCATTGCTCTTCTTAAGTTTTTATGGGCGAGGGAAATACAGTTTAATTTTATTGTTATTTATTAAACTAAATGTAAGTATCCCATTCGTTTCTCATATAATCGGCTTAGAAATGCGTTGCTCGATGAAAGCTGTAATTACAAAGTTTCAGCTAACCCATTATCCAACCACTATTCCTCACTCCAAACTACATTCGGTGAGGGTTTAATATGTCAATAACCGCTATTCAAATCGCACGAATACACTTCATTCCAATACATTGCTGATTTATCATCCTTATGCAACAATCTATAATAGCTATTTATGGAGAGTAAAATGTATCGGCTAGAAACATGGCTAAAATATCATGAATAATTTACTGTTTTTTGTTTTTGTTTTGTTATTGAAGTCCGAAATATTTTTAAGAGGATCCCTATATTGTCCATGGTGAAAATACAATATTCAGGTACATTTAAAAACAGTACGTTTACAGTGTATTACTTTGTACATTGTTGTATAGTCATAAACATGTCCTGCTGTCACAATAAAATAGTCCAGCACAACACTATAAGTAGTACTTCCTTCTTCCTTATTTTACCTTTTAATTTTATAATTTATTTGTTTATTTATTCTTAAAACATTATAAACTACATTCTAGACGTCCAAATGTGTATTTTTTATTTCTTTTAAACCGATTACAACATTACCCCTAACGTTATTACATAGTAGGTTATATATTAATCACTTGCAGTTTACCCAGAGTAATTAAACGAAATAAGAGCATAAGACTCTAGCTTACAATTTTGTTATTCAAAAGAAGTAACTCTTGAGAATTATTGTCCAAATTACGTTGATAAAAACCATATCCTGGTTTTAAATTCTTGTGAAAACATTTATCAAGAAAATTCATTTCGAACATCTCGTCGCCGACTCCAAAAATTCGAAGTCAAGTTTGTAATCATGCGACGGATATTAGCCGCTGCACTAAGAGGAAGATATTATGGAGCTAAAGTAAACATACTCAAGAGTAAAATCATTAAATTAAAGATTTAAAGATATCTCAATTTGCCAAAAAAATAGTTTGTTAAGAAACTAAGTGTAGAGAAAAAGCGTGGTAACTATAGACATAAAATTATTTCGAGTCGATGAGTCTTAAAACGTGACTTTATTACTTCATATGAACGACCTGGTGAGGTTTAATAGTTAAAAACGTGTGAGATCATATTGTATTTACTTAAATATAATATTTTGTCAAAAATATGTTTCTTTTTTACACATTCTATTGGCTTGTTTCATAGGTATCTAATATAATATACAGCCGCATGTGAAACTGACTGACTGACTCACTGATATATAGATACAAATTCTAACATAGTTTTAGAAGTGCTTGTACTGGAAACTTGAAATTTGGCATGCAGGTACCTTTTGCAATATGACCCGAGAGGAAAATTCTGAAAATGGACATTTTTACTTTTTAAACCCCTCAAAAAAAAATTATTAAAAAAACGCGCATTTTTTACCCTTGCAGGCCTTTTTTTGTAAAGCCCGATAGCGGGCGAAACCGTTGGAGAGCTAGCTCGGATCTGACGAAAAATTCATGTTCAGGAATGAAGTGAACTACAAAAAAGCTCCCCAGTGACTTTTTGTTCTATCTTCCATGGTTATGCGACAAAAACGCTCGAATATTTGACATTCCAGAGATTTTTTCGATAAAAATAATGTTTCGAGCCCGATAGTGGCCGAACCCGTTGGTCGTAGCTCAAATCTGATTGACCCATCAAATGAGAAATTTGCGCGATCTACAGAAAAGGTCCAGTGACTTTTTGCCCTATCTCCATTGGTTTGGCCGAAAAACGTGATTTTATGTGAAATTTTTTTGTAATTTTCACGTGAAAACTTTGTTTTTGGGGTTGATAGCAGCGAAAACAATTGGTCGGAGAGTCAAAATAAAACAAAGGTTAGATTTAGGAAATAATATGATCTACAAAAAAGGTTTAGTGACCTTTTACTATATCTCCATTAGTTATTATATCGCAAAACGCGATTAAATGAAAATATTTGGAAATTTCCGGGCTACAAATTTACATTCCGGGCTTGATAGCGGCTAAACGCTTGGTCGTAGCTCAAAAGAAATTTTCAATGGGATTTAGAAAATCCACGTGATCTACAAAAAAAGGTTCAGTAACATTTTGCCCTATCCTCAACAGTTTGGCCGCATAACGCGTTTTAAAGTTTTGATTTTTTGAGTTTTACGTGAGATTTTGTTTTCTGGGCTCTATTTTCATACAAAATCTTAGTTCTAGCCTAGATTAAAAATTTGATTTTAATACAAAATATGCGATCCACACAAAAGGTTTAGTGATCTTTTACTCTATCTTCCATGATTTAGCCGTTAATAAAACGTGATTATATTGAAAATTTCACTTAAAAACTTACTTTTCGTGCTCGATAGTGGCCGAACCGTTGGCCCTAGCTTAAATGTAAAACTTTTTGTAAGTAAGTAGCTATTGATAGGATCCACAAAAAAGGTCCAGCAGCTTTCTATCGTTTATCTTTCCGTAAGGCCTGATAAATGCTCTAAATGGCTAATTCGTTGTCGTCACTTTTAGGTGTTTTAAATTTTGCTATAACTATTAATTAGTGCGATTCATGCTGGTTCCATATTGACCTTGTATTACTACGTTAACGAGTGACTAAAACCCCCCCTCCAATCGGGAGTTGGCTGAGCGTTAATTAAGCTTCAATAGTAGATAGGGACAGAGTGTGTTTTTAATTTTAATTTTATTTTTATGAAATATTAGTTCATTGTCAAAACTCTGGCATGGAATGATATTTACGAAGTAATTTAAACCCCTGATGAACGTTTTATTTTGATAAAAATTCCTCGTGCCCAGACACAAATTTTACTAGAAAAGTACCACGCGTTCTTTAACTCCCGAGAACATAAACCCCTCTCCCGGGAATTTCTTGGTTGATGAAACTCCTGGTTAAATTAAACCCCCTGATCAACTAAATAATCTGATAAATGTAGTTTTAAATTTATTTACACTATATCTGTTTACACAACAGCTGACCAGTGCAGACTTTTATCCCAGCGTTGTAACCGTCTAAAACCAGAGATTGTTGCTCAAATCGGAGGGTGAAATCGAAACCCAAAATTAAATTTCCGACAAGAAAGGTCCAGTCACTTTTTGTAGAATCTCTAACGGTTAACCCGTTAAAATGCCATTAAAGTCAAAAAACTTTGATTTAAACTGAAAAATTCAATAAAAATTGGTCCAATTTAATTCCGCTTATCCCCGAACTTGGCCAACGCCCCAAAAGGGGGCCTGGGTTTGTCATTAACCCCCGGTAACATTAACCCCCACCGGGATTTCCTGGTATGACCAGATAATTCCTCTGAGTACATTAAACCCCCTGAAGTGTTAACCCCCCCCCCCCGGTAACATTATACCCCACCAGGGAATTTCCTGGCATGACCTCATGTCCGAATTTTACCAATCACCAAATCTCTTAACCCCCCTTTGGGAAGTTTCTGGTATGACCAGATAAACCCCCTGATGTCTTAACCCCGGTGACGTTAACCCCGCCCCTGAGAATGTCCTGGCTTGACATAATGTCCGAATTTTACCTATCACCAAATCACTCTTATCCCCGAATTCGGCAAAACACCTAAAAGTGGGCCTGGGGGCGTAGCCCCCAGCGAGCCGAAGGCGAGTCTAATATTACTATACAGCCGCATGTGAAACTGACTGACTGACTCACTGATATATAGATACAAATTCTAACATAGTTCTAGAAGTGCTGGAAACTTGAAAATTTGGCACGCAGGTACCTTTTGCAATATGACCGAGCAAGGGCGAGCCGAAGGCGAGTTTTAATTTATATTTTATACAACATACTTATATTAACAAAGCTAAGTATAAACTTAAACATTAAAGAGGAAGCTTTTATATTTTTTGCTTTTGAAGTATATAGTGATAATATTCAAATATTTTAAATTCAACTCAAAATTTCAAACAAAGTGGTATATTTAACTATATAGCTCCGACACGCATCTCTTTCCATAAAACTGTATTTTTATTACAACTATACATTGGATTGCGATGTTTTTTGTACTTTTAGTTATTTAAAAAAGTATTAGCTTTTTGTTAAATACCATTATTATTCAGTGAAACTTAATATGCATATCTTAAAATATCTGTTTTAAGGATACAACTTTATGCAATTAATGAAATTTATTTGTTACAGTTTGACAGGTGTTTTAAATCCTCACATCATAGATATTTGTGGCCTATATATCTGAAATTCATTGATCAGTGATCAATGACGAATGATCGTTAAAGTGACTGTTAAGATTAACATTATCTGAATGGTAGTGTGATTGGTATGAAGGCCCTCGTTTAGCTATAACAGAAGTTACGACTACACAGAAGCAATCTCCCCAGTATCTGCATATAGATTATATCGCTCTCAGAGGCGACACTCCGTAAAGCGTGGCATTAAATTGATGTGTTTGTGCACAGGGCGTGTCAGGTTACGTGAGTCATGGGGATGTAGCAAGCAGTGTAAATCATCCCTCCCATGCATGTAACATTTTCAGCGTAAACAAAGTAGTCAGATATGCATGAAAAATACGTATGTTTCTATTCACTTAAATTACTACAGACTAATTTACTATATTACTTGACTTAAATGGGCTCTCGGCTCATAGACTGTATAGGTTATCTTTTTTTTTTAAATATTACCTATCCCAGTAGATGGAGAATTGGAATGGAAAATTAGGGATGAAATAGTGAGATCTGTGTTGTATGAAGTGTTTAGAACAAGAACTCATTCTCATGAATTATTACTAGGTCTGATTAAGTTTGTACTCACATTCCTGGTTCAGGTTTTTTCATGAAGAACTGATTGTTACTGAGTATTATTACTCCAATATTTTATACACAATTTTTAGAGCTCTTTGTAAAATGCTACATATCTCAAAATATCATAAGTTTCATTTATATTTACCAAAACGATACATGTATATCTCGTAACTTCCACATTCCAGAAAATCGTTGTCACTTAAAAGACAAGTTCATATGACTAGTTGCATGCTTGATTTCTAAGCAATGTTTAACTTGAAAATATTCCCAAAATAAAGGGTGGAGCATAAAGAACGCACGAATTAAAAAATAATATGTTATTTTATTTTAGCCACACAATAATTTTAAAATCACAAAAACTATTGGCAAACAACCCAATTTGAGAATTAAGTATGAAGAATTCAAAAGCTGTTGTTTTTTCATTATCATCGGAAATATGACGACCTTTAGCGCAATACACATTAAAAATCTCTCTTCAAATTCCCCATAACCTGTTTAAAAGTATTATGTGATACAGCAACAATTTCTTCGCATACTGCAGTCTTCAAATCTTAGAGTGAACGAGGTTAACGACGGTAAACTTTGAATTTCAATTGACCCTATAAGAAGAAGTTGCACAGCGATAGGTCTGGTCAGCGTGCTGGTCAATGGTGATCGCCGAAACGTAAAAATATGTGGTCAGGAAAAATTTCTCTAACGACTTCCATAGATGAATTACTCGTTTGGGCTAAGGTTCAATCCTGTTGAACCCACATTTCTGCAGTGCCGATCCCTATAGCTTCAAGATATGGCTGCAAAAAATGTGCGTAACATTTACACATAACATTGAAATTACAATGACAGTTGAATCACCCTCTTCAAAAAATTAGGGTCCAACGATGCAAATTTTCAAGACTGCACACCACCCTGCAACTTTTAGGGCTGTGCAGAGGTCTTTTTTACAATCAATTCATTAGAGTGTTCAAGCTGCAAAAAGAAGCGAAACGCATTATATCTATCAGTTCAATATTAGAGAGTCGTTCAAGGAAGTCTTCAAAAATTAGCGATAATTGAATCTGCCCAGTCTCTACATCTTGGAAACAGCTCTTTTTTGTACCGTGTCTAAATGTCTAAATGTACCGTGACGAAAGGCCAAGACAGACATGAGTATGAGAATAGACGCAGAGATAACTACCGAATTAGTATACAAAGAATGGTATTTTATGAATGTTTGCCTTTAAAAACAGGTGTCATTTCTCAAAAAATTACTGGATGGAATAAAAAAACGCCCCAATGTTCAAGGTGTTAAAAACTCATTCGAAACCCTTTTAGTGTCACAAACATGTTTTAATGTTGGCGGGTTTTGACATATGATTGGGAGACCACCAGTTAAAAAGTTTGAAGTTGGAATAATTGGCGAATGAATGGATTTACGTATTTTGCAAATTGTTCGTTTGAATGAGGTTTCTGAAGGCGTGTTTTACAAAATTTTAAGCGAGTTAAAAGTAAAAACTTGACATTTTCTTTTGTTCCGGCAATAAAATCTGATTTGATTTGACTAATCTTGTAAGGATGGATTAGTTGATAGATCTCTGTAAGGACTTAAAGAACTAAGGCTCTAATACTGTTAATATTTTGCAGTTTGAGGAAGACAATTCGATTTATTCTTTGTAAATTATATAAAACGGGTTTACCCAAGTATCGTGTTACGATCAGGTACAGAATCATTTGGCTCGACATAAAACTCTTTAGGAAAGCTTCATTGAACAGTGACGACCGATTCATTATAATTGAAATACTGTTCAACAGCAAACACACTGGATGTTGCATGGTTTACAACGTCATTGCTACTAAAACTGGACTCTCTGACGTACAAAATCGCGTCGCTCAGAGATGACTAAGAACTCACTTCCACTAATACTAAGCTACTCAAATCCATTCCTTCTTTTTGCGTCTCCCTGTGAATGTATATATATCTCGTTGCGTTTTGGTAAATGTCAATAAACATTGGAATGGGAATATTGTGAGATATGTAGCATTTTACTGAGAACACTGAGAATGATCTATCGAATATTGGAGTAGTAATATTTAGTACAATAAGCACTTCATAAAAGAACCTGAACAAGAAATTTGAGTATAAAATGAAACAGGCCCTGTAATGACATATTTTAACTGGTTTGATAGTTAATATTTGTAAAACATAACCTAGATAGTCCATGAGCCGCAAAAATTACAGTTCGTATTATGTTGAATATAACATATAATCAAACTCATGTTTTTGTAAAATTTAATTGAACTAACAGTATAAGTACCAAGGCGGTTTTTTGAACTAGAGCTTCTTGTGTTTGTTCGAAGGCATTAACGAGTTAAAAAATTGACTAAACTCATGCGGCAGCAGAAATGACAGAAACTCGCGTATGATTTATCTTCCACAGCCTGTTGACACCTTAGCGAGGTCGTGCTTCATTGTAACAGATGACCAGTCAACCCGGAGTTATGTTTGTTTTTCGTTGTAACACATCCAGGAGGAGGTAATCTCGATTAGTTGTTAAACCTACAATTTAAATGCTTCAAATTGATTACTCCCAGGAACATCAACAAAAGTGTTTTACTCTAAACGTCAAGGAACTCCTTATCTATACGCCTGTTTAGTGGGATTTATCATCTTAGGAGCCAGTTAAGATTTTAGGCTTTGAGTATTAAACCGAAAGTTCTGTGAGAGCACATTATCCTGTAAAAATATGAGCGTCCAGAAACTTTCCTCTAGAAAATAATTAATTTCAAAAATTCATAATTTCATCCACCTTGTTATTTAATTTTTAAAAATTTTGTACTACTTATATCTCGAATATGTTTAATATACCGAAAAAATGTAATGATAAAAGTTTTTACGATAGTTTTTCAGGTTTAATCGATAAAAATAAATCGATATTCTTTTTAATTGCGACTGTAAAACGAACGAGTTTTATGTGTAACTACTAGTCTAACTATAGTTTTGTAAATGCCATTATACGCAGGGTGTCCTATAAATTAAGAGTTGGTTCATAAGTTTACAATCGGTATAGTTCAACTAATAATTACATTGTTTGCCTCCTGAATTGATATTTGAGTATTCACTTAAATAAGGTTACGTACGTTCCGTCATCAATCCAATTACTTTTTTTATAACGATTCATTTCAAGAGCACTACCATTATCATGACGAAATGGTTGTGGGATAGCGCTCCCGTCATCATTGACAAAACAATTTGGATTGAAAACGGAAACGTAGATAACCTTATTTAGTTGTGTAATGATTAAAATATACAAAGAAAAGCCTAGGAGTATTCACTTCTGGTTGGTTGTCTCCCAGCAGATCTTTTAGTAAAGTATAGTAAAAACAGAAGTGCTACTGAAGTAAGAGTAACACGAAGTACGCCCTTCAGACACATTATTAACTGCAAAGTTTAAGGAATTTTCTGTGGTGGATGGTTGTTGGAATGGCTTAACTTCGTTTAGTTTAATGTTTTTGAAATCGTAAGTATGACGAAGCATTGCCTTCCTCGGTCGCCCCTGCTTACTTTGACTAGAAGAGGCTGGACAGAACTAGCCTCTCCTACTGTCAATGTGACATATTTGACATAGTGCCTATCATCCCTCCAAACGGTGTCATGATTTTTATTACTTTTTTGTAACCTTTTAGATAAATATAAGTTGCTATATGTGTTGCTAAGCACTCTCTCAAGAACAGCTGGACAAATTTGGCTAATTTTTTAATGTGTTTTGAATTCCAAGAAAGGTGTTCACAAAGAGAAAAATCGGAAAATTTACCGGATTAGAATTTAAAAAATAATGATAATATTCAAAAATTTAAAAAAAAGGAAACAATTGTTGACAGTTTCATCTGAAGTTTTCTAAAGAGTTATAAATATTTATTTACATTTTAATCTTATAAAATACTATATATTAAATCCCTAAAAAGTAGTATAATGCAGATTGAAATGACCAAGTTATTATAATATTTTTATTGTAAATTGCTTGAGGGACAAGTTTTTACTGAATAATGCTCTGAAATAACATTTAAAAGCCCCTATAAAACTCACTTTAGTGAACAAAAAGCTGTGAACTTTTGCAGATCGCGTATGTCATCTTTACTATGGCTTATAGAAAAAACAGAGTGATCGACAAAAACATTTCTCAACGAACCATTATCACCCAGACTACAGGCTGAAAAACAAAAAGACTTATATAACGCAAAACTTATAATTACAACTCACAATACAACAGTTATTACTAAAATTTATTCTGAAATGTTGAATTAACTTAGATTCAACGGCTTTCCACTGCTATCAGAAGTAGCACACAAGCAGTGGAAGCAGATGATTTATTACAGAAACCGATTTTTAGAGTGTCTTTATTTATATATTTTCTTGATCGGTGTAAAATAAAAATCAATTAATTATGATGATTTTTGTAATGATTAGCGTTCTCACTCTGTCAGTGAGTAATCCGGTTTAATTCCACTGGAGATTACTTTTTGTTTAAAAATGCTTGATTTTAAATTTATATATTTTCATTTACTCGTATATAATATATATATAAAGATTGTTGAAAAATTTGGGAACAATGTATTACTCTTGCACTATGCACTTCCGTTACTATTTTTCTTAATTAGATTACATGAAATTGTTTAGTCATATAATCATATCCTTATTTAACTGTGTTCAGTTATTATTTATAATTCATTCATAATTATAATATCAAAGTAAGTATACTGATAACTTTGTCTGTTATCGTCGGTTTTCGTGACATTTTGATGTTATAAGTTTTATATGGCTGCCATTATAAAACTATTTATGATAAAATACTTTCTTTTATTATTAGGTAATATTCCATTAAGAAATACATAGGCATGTGAAATGACAACGGTATATCTTAGGCCGTTCCTTATCTGAGAACTTTTCGTTAAAACACGGACAAATAGACACACGCTAAACGAAACGAAATATACCATAGTCTTATAGGATAATTTTTTAATTTATACCTCACTTTTTTAACACTCTGTACATGGTTTTTGTGTATGATATAATGAATTCAAACAGAGGCTAGTTTAATTACTTTGTATAATTTTATTCAAGCATTGCGTGTGATCACAATTTATTTACTGGCGTAATGTACAATCAAATGTACTAAAGTCTTAATCCCGATTTAGCACTCAATACATTTTGGTGATATTTTTCTATATTTAACAAAGTTTATTATAGGTCTATCACGTAACTAAGGTTTTAAAAATAAGCACGAGTTTAATCTGAGTTCAGGATTATAACCCATAGGAAACGTTTAAACTTTATTCCGTGGAGTCTTCAAAGTGTAGCAATTGTGCTATCTAGATTCAAGACAACGTTATTACCAACCCGAGTCGCGTTAATTTTAATCACCAGCTTGAACAGCGAAGTTTGCACAACCTAACACATATTTCACGCTGTTGGATAACTTTTCATAACTCTGTTACATATTAACGCTTTGTGCAATTAATGTTTAGCAAATTTTATACTTGACTATTCTAGTTTTTTTATTGTTAGAGTACTAAACAAATGATTACTTTTAGCAAATTAACTGCAACATTCTAGTGTTATAAAGCAAGAGTACTCCACACCACTTATATCATTTAACAGGTTTCGTTGGAGGTTCAAGGCTATAGCAAATTTCGCTTGAGAAGTAATTAGAACAGACAGATGAGAAAACAGACAGAGAAAAAATTTTTATATGAAACCGGCAGAAAAAATAGAAATTGTACCAGGCTACCGATTGATAGGCTTCAATGACGCTCAGCCAAATCCCAAAAATGGACACATGCTATCACATAACGCAGTCTTGTCTGTGAAAATAAATCAGGTTAAATTAAAGTCTATATAAAAATAAAAGAAGTCAGGCTATATAAAATGTCTAGATAGCTAACGGCTAGCTAGGCTACATATTGTGTTCCAGTATCACGTATCGAAATATCAAATAATTTTCTTCGTTTTGATTACAATCTTGTTTATCCTGCGAAATGCAGTAGAATGACATGCAATATCATCGAATTCGATATTTTCAATATAGAAATGTAGCTTTACACAAAATTTCAAGTCGATTATTTCTAAAGGAATCTTGCGGGCATAAATAGGATGTTTCCAAATTTTTGAGTGATAGGCTTCAACACTCAGCAAGTCACTATAGTCTAATAAGTGGAGATATTAAATGTAAAGGTGATAGTACACCCTTGTAAAATACCGGTTCAGTATTACCGAACATTATTTTCTAAATCATCAAAGAGCTGAAAAACTATTTACAATAAACTATAAACAAAGCTTTGAAATGATTTGTATTTTTATGTATTTGTATTCATAATAAATTTTAGAATTTCCATTGCAAACTACTCCGCAAACATAGTATCACCTTTTAATGCAATCAGAGTGATGGCAAGCGAAATAATGTACTGATAGCCAATTTGCTAACAACCCCTGTTCATCAAGCTGACACATTATAGACGTCAATACAACGTTTGTTTAGGTTTGTTCCGATGAATCAGTGGTTGGTTGACATGTTAAAATATAATAGTAATTGCATGTTACAGCCGCTTTATGTTGTCTTTTCAATATCATCGCATCGACAGTGCTACTGTTATGTTGGAATTAAGTTTAACATTGAGATAACCGAATATTGACGTATTATCATACCACACATTACAGTAGATTTTGATTTTTTTATCTCTAATCAAACGGTGGAGGCTTGGTACGAATGATTGTTAGCAGAGAGGTTACCTTATTTTAGTAAAGACACATGTTATTTGGTTTCCATTACGTCCGTTGTATACAACAAGCTTGTTAAAAAAATTAAATATATTATTAGCAACCATACAAAGTGTGTTTGCAAAGCATTCAAAAGGTTCACGACGTGATTATTCATTTATTAAGAAAAATTATACATAATCTTAAACCCCTTTCTTGTATTATTCTACGTTTCAATATTCAATATTATTGTGTTTTTTATGAAATACTAAATATCTTTTGTTATCTCACTTTATTTAAATGTTTATATTTCTAATTAAAATTACTATTTAAACATATAAAATGACATTTTGAATATGCCATTAAAATTAATTAGTACTTATCATATATTTTTAAAACAAAATAATTAGATTTATTTGATCCAATAGAATAGAATGGATGATAGAATTATTCTTTGGATCAAAAAGAAACAACATAACAAGTTTTCCTCTCAAACAGGCAGACGGAGAGACAGGAAGACGGACTAACAGGAACCTATATTCCAAGTTTCAAGTCCCTAGTACCTTTACATCAAGAGTTAGTGCACATACGGAGAGAAGGACAGGAGGACAGATATCCCGACTGACCTTTAACCTCTTAACCCCCACATCTGTGACAATCTCATTTGGACCAAAAGGAAACTATTTACAAGATTCGAAGTCTCTAGCACCTTTGTTGTTATCACA
Source organism: Homalodisca vitripennis (assembly GCF_021130785.1). Taxonomy (NCBI): domain Eukaryota; kingdom Metazoa; phylum Arthropoda; class Insecta; order Hemiptera; family Cicadellidae; genus Homalodisca; species Homalodisca vitripennis. Next base: position 147,175,366 of record NC_060212.1, read on the forward strand.
CAGATGGACAGGCATACGGATAGGCAGACGGACATTTGTTGTCATAAAAGTCCTTTTACTAATAAAATGCGAAAATAATACTAAATGGTTTCTTTCTTGTAATGACAGGGTCTACATGTCTCTTTGACCACGTGAAACAACACGTAAAGTGAAAATTTAATGGTAATTGGAGACCCTAGGGATCTGCCACACAGTGTTATTTTGCACACTTTATTACAGTTAGAGATCCTGAAACAACAGCAAAATATAAACAGCCCTTAGCTTTTAAGGGTGTTCTGCGTAATCCGGTCTTGTGCTCCGGCCCTCAGCAGTGGGGAGCTTTGTTACTTTCGTGCTTATCACTTCGGTGCTGTGTGAAGAGTGTAAATAAGATTAATAACTGTGTTTGGAGTTTTTGCAATCCTATTTTTAGCTACATTTGTTTTACATCATGCCTTATAAGTACTATATCTCATATAAGCCTAATGTCTTGTGTTATTTCCATTTTTCTATTTTAAATAATATTTATTTATTGATTTTCTTTTACTTGAAATGGCAATGAATAGGAAAAGCTACAGGTTTTTTTACATACTGTAGCTTGCTATTCCAACTTATGTTCAAATAAGGATAGGAGTACCCCACATGTGTTACTATGTGAAATATTAAAATTACGCGTAATAATTGATTAGCTCGTTTACACAACCTTTTATTTTGCGATTTTTCTCATTGCCATGATGGTTACTATAATCGAGCTCAATGTTGCATATACGTAATGTTTACAAAGTGTGTGGAAATAGTTTTGGGATTTCTTGTACGTTTCAAGGTAAACAAAAAAATGTAACATAAAAGAGGGATAGACATGCTTTGTTTCCCGTCTGTATATTTGTATGGGCTTTTTGTTTTTACTTTTTATTTTATTATCCAGTTAAAGATAACAAACTCAAATTTGGTTCAATTATTGTTCATGCATTATTAATTCAAGAGAATAATTAGTAGTATATTATTATATCACGTTTCATTATTGCGAACTGTCGAAAACTTTACAGCCTAATCATAATTGGTCTTATATATGAATGGAACTTACTGCAAAATTTCAGTTCATAGGTGAGTTTGTTACGGAAATTCGTGTGGAAAGTTTTAACAATTTTAATACTGAGAAGTTCAACATCGGTTCCACATTACCTCCTGTAAACGATAAAGAAAGTACCCCATAAGTTTCCAAATTAGTTAAGAAAAGTTTCATATTAGTTGTGTAAAATGTTTTAAAACTATTTAAAGTCAGGTTGTGCCACAAATGGGGGCCTGTTGGCCTGATAAAATAGTGGCTCACTTCACTTTTAATTTTAAAGTATACTTTTACTGTAAATAATTTCCCGTTTAGATAGTTGCAGCATGCTGGTTTTTTTTAAATTCTGAGTGTCGATAGTTTTAATGTGTCAACTCAGGGATTTTTAGTGGTACCCAATTAGGATCAATCTGGATTTATGATCATCATCGCTAAAAACTAGTACTATAGTATTGTATTTTGGAAGATGACTGTAATAATGAGACGATACATTAAGGCGATGCTAAAAAAATAGCTACTCAATTCAGAATATAGATAGGGAAATGCAGTGGAGATAAACAACAATGACAATATTGAAGTATGCAAGATTCTGGGTCAATTTCATAGTTGGCGAGGTATCACTGATTATTAGGATTTAGGTAGAGGCAATACAGACATACGCGACCTATTTGATAAATATTCACAATAACCGTATTGAGGAAATTTATTATAGGTATTTGGTTGCCGTAGTATCACCTAAGGGCACTCGCCCCTGTCTCTCAGTGAAACTGTTAAGATTCAGGGTGTTAAAATAGACTCAAAACTAGAGTTTAAAAGTCATGTAAAATATATATATATATATATATATATATATATCAGAAGGTCATTTGTAGATTGAGGATTGTTTGCAGGCTGAGGTCGTTCCTGCCGGTGTCAGCTAAGCTCCAGATTGTCAAGTCATTGATATTACCTTTAATATATTATGCCCTCCCTGCATTTGGAAATAGTTTGACCAAAGAAAAATTATTAATTTTAACAAATTTAGAAAACAGAGCCATAAGATTTGTGTATGGTTTGAGGAAATATGACCATATCAGTTCTTATCGTAAATTGGCTCAAATTCCATCAATACAGGACACTTGCAAAATTCAAACTGTGTCTCTTGTCCACAAGGTACTGACAACCAGTAGGCCACCATATCTAAAAAATAAATTAGTTACCCGGTAAATAATTAGGGAGCGTAAGACGAGACAGGATGCCCTGCTGGCGGTGCCGCGCGTGCGCCTTGAAAGAGGGAAAAGGGCTTTTCTCACTTCGGTCCCCAGCGGTACAACGGCCTGCCGCCTGAAATGAAATATTTAAGTATGAGGGCGTTTAAAGACAAATTAAAAAAAAATGTTAGCTTAAGGAATATTGTGAAGTTATTTTTATTGTTTGGTTGTATATTGTACGTTTAGTTTATACATGACCTGAGTTATTTTGTAAAACAACATCAATGTTGAAAATCGCTCATGAATAAAGGCCTTTTTATTTATTTATTTAAGGGCTCGATTTGATGGAACTTCCTGATTCACTCAACATATTTGATAAATAGTTGCTACACAAGATTCTCTTCAAAATAATAACTCAAGATATCTTATACATATATTTCTCACTAAAAAGTATGTTACGCTAGAATAACAAACCTAGAAAATTGAAAACATACACGTAAGTATTGTGTGATTTATGTACTTTCATTAAAAAGATTCAAGATTTTTAAAGCACAAAAGTGTTGTGCAACAATGTTAAATATGTTTTTATTTAGGAACATTAATACTTTGGTGAAAATAAATATTGTACTGTACATAATGTGCAGTTAAGTTCAGTAAAATTTTAATATTGTATTGTATTGTTATTACATTTTATGCCTTTAACTGTTTATTTGATACAGGAATATCTGCGTTTACCACGTATGTTCTTATGCAATTTGTTTATGTTCATTCAAAATATTCTGTTAAATTATGTTCTGTCTCAAAATTTATTCATTAAATCAATGAAAATAGAAGATTGAGCAAGAAAAATACTATATGCCTGTAATAAATGAAATATTTGAATGTAGGTATTGAAAAATACACTAAAACGTTAGGTATTCGCAGACGAGCAGAGGAGGTGGGCAAGGATGATGCAATGTGTTATTTGAATAATAACTAGCATATTTCTAGTATTTGAATTCTGAACTCTCGATATCCTTTAAATACGAGATTTCAAGATCAAGCCAGCCCAAAAATACAGAAAAATCGAGAGCATAAATATTATGTAATGCCCAAGCATGAATGGAATCACACCACGGCAATGGTGCTGACGTTAAGAGTTATGCCGCTATAATATTTTTGTTGCTGTGATATAGAACCACTGTGAATTTCGATGTTCGCCTTTTTTTATAATTTAAAACATTTAATTTTTGCTCAAATAGAAAATCGGCCGTGTTGAGCTACACAGAGCATTTTAGTAGTTTTTTAAAAAGGTTTATTTTATTTTTTCTATATGAATAACAGATAAACATTCAACTATGTTATTAGTTAGGCTTTAACAAAGCCTTTTGGCCAGAAAAATTTCATTATTCTCATTCCTCAAACTCCATATGCTTAGAACAAATTGACCTATAGACTCAAAATATTGCTTCATTAATACATAGCCAACATCCAACTACACCGTTAGTACATGCCACTCTATAGGCTGTAGCTGAGCGTTAGACCATTGCCACATTTTTACATAGGTGCTATGGATAAAAATGATGAAAACTAGAACATCGAAGAATAAATAAATTTGTAAACAAACTTTACAACCAAAACATTTTAACATGTGATATAGTAACATTTTAAAGGTACATTACATAGTCGAGAATGAGTACTGTTGGTCAAGATGGTGTATATAAATCCATAAAATGTGGCTTCTATCACTTAGTAAGCTGGCACAATTTCTCTTTTATTTGTCGGGGTTTTTTAAAATGCGTATTGTGTATGAATGTCTGCTTGCCTGTCCGCAGGACATCTCAAGATTGAAAATATCTATCGAAAAAAATGTTATATGCGAACTCTATCTGTTATGTGACACGAGGTGTACCGTACTCCTAACCCGATAGCAAAAAAAGAATTTGTTCTTCATAGTTTACATTTTCACACAGTTTTATACTTTATATTTTCCAACAGAAATTAAAGAGTGATTGTAAAAGTATTAATAAGATACATTCCACAATTCCGTGATAAATTGCTTTATTTCTGAAAATTCCATTATTCTGCAAATAAATTGCAAATTCCTTTCAAAAATTAAGGGCTTGTAAGTGTTTCAAGTTTAACAAATCTTTTATTAAGTTTAACTCATTCACTACAGCTGGCTCTTAATACGTAAATAATTAATATGACCTGCTTTGTATAGGGTGTAATGAGGTAAAAAAATCGAAGACCGTTCTTATGCAATGAATACTAAGAAGAAAACTAGTATATGTATATGGGAGTGCCAATGGCCGAGTGGTCTAAGACGTAGGACTTTGGGTCTGAGTTAGAGATAGCGCAGGCTCAAATCCTGTCTGCGACCGTTGCACTTTTTATCAGTACTATCGACCTTATACTGTATCGACTCTCCCCCATGTTCTGTTTGATAAGATCCTCGCACAGGCCAGTGGCCCATGAGGACGGACAGAATAAGGCTTAAAAAGGGACCGGCCTCTCGTTAAAAAAAAGAAAGTATGTGGAGAGATGAACAAAAGGGGTACGAGGACTTTTAGTTAGGTACTTTTCCACACAGAATTAAAATAAGTCGATGAAAGATAAATTGGCTGTACAGGGTATTATATATTCCCTGTATTATATTCCTTTCCTTTATTGACTGTCTTACGGGACAAATTGGCTGGACTGTTATGTTCATCCAGTACGTTCTCATTTCATTGAAAAATCAGTACAGATTCTCACAGACGTTATTAGTCATCCACAAAAGCTTTTTATCATCAGAATACAAAACTTGACCATGTTATTTCCTTGTATTCAAAATCAATTATATTGTATAACTCAATACTCGTGCCTTTCTACAGGCTTGAGACATAAACTTATTTCACATACTACTGTGTGTTAGATAATGTATTAAATGAGTCAATATTACATTCTGAAATTTATCGCCTTAACACTTCACGGTATTCGGCCTTGTTTCATGCAAATCTCGCGTTGCATAATCATTACACTGTGAACAGAATTTAATCGAGAGCAGGTCACATAGTTACAGGGGGGGCCTTGGAAGACAAATGGGACCGAGATTTGCATTCTTTTAAATTGAGCCATATAGCCTTAGGGAATAGCATGGTAATATGGAGTATGAAGACCGTTTCATCTGACCCACAGCTAGTGAATATGGTTACCTTCATGATATTTGGGTGCCAAGTTTTTACTAGCAGTATTATGCCATTGCATAGATTAGGAAGGATGTTGTTATAAACAGCAATATTTAGAGATACAGCAGCTCTCAAAAACACATTGTGATGTGAAATTCCTATGAGATCTTAACCTTTAAACATTTATAGATACGACATAGTAAAGGGCGTGTTCTAATTTAGCTACTGAAACCCTAGACGTGTTTGTCCTTGATGAGGAACTTTCATAACAGACCGATAATGTACGTTGCAAAGTCGTTTTTAGGAGTTAAGATTGATCCGTTTCTGAGCTAAGTTGTTTCATTAGAACTTAAATTGTGTACGTGGGGTTTGAGTAAATTGTGTTGAATTGATTCTATTCTTCTTCTAACAGCAGTAGGAATATGAATTATTTCCAAGTCCATAACGATCATCATTAAAATATTATCCAACAGTGAGATGTTTGATACAAATTAGGAGAGAATTGAAGTTGTAAAAATTTAAAAAATGTTGTATCAAACACATTTTAGCTGTTATAATCAGAGCAAAATAAAAAAATGAGTAAAAAGCCAGTGTGTGAGGGTAGGGTAGATTTGTTTTCAGGTGGGAGGAAATGTGTCAATTAAACCACCTGTGGAGCCGACACCTACACTGAAACCACAGATCACTGTCATCGATTGTCACGTATCTGTTTAGTATTGGATTGTTACGTTATCGAGTCCTCATTGTCACCCTCATATTCGGAACATCGTATATATCCAGTACTACATGCGTTTAAAGTAATATTGTTTTTACGATTTTTCTGGATTAACGAAACCTAAAATAAAATGTTTTTGAATTAAAAATATTCCCTCTTCTGTCCTTTAAATACCATCATAACAGAATTTTTTAAATAATTATATGAACACGTGCCTTGTTGGCAAGTAGGCGGTACAGGTAAACCTTATGAAACATACAGAGTTTTTACCACTTTTTTATCACTTTGTTTAAAATTAAGTTTAAGGGATTATTGAATAAAAATGTTAGGATTATGCTCTAAAATAGTTAATTTGTATATCACAATAGTGTATTTCGTAATCAATTCTAACTGCTCTTAAAATATGACTCAAATTTAATTTTTCAAAAAAATATATCAGATCTAGCTGACTTATTCAGGATGTCGTGTGTTTTACCTAACATTTTCAATGTTGTAAATTGACTAATAAATGTTGCAGCAAACAGAACATAGTATGAAATCATTTTTTTGATGGTTATTTATATATTCAAATTTAACTTATACTTTAAGCTATACTATGTTCATATTTATGCTCGTCAGTTGTATGAATTTTCGCACTCACTCGACGTTATGTATTGTTTTAGAAAATGAAGAGGATGATAGGTAACACGTCTAAAAATACCTCATTCAATATTCATAATATGTTTGTATCATCTCATGGTAAAAACCATTCATTGTTACAATGAGCTTTAATAATCCATTAGGTGAGTTTTGAAACGTGATTATACATTTTAATGTCTTTAATAATAAAACTATAACACATTGTAACCATTTAAAATATAACAATTAAATTTTTACTGAGCTTATATTGAGTTATATAGTAAAACAATAACACGGCTGACACAGCTTAGAAATTTTACGCCTTGCTGTAAAAATGTATTATAGTACATAGGCTACTAGGTTTTTTAAGTAAGAACAGAAAGAAACGCGGTACGGTACTTATGGTAACTAACAATAAATAACCCACAAAACGTTCAGCCCTGTTCATTTAAAGCTACCCATAAGTAAGAGTATAAGTATTCATCCCCTTATCAGTATTCATTCATAAGTAAAACAATGAAGATTCTAAAGCAAGACTTTACGATGCATGATTGAAGCTTTATTGACTTCTCAGTTTTATACCTTACATTTAAATAGAGCATTAAAACGTGATGGATAAAACTATAGAATTTATAAACATCACAATAGTAAAATACGAATAAACTTTATAGACCGTACCGTGTAGGCCTTTAGCGACCGTATATATAAAGCTATTGTTTAGTGGTTGGGTTAGTTTTCCAGGTATGTTTATTTAATTTATTTAGAGAACCATGAGAAATCATAAAATCCATTAAATATTCTCATAAATTAAGTAATTTAAATAGAGTTTTTGTTTTATTTTACAATGCAGAAGTACGCTACACCACTTGACGAGTAAGAGGCTTTTTAAGGTTTCATGCATAATTTCAAAGCTATAAACCGTTTCATTAAAATGTATAACTATACCACATGTTAAAATGGTAAAAAACGTTGTAGTCAATTTGTTTAAAAGTTTTTGACGATTTTCTTGCTGCCATCATAGTATACCTATAATATAATCACAAAAGCTCAAAAATATCGAATAATCAAACTCGTGATTTCCTTTGTAGAAATGAAGCTTGGTGCAAAGTATAAAATCATGAAAGACAGGTAGAAATGGAATCTTATGTATATAAATAAATAATATATATAATATATATATATATATATATATATATATATATATATAAACTCTAATAATCATCAGCATACGAGTTACTGCCTTTAAGGTTTACTACGAAAGTGAACAAAAAATCTAAATTTACTAAATCTAAAATCACATACACAATTCAAGAGCATTGGTATTATTTGTCTTCCAATCACAGGTGACTACCCTTATTTGTATTCCCAAGTCTCTAGGGCGCCAACTGTCCTTTCAACCCGGTCAGATTCGGCCTCCCTTAGCTGTCTCTCTGCGATTGCTTTTGCTTTTATTCATAAGCTTTATCTTGAATATAAATTGATGCCTGAGCGTGAAAAATATAAAATGGTTTTAGTTAGTTTTGCAGTTGTTAAATTGTGTAAAAATTGGTTTCAATAGCGGAACAAAATTATTAATATGATACATGATAGTAGGACACGTCTAAATTTAGGTTACATTTTGAGTTTGTCCCACACATACTCAGTATTGTGCGTTTTTTTTCCAGAAAACCCAAATTAAATTTTCTACTCAGACTGGTTCCATCCAGCATTTAATACTCAGACTTGTATTGGTTATGTGTAGAATGGTATGCTTCCAGTGGAGATGTATACTGAGATATGCAGTATTTCAGGTCTGCTGAAATCGTTGAGACCATCATGTATGGTTATTTGGTTCCAGATGGAATAAAGTGAAATCGTTAATTCATTGGTTAATTTAGCAACTTTTCTAGTATCTTAGATGCTACATAGAGTTATGAATCAGATTATATGAGGCATTCACATATATTATACTACATATATTAATTAACATTACATTATGTTTAATGAGTGCACACTGAGGATCTACGTTAAATGTATATTGCCTTAAATAGAATTTTAAGGTCAGTCTTATATCAAATTATTGCAGATAACTTTTTTGCAAGATTAAAGATGCCAAATGCACCTAAAAATCTACATAAATGTGAAGTATACAATGATTTGCTTATGCGGGAAGACCAACTTGTACAGATAACATAATATTGGTTCCAAATGACTACGCTGAGAATCCTGAAACATGATTAGTTTTTATTTTATCTCTAACAATGTCACTGACCTAATATGTTTCAATGAAATCTTCCCTTTACGCATTAAGTAAATTACTGTCGAGGCAATGATAATTTTCTTAGTCAATACAATGTTACTTCAGGGATTTTCTATAATCCAAACTGTACCTTCGGCAGTATTAATTTTACAATTGTATTGTAAATACTGTTTTTGAATTTTTTCTTTCATTGTAGGGAAAATATCTCGATATTCAAGAAAATAGAAAATATTCAAAGTATCACGTTTTTTTTGCCGATCACCGTAATTAGGATGTAACTGTTAAAAACTGTCATATTAAGGTACATATTACTTTAAGCCTGACTGTTTGGTTTTAAAATGTAATAATACTAAAAAATATCTGAAATAATGATATGATTAATTGTCATCGTAATAAACTAAGCTTTTATACTCAGGGGGGAAACATTTCTTTCCCCCCAAACCCAGGCGTTTAATGTCTTGTGCTATAGTAAGCACCTAAGAGGTAAGACTAATGTTAATAAATGTTCCTTGTAAAACCGTTCTGTAATTTCGGAAATTTCGTGGTTTGTCAGGAAGTGATATTTGGATCTCATGTATATAGATGATTTATGTATATTTAATTTATATAAACAATTTCTTTTGACACAATGTTTTACGAAATACAACTCGTGAGATAAAAGACATTTCCTATCAATACCAGTAGCGAAACAATTCTGAAATGATTTTTCTACTGCAGAAATTGTTGCCTGTGAATGTCTCCCAGCTGCAACATATAAAACACACATGTATAAACAAAATTATGGAGTCTGAGAAACAAATACAGATTTCACCACGCTAATCCAGTATTTAGCATACACGGGACCTGGCATTTTTGGTAGTTATTGAATTTCTGATGACCTGAAATTTCATGGCTTGTCATACATCTCTGTAAAGACATTAATAAAGAGAAGATATATTTGATTGTAAATTTTAAATCAACTTCACCAGAAAAACATTGTAACACTAATCTTTATCTGAGTGCATAGAAAATCATTACATTAACTCCCTCTTTGGTTTTTGTAAGCTTGGGAGTTCACTTTTTCATTTGGAAAATTTGAAAATTCAAACTCCATTTCAGATAAAATACCTTTATGATTAGAAAATTATGAGACTTCCTTCATCTACTTCAATATTAGCCTTAACCAGGTTTTATAACAGTACCGAATCGGTTTCACATCAATTCAAAATTATTCGTACAATTTCACCAAATTTTAATTTTTTATCCCCTTCCTACAAAATTCTTGTTCATGATTATCTTTAGCGTTAGGTAGAGGTATCCATTTGTATTCAGGGTAGATTTTAAATAAAAACACACTATAAAAGAGGGACAAGAAGGTCAATTGGACTGAGCTGAGAGAGCAGTATGTGACTGGGGTCCCAGCGGGCTGGGAATACAAACACGCGGTACAAAGGTGAGATTTAAATCCAAATAAAACCAATACTCTTTTATATAGCATCTGGAAACTAAAAAATAAATATTTTGGTAGTACAACTCCTTTAAATTTTATTTTTCGAATAATTTAGATATCAAAAGGATTGTAAATGGAATATGGTCCATTAGTATAATAAAAAAGCACAATATGAATCTATTATGTGCATAGGAGAAGAGTGTGCTAATGCGATGTGGCCTATAAAGTTTATACAGCATTTATAGCCGTTTTGTTAGTAAAAGCTTCAGTTTTTATAGATTGAGCTTTTATGCTCTTGTCAAATAAAACCGACTAGCCTCATTTATACACTGTAAAATATTCTGTGCTTTTCAGTTCAATATTTTACAACTAAACTGAACAAAATTGTATTTATAGGAAACGTTTGTTAGTCTATCTTAATTGTCAGTATGTTAATTTAAAATTCTATTTAGTTAACCATAAGACCTTATAATAATAAACAGAGATTCTTATTGAATTATAACTATAAAACTGACTAGGAGGGATCTCTTCTCAGATTAAACTAATATAGAAAAACGAATTTTATTGGATAAATAAATTACAATTAATAAATACATAAATCTATAATGTATTTCGAATTAAGGAGCCGAGATAATCCGCGTTTTATTGACACACAGACCAGGTTTTCGTGTAATGGAGAGAGAGAGTTTCTCCTAAGAAGTTAATTAGTCGTCAACCACGCCAATTATTGCGCAGGGTTGAAATTGGAGGGTATCAAAAGGGTTTAAACCATGAAATGGTAATGATTAAAATCATATTTTAGTACACATCACCAGCCAACGAGATAAAAATACTTAAATTCAATATTTACTGGCATGTAGTAGATCTTCATTTGGTTAACTTATTTTAAAAGCTTATGGTTAATTTTATTTTATTTAAGTACCTGAATGTTGTTTTTTTATGTCAAGATATAAAAATATGATATGGGAACAAAATTATCGTTCGAAAATTTAGCTATTTCGATCCTATTTATTTGAACTTGCTCCAAAACTAGTCTTGCTGTCAATTAATTAGTTCACATGGAAAACTTGTTTCGATTTCATGGAAAAAGGTGTGTGATTTACAATGCAAACTAACGCTTGACTCCAGGATATTGTAGGACGTAGGGATATAGATCTGCAATAAAAATTATTGTTCAGAAATCTTAAAAGCAGTAAAACGAAGAAAACGTAGTGACAATCCCTAATGTCTATAACACATTGATGAATGATTGCGACTGTAATAAAAAACCAAATGTATTCGTAATTTGAAATGCTAGGCACTTATATTGTTTCTTACCGTCCAAAAATTCCTCTTCCTTCGTAAGGTCTTTTCTCTCCAGGATTGCAAGTTTTATTGTCAAAGTGGATGAAAAATTATTTTTGATAATATAGTGTAGATCTGGACTTAAACTGATACTGGGACAATTCAATGATATTTAATAGTTTGTAATTAAATAAAAAATATAAATAAATATTATTTTCCTCAATCGTAATTTGATTATTATAAAATAATATGGTATATGAAGGAAAAACTTACGTCAAAGGACGGTGACTGAGAGGAGTTATTTACACATTATACAATAACCGCATTAGCTGAAACAGGTAAAGTGTAAAATAACCACCAGTATCTCGGACATTTATAATTGCAATAGGGAAACAATCAGCATCCATAACAGTGACATGCTGATTATTCAATTAAAAAATATCTTCATTGAGTTTTAGATAATTCACACTTCCTTAGCACATAATTGATATTAAATGTTTGCAATTTATCTCATCCGAAAGTTATTTTCGCTGAGGAAAACACCCAGACCAACCGTATTATCTTAAGCTCTTTGGCAGTTAGGATATTCAAACTATAAGAACTGTAAGAAAATTATCGGAATAATTTATGGCGAAGAAGCAATCAGTGGAAGGATCTCAATCGTATGAGAAGGCCTCCATATTAATATTTCTGTAATGTACTACAGAGTATACTAAGTCTACACTAAAGAACATCGAGAGTGTGAGCATAGTAAATCAGCAAACTTATATTTCTGCCTCAGCCTGCGTCCGCAAGTATCAGAGGTCATGAACAAGAGTAGGGTTCTAAACTTGGGACTAAACAGTACCAGTGATATTTCCGACTACAACAGGAGAATGCTCAGAAACTATGTTGATGTATTAACCGAATATATTCCTACGCAGCAATTTATTTCTCTATCCCCAGACGTAACGATCCCCCAATCACTGTAGTTAAGAAAATTAGAACACGAAACTATAAATTATGATAAAAGTTATTTGACTATACACAAAATATGTATAAGATATAATAATTATTTTAGTTATTTGTAAGTTTACAAATCAAAAACACATTAGATTGGCAGTTGAAATAACTGTAGCTACTGTTAGAGAATTTCTTGCATGATGCATGTCACGAGTACAACCTAGCTGAATACAATTATTATTACGGATTGTTTAAATGACAGTCATATAATATGACATAAAGTTATGACATTTGAGTTTGGACTTAATATCAGTACTTCATTTTACACAATAGAGCTTTTGTAACATTTTAATAATCATTACTAGACAAAATGGTAGCTCAGAAAATATTTAAAATTCTTTCATCTCCTTCACTCATTATGTAAGCCTTATTACACAGCCTCGTTGGATATACAATACTGCCGATTCTGTTTGTGTTGGAACCCTAATTGGACATCACATAAAACTTTTTTGCTCTTGGATATTCTAATCATTATCTCCCTTACTTGTCTATAAACGTAACATAATGAACGTAACATCTTCTAAAACTTCTGTAAATTTCAGGTATGTTAAATCCTAGCTTGTAAATATTTCTTTACTTGCCTGGCGATTATAATTCTCTAATCTACCTTAGCTGAATTTATGGATTTAATCATGTTTTATAATAACATTATATCAACAGCAGCTTAGTGAATCCTTTAAAAAAATTCAGTATATTATGATTCAACGTGCAAAGGATTTTAATTAGTTTTTTTAACCTTTCCAGCGTTATTGACGCGGATCCGCGGAGGGCCACTACAAGCTTAAAACGTCATTGGGCGGATCCCCTTTTTTCATTCTTTATTTTCTTACTGCTATGTTAGTTGAATATTTTGCTGCTAGATGGTTATAGTAGTCATGCGACATACAGACGGGTTGCCCCGCCTCGAATTCTGTTACAATGGGAGTGGCAGTTGCTTCTAATTGGCCAAACACTGTCTAGCGGGCGTGGCCCCGCGCCTTTCACAAAGTCATTGACGGGATCTCCCGTCAAGGCATCTAGCCAGTTAGTTATTGGGAAGCGTCCGGTACACGCATATGTATTTTGGTTATCGCTAATTTTCTGCAGTGTCCTATTCTTTTTAAAGTAAATTATTCATATTATATACAGCAGTTTCCAGTATTTATTTAGTGTTTTTTACCATCATTCGTGTGAATGGCGAATCCAGACGATTCGGAATTTGAAGATTCGGTAATTTTGAGCAATTACTTGGTCAACCCCAAACTTTTTCATATTTTACTACGGTCATAAGGATGTTATCAGATAGCAAGAAACATAATTCAAGCCCCGCAAGGCTGTCCTACAGGTTGCCGAGCGATAAGAAGGTTCAAAGTCCACGCGATAACAGTGGCTTGCGGGAGACGCGCGGAATGTCAGTTGTGACAGCCCGCCACCAAATAAACACTCTTTGTCTACTTTTGTATTTTTCTAATTTTATTGATTTGTAATATAGTATATGTTTCTCTATAAAACTGTGTTTCATTCCCATACTTACTGAATAAATAAAAAAATATTGGTGACAACTACACTGCTATTCTACGATATTCTCAAAAGTTAAAAATTATCCTAGGAAATCCAAAAAGGGCTAAACAAATTTTATTCACCGTTAAATAACTCTATTTTGACATACAGAAACGAAAAAAAATTTAACTTTACACATTGGAAATTTAAAAAATTTGTAACTTTATCAAAGATCAGGTATAATTTTTTCATGACGCTTAAAGGGTTTAATACTATTCAATTACCTTTGATTTCCATACAATCTATCACTTATCCATCTGCCAGTGTCACAGCCACAGAACCTCAAACCGGAGACATGCCATATACATATCCCTTAGGGTCGTCACAAATTGGGAATGGCTGTCAATTACAGTAATTGTTAAGGGATGGACATTCCACAATCTTTAAGCAAGGTATCAAACACGCAAATATGTGCTAAGGAATTCTCAAAACGTACAAGCTAAAGCGAGTGTTTTTTATACATCCATGAGAAACAGATGTATTTAAATATTCAGAAGATATCCTGGAAACCAGTATTGTAACATTGAATGTTCTAGTTTTATGATTTAAATAAATGGTTTTAACATATTTTACTTAATATAACACGGTGATAGATGCTTCCGTCTTAAATTGTGTCTCTCTGTCATGCTATTTATTATGGAGTTGCAGTGATTTAAATGTGGAAAAACAAGTGATTTAGTCAAGAGCAATTTAATATGGTTCAGTAAAAAATCGTTTTAATCGTTTAAGTGAGTGAATAGATACAAAAACTTGTTTACAAACTTTCGTAACAACATCATTCCTATTTAAATTCGAGTTTACAGTCAAACTAAGATATTTCACTGTGATTTAGTACGGTGAAGTATTGCCATTGCAATTAAAGTTTCATTATTATTAACGTTTATTGAGTTTATGGGTAGTGACATAGCTCTATTACACTCCACCAATATCCAAATACTGAATTAAATTTTATTTGTATTTATAAGATGTGATTGTTGAGTAATAATATACTTAATGTAATGTAGACTATAATAAATAAATCTCCGAAACTATAATACTCTCCCGTGTTGCAAAAACCACGTATAGCCTTTTTGTAAATAATTTTTATTGATAACGGAAATAAATCAACGAATTATGAGAAGGGGTTTTTGTACGATCAGTGACGCATTCAAAATCATTAATTGTAAGTTCGTCGTTCTCATGTCTAAGTTTAGATTCCCACAACTTAATAAGTTACAATAACGTGGTTGTAGCTGAATACAGCACACATCTCACCGAGCGCTGTTGGCTATGGGTCGTAAAACGTCACTTGGATATTTTTATTATGTATCGTCAGTTTATTGGCTCGGTTTAACGATACTTGTCACATCTCGGAAACACCAGTTCTATCGTTGGGTGTTTATTGCTGTATTTTGTTTATTACATATAATAATAAATTGTAATTTGTGATCAAGTATTATTCAGAGTAAAAACATTTCATGAATCTAATCCGACAATTTAAATTTCTATAAATTCCACATGGAATAAAGTTTAGCACCATCCAGAATAAGAATAATATATCTACTAATAAATTGTTCATTATGTCGTAGGTGCCTATATAGGGTTCCCACCTGAAATTAAAGAAATGCAGACTGATATAATACATAAAGAAAGTAGGTTTAATGATTAAGAGCCATCTTGATAGCGGATATCTTGATGAATACAGCGTAGTAGCCTGTAAGAACTCTTTCTTTAATCATTTGGACGAGTATTAGTTGCATCTTAAAAATGAGATACCTCCTATACCACTAAAGTTAAAAGGAAGTTTAGCACTGTTCTTAAGGCCGCTCTTCGACAGATGAAACACAATATAACAGACATATATAGTATTTTAATCATTTGTATAGTTCTACGTTACGAAATCACAGATATTCTAGAAATTAATAAAATGGTTTTTGATTTGTAAATATTCGGGTGTGCAGAGTGCAAGCGAAACGAGAGTCGGGTAATACCCGATAATGATCTAAATTTACCTTAAAATAGTAAATTATCAATTTAAAATTTTGCAATCAGCAATTATCATCCTCAGCACCTGAAAAATTGCTATAATGCACTAGAATACCTGGATTAGTTATAATAACCCATAGGATGTATCAGTATTTGTTTTAATTGTTGTTAAGACATATTAAAATGACACTAGTGGCGGGCTAGACATGAAATGGTTCTATACAATAACATCTGTTTATAGAACTTTACACACGTTTGTAGTTTCGTACGAGTAAATATAAATGTAATAATCAAGATTGACCCAAATTTAAAGATAATCTTGATTTCAGAATAAATTGCAGGCCAATGCAATTTGTCACTGACATTTTTATGCGCAAAGTAATAGCGTAGCAGAAGAAACACAACGATAACCACAGTTTTTAAATAGCAAGAGAACAAATGTTAATAACACCTCTATATTGTGGTCATCTTTTACTACGATATATTTGGTTTAGCCGCACAGCTCTGGTAAACCTCTCCATTGGAAATCGCTTAGCGCCTTCCGCCCGTAATTCATTGCTCTGCAACGGTTTGCTGTCAACAGACCGGCAACGTATTCTTTTATTGCAATACTTCCTCGACGTATTTTATCATTGTTTTGGTGTCCACTTCAAATCCAAGGCTCATGTTTTATTCGAAAATTAGTATTATCCTTTTAAAAGGTGCACATACTTCTATTCCACTCAAATTCTCTTGCTTATTTCTACAACAAAAGTCTTTGACCTTATAAAGATTGAAGTATGGCAATAGTTATTTTCCAAACTCAGTCTCTATCTCATAAAACCCCTCATATTTTCTCCAACTACAGCAATATCTATTGTAACGGGGCCATTTACTCCCGCCACCTATAACCCCCAAACCACACTTTTACCATATCTCACTTGTTAGTACAAACGACAAGGTTTCTTATTCATGTGAGATGACGGTCGTAGTTTTGAGGCAGGAACTTCTGTTTCTAGCCCAAAGTACCTTCAATACCTTGAAATGTACTTCTTATCAAACATTTACTTATTTCAGTTTCCGTGTTATAATTCAATAACAATTCTTAAATAGTTTAAAAAGCAAAATACGAAAGAAAATATTTTATCTCAACATATAAAAATACAGACTCTTTCATGTCGTAATCCATTAAAAAGAACTTAAAAGCTAATAGCTTTTGTATTACTCATCAGCGTTTATAGACCATTCATGGCTTACAATAGTTTAAATATACAATACACGTATAGAAACATTTAGTTTTTTTCCAATTAATTTTTGTTTTCAATATATTTTAACATTCATCTATTAAAATAAAAACAAGAAGAGAATGGCCTAAAATTAGGCGTATTTAAAACGTTTTCATTCATATCTTATTTGGAAATTTTGAAAATTTACCAATAATGAAACTAGTTATATTCCAATTCCATGGAATAACATGTAAAATACAAACACATATGGCTGATAGAAACAGCAATTAGTATAGTGTAAAGCAAAATTGATTATTTTAAAGTAATACTATGATCCGCTTGGCCTTTATATAGCCAAACTTGTAAATATAAAGGGTCAGCTAATCATCTCAGTTATTTTAAGTAGATGCAAATTAATAAATACTGTGATATTAAACGAAACATAGAATATGTGTATAAGATGTATGGCAAACTCATTAATTACTTTGAAGCCTATCTTATAATAAAAAAAACTCTGGATTAGATAATGCTATATTCATGTATTGTCTTCATCCACAACAAATTCTATTCTAACGGCGCCGTTTACCCCCCCCCCCCCACCTAGCACTGCCCGGCAGTAATGGCTACAAACGGTGAGGTCTCTTCTTTACGGGGCAGGTCAGCCGTAGATATTCTGCTCGTTCTCTGCTTTCCCTGTCACTATTGTAAAATATATGGTTAGTATGAGATAAAAAAATATATGCCATTGTTATGTGTAGGTGTAATGCAATAAGAGAAATATTCAAAATGAAATTACGTGATCAAAAAAATTTGTAATCTAACATGACAAAAAAACGTCGCATATTACGTTATAAATAACGTGCATAACGTTCTTATAAGCAACACGAAACGTTAACGTATCGTAGGATAATATATTTTGTATAATAAAGAATGAGATGTGCGTAAGATTAACGTCTAATCACGTCACTCAACGTGCTTACTGTGGTGTCTCATAGGACAGTCTAGAGGATAATACTCCGTGGTGTGGGCTCCTTTCCAGAAAAACCATTGTGACCTACTGGAAAGAATTCAGATCAGATTTTTGAAGACAGTTGGAGTCCGGCTGGGATTTAACTATAGGGAGGTTCCGGTGACAACGCTAAGGGATGCACTTGGATTGCCCCTGCTGGAGTCAAGAAGAATGTATCTGGACCTGATGTTTCTTCACAGACTGCTAAATGGTAGTATAGACTGCCCCGATCTCCTCGGCATGGTGGATCTGCGTGTTCCAGTAGGAGGCGCCAGGTCGAGAGACCTCTTTGGAAAGACACATCAGCTAACCAGCTACGGCTACCACAGTATCATCCCTCGTTTACTGAGACTTGGGAACTCTGTTTCAGCACGGGCCGACTTCTTTGGCTCTTCACCCACTACCTTCAGGGAAAACATATTACACTCGTGATTATTCAAGAAATTTTCTACTTGTTCTTTTTCTAGTCTTCTCTTCTTTTTGTTCTTAGACATAGCATTTAAAATGTATTTAGATCAAATGCTAGTTGGTCCCATTGTAGTTAATAGCATTTATATACCTACATATCAGTATTGTTATTGGGTTGGTTAAAGTCAATTGTTGTTAGAGTTAATTTATTGATTGTTGCTTAGTTTATACTCTTTATTGTTACTATTTGTAGTATTTAATTTAGTATTACTATGTGTATTTAAAATAATTATTTGTTGGAAATTATTTATATACATCATGAAGCTATGTAGTAAATATTGTTGTTAACTTTATGTTGTAATTTGTACTTTTGTAAGTACTAGTTGCCTGTTTGTACATTTGTGTAAAATGGCACTGACCGTTGATAAATAAATACTAGTTTTGGTTACTTAAAAAAAGAAAAATAATGGTTTATGAATAATGGTAGTTAAAAAACAGCCATGGAAGACAAGTAGCTATGTTGGGAAGGTTTATTTTAGTGTGAATTTTCAGAACACCTCTTAACCTAGATCACACTTGATTTTATAGTGTAGGTGTCTCTGATGTCTAAACGATGCAAAGTTCGTTTTGAACTTGAATATTGCTGTTTAATAATACAGCTGATTCTTAATACTTTTATAAAATTTAAAGAAACAGAGATGATTCTTGAGTATTTTGTCTGCTACACATGCTTTTATGGGTCTCCTAGGATTTTAATTACTGATTTTATCGTGAAAAAGGGAGTATTAATAAATAAACGGACTGGTTCATGTAAAATGAGCTTGCCGTATCCTCGAGCTGTAGCTTTTAATAGGCACTTCACTGTGACATCTTAAAAATGTAGGAGAGCCCTTTCTAACAAATTAAACATTTCGAGCCTTCACGAGCTGATCTGTGGGTGTAAGTGTAAAAGTATGTTTTCTTCTTACGACAAAACCTATTTGGTCATTAGTTTGCACCAAAAACTTCTTATAGACACCCCTAAATTGTAGATAATTATGTAAGTTTCTACCAATATCACTAGTTGATTTTGTTGAAATTGTATGGTTGGTTACTATGTTTATTCGAGCGTTTAAAACGATATGTCACTAAAATTTTAATTATTGTTGTTTAATGATACTGATAATAATAATAATAATAACGGTTAGTACAATACATATATTTAATATTAAATACTGTATTCGTATTGTCAAGCTCAAAGCAAACAAATTGTTTCTCTACAATACACAAGGCTCTCTTACCCAATCTTATCAGGGAGTAAAAATAAACTGCAAATACTTTAAGCAACAACTAAATAAAATAACTTTAAGTTTATTCCAAAAAGTTAACTATTTTTAGTATTAGCTTTAATTTAGGTTTTCACTCATGTTTTATTTTAGACTTAAAACGAATGCCATTTTTACATATAAAGAAATAACTGCCAAAAAAAAGATTATCTTTATTTAAACATAATTTTTTGCACTTTTTATATTTACCTGATTCAATTACTTTGATAGCTAAACATATTAATGCAACGTTATACATGGTGGATGAATCATGAAATTGAAATACCCATGGAACGGTCGTATCTGTATGACTGAAATATTGTTATTGCAGTGGGCACCCAGCACGGCGCGAGGATATCGCCATAAACTTTGCGCCCATCTGAGCAAAACCAGCAGCAATCTGCGGTATCGTCTGGCCTCGGCTCTATTGTAACTCAGTGTCAGTAAGACACTGGCACCCAGCACGGCGCGAGGATATCGCAATAAATACTGCGCCCGACTGAGCAAAACCGGCAGCAATCTGTGGTATCGTCTGGCCTCGGCTCTATTGTAGCTCAGTGTCAGTTAGACACTGGCACCCAGCACGGCGCGAGGATATCGCCATAAATTATGCGCCCGACTGAGCAAAACCGGCAGCGATCTGTGGTATCGACTGGCCTCGATTGTAAATCAGATTCAGCTAGACACTGGCACCTAGCACGGCGCGAGGATATCGCCATAAATTTTGCGCCCGACTGATCAAAACCGGCAGCGATCTGTGGTATGAACTGGCCTCGATTGTAAATCAGTTCCAGTTAGACACTGGAACCCAGCACGGCGCGAGGATATCGCCATAAATTTTGCGCCCGACTGAGCAAAACCAGCAGCAATCTGCGGTATTGTCTGGCCTCTGCCCTGTGTCAGTTAGACGATTTGGAATGAGATAAGAAGTAAAGAATGTATGTCAGTTTAAATGGTTTGTTGTAAAGGCTGTATTATAGGAGTTAAGAGCCAATTTGCTCTGTTCAAGCACACAACCAGAATTTTCTTGCATTTGAATGAAGCATTTTTTAAAGAAATAAGTTGACCGTCGGCCACGGTGACTTTGGTGTAGAGTATAGATTTAACAAAGAATATTAATTTTAAGTTTATTTTAAGCCCACAAATCCATTACCTCTTTTAATAATGACAAATATCCAAGAGAAACATATATTAAGCGACCGCCAGACGCATAAATTATAGCTACATCATTGTCAAACATCTAGATAAAGAGACAACTTTAAGTGTCTGCACGTGACTCTTGACTAATTGGCTAACGGCTTCTGGACTATAATTGACCACCGATGATTTGAAAAAATAATAAATATTTGAAAAGCAATTATTCCAATACATTTACAATGTTTTCAAACAAATAAATGCCATCGCAAATGCAAACATCCTGCTTGATAAATAATTAAATGTTATAACTTTCGCTAGCTCATATATTTTCAGCTGCCGAGAAATTTCGTGTAATTACATATCCTATTCCAGTGATTTTGAGACATAGAATGAATGGAACCATATTATAGACATAAGAAATATTAAGTTTAAGTTTTTTTTAAGCCATAAATCCAAACCTTCAGTTAATAACACTAAAGAGAAAAATATATTCCGTAGGAAACGTATAAACTTTTTAGTGTTGTGAATTTATTCTCAGTTTTTTGTGTTAAATATTCATTGTATTTGTTAACGTCTGGCACTGAAAAATAACTATAATATCTCTGTTATGATTAGAGACAATTCTGAGAGATGTCAGTTTTACTATTGAAATATTAGCGTTTTGTTAGACCTACTTAGTATTTATCACTATAGTTTTTAGACAATAATAAAGTTAGTTACATTATAAATATTAATTTTTCATAACCCTCAGCAAATATCCTTATATCTTACATGTAGTAGAGTGTTACATGTTTTAACTACTAATAGCCATAACGTTTTCATGAGAACTGAAAATAACAATGTTTTGAGCCAGTATATCAAAGAGTTTACGTTTATTTGGCCAAGTAATAGTAATACCAGGTAAAGACAAGTTCTAACAAGATAAAATATAACTGTCTCAAGCAATCCTACCAGACACTAAATTAACGGGGTACTGGGGAACCATGATACACCTTCCCAGGTGATTATATTAATATTACTTCTCTTATCTATCACGAGAGTTCTTAATAACTCTATTGGATAAAGTAATTACTGAATTCTAATCTACATTTTCGTGTCACTGTTATCAGTCCCTTCACGCGTTCCATAAGTTGTCAATTTGTTAGCTTACGGTGTTACATATTAACTCTTGTTAAAGAAAAAGACCAAAAGTAATGTTCTAGTACACTTTTTTAATTAATTTTAAAAAGTAGGAAAATAGAAACTAATATGTATCGCTTAAAAATACCAAAATATTCAGAGCCATTTTCACCATTGCGTTAAACCTTTTTGAAACTTCTAAACAACTGTGCCATCGTGAAGGCAGACATATATTAAATCTCCCTTTAGCAACTAGCGAGAGATGCTATGATAAACGCTAAGCTTTTATTGAGTTACAGCTTAGTGTGCAATAAAAGAATATATTTAAAACTTGCCTGACAGGCAATGAGTTTGTGATTTTATAGTGCTCGATGAATTTTACTGAATTTTGATGGTGAGATCGCAATGAATTATGTTAATTAAGTTGCGTGACAAACTAAAAAAAATTTAGAAACCGGGTGAGGATCTTATCAAACGGAATTATAAGGAGAGTTGATACACTAGAAGCTCGATGATACAGATAAACAGTTCTACGGTCACAGACAGAATTTGTATTCAAGCTGCTCATCTTATCAGATTAAACTTTAAAAATATCTTTTTGTTTAAAATTTGTTAAAAATTGACGATGGAAGGTTTCAAAGGATAACAATGATTTCGGACATTTGCCATCGTTATAGGTTGTAAAAGGTATAACACAAAGTTTCGAAGATTGGAATCTATCCTCTTCGTCAGGTGGTGGATGTATTAATACATAAAAAATAAAGAACAGAAAGAAGTAAAGAAGGGAAAGTAGAGCGTTCAAACATACCCATAAGCTGCTAGTATCCTACTATAGCCCGTGCTAGTGTGATGTGCGATAGTGATCCTCATACTTGTGATTTGTGCTCTGGACTGACATCCCGTGCAGTGACAACGCCTGGACTGGACTCCAATTATCTTTTGGGTTTGTTTGAACCCTTTTCTTTCTCTTCTGTTTATTTCTTTATGTTCTTTATTTTTGTATAAATTAATACCTCCCCCACCTGACGAAGAGGATATATTCCAATCCTCGAAACGTTGTTTTATACATTTTATAACCTAAAAATATAATACCAGCTTTTAAACTGATGAGCTATTTTATACTTTCAATAAACTATCGAGTTATGAAGATATAGAAACTAAATTCAGGTTTATATGCTCTCAAGAACATATTCATATTTATGAGTCATATTCATGTAATACTGAGACACTCAAGACAATATATTTTGAATATATCCACTTTCATATTTTCTAAGGTATTTCCTTGTACGGAGCTATGACTAAACAAAATGAAATAAAATATCTTCTTATTCTTCAAAAAGAAAAATTATAATTATATTAGGACTAAAACGAAAGGGCTCTGTCAAATGTCTTTCGAAAAATCTAAGTATTTTGTATGACCTGCGCGTTTTTCAATCAGTTTTTTTATGAAAGAGCATATGCCGGGACTAATACAAGCAAAAAAACACGCATACAGAACAAGGGGAAGAAATTTAGTAAAAAGCAATAATTGCAATTTAGGGCTTGCTATTAAAAATAGAGTTAAAGCAGGACTTTACGAAAGTTTGACAAATAATTTAAAATAAATAGAATTAAATTAAAAATGTAAAGTGGTGCTAAAAAGCACCTTACTAATATTTCTCTGTATTCAACAGATGAGCTCTATCAAACTTGAGTACAATATAAAATAACTTCATCATTTATTTATTTAAACCATTTTTTTTTTTATTGAAAGATTTTGCTGCCTTGTCTTGTATGTAAATCACTGACCGTAATTCATGTGTGAAATTGTGTAATAGTAATATTTAAATTTTTGACACTATTCATTATGTATAGAAATGAATAAAGGTATTTAAATGATTGAAATATAAACACTAAACAATGTTTCATACTTACATTGAATAATTTTCAAGGCCCTTGTAACTAGAAATGACTGATTTCATGTTACTGTAATAGTTCTACATTATGTGTAGTTGAGTTGAGAGTTGAGTCGTAATAGATAATTTAATCAAGTTGTAAGAATAGAGAAAATGTGACGATTGAAATTTGCTGAGTAAATAATGCATAACGGCAAATAAGCTACTCGTGTTTACGATGTATGAAAAGTAATTTATTACTACTTTAATGAACCAAGTAAGGGTATTTGCACTAGATTAGTTGACAAGAATTCATTATGAATAAAGAATGAACGAACTAATTGGGACACAAATGAGTGAAATCATTCTCAATTTTAATGATCGGCAAGTAATGAATAATTTAACGTTAAACAAATATGAATCTAATAGATATTTTGATTGTAGTAACTAAAGTAATGAGTTATTTAACAACTTAAATATTTTCTTAGTTGACCTGGAAATAAAATAATCTTGTTGGAACCAATTTTCAAAGTTGAAATAAAAAGTCAAGCAATGTGAATGTCATCCTTGTTTTTTTTACTGTGAATGATTGCTTTGCAGCTTACTGAAGTTTTGCGTGTCTGTTTTTCCCTGTTGTCAGGTGCATTTGAGAAGTTTTAATAAGTTGAGGTTTAAAAAATTTTAAACATATTTTTATTTTTAACTTAAAAACATCAGCAAATACTAACTCGAAACTTTCTTGAGTGTTGAAAATATTAGAATTTTGATTTGAAATATCTAAAGATATGTTAAATAATTAATTAACTAAGGTTTAGTTAATATTTAATAAACGTCAGTGTATTGACGTGACACAAATATGTTTTGCTATTTTTATTTTAGTTTGCAAAATACTAAAAATATGAAAATAAAGTTTAGTAAATAAAGAGACTGTACTCATTTAAAATACATTACAATGTACATAAAACATTAAATCCGTTACTACAAACTATAAAAAAGTTAGTATTTTTTAATTGGTTTTGAAATAAAATTGTAATATTTTCGTTTGTAGTCTCTATCATCCATGTACATTAAAAGTTCTGATATAATCAATCTAAAATACGAAGTGGTCAGTCTCCTTAGGGTTTTAGGAAGAATACATTGTTGAGCGAACATATAATTTACCTACTTACATAAAAATGTTAGAATGTTTAAAAACTAAAATTCTCAAAAAATTATGGATGAATAAAGCACCCGCGATAACAACACTTGAATCTCGTTCCCTGTGGGATGGTATATACGCTCATATAACATGTATATGTTACGATTTTAAATAATTTCGAACAAGTAAATGAAACATTACTGTCAGTATTACAGTAATCAGTTAATGCTTATCCATGCCTTTATTGTGTTAATGAACACTATACAATATGTCACGAACGAAACCCACATGAAGGGGTATAGTAAAGGTATGTGTTCACCATTCAGAACACGTTTAAGTCCAATCCGCAGCGCCTCTTTCATTTCATCAGCTCACTACCGATATATCAGTGGCTTCCGCTCGGTCGGCGCCGCCAAATTGAAAAGCTACTTGGAGCGTGCGAGCCGTGGAATATCGTCTCTTGGCTTCCATTTTGTATTTCTGGTCAGACGACTGTGTAAATGAGTTATTGATTGATTCAGAACATACTAGCTAGCGAATCTAAATATTGTTTTTCCTAGACGAGCTGTGCTAACAAAAAACCGAACAAATTACGTCATTCTATATATATAAAAAATATTATTAGTTAACAAAAACCTTTAATAAAAGATTTAAATCTACATATAATACCATGTGCTATATACAAAGATAAACGTTATAAGACTTCATTTCAATAAGTACACTTTTTTAAAGAATTATATTATAAGTAGATGGCATATTACATTGCTTTGTAACCCTGGTTTCAACTTTAAAACCCGATAGTAAAGTTTTTTTTGTTTTCATCCTTTATAGATTCACAAATCTAGTTTACTTTATAACGAATTGTATATCTGTACATGTAAAAGACGAAGAGCTCACTCATACATCAATCCCGATGTCACAGAAAGTTTAAATTTTACACACGTATGCGTAATGACTTAAATAAAAAAATAAAAGCATATACATATATCGGGGAAGCATTTCATAAAGATCGAACATTTATAGGAGTTAAAATGAGATTAAAACCCATAGAAAACTATATTTTGTTTTTGAACTTTCATAGTCATGAGTTGCTACTTCCACGAGTGTAGGGAACGATAAATTTTGGAACTTAAATCTCTTTTATAGTAATTGATATGTTCAGGGCATATTAGATTACTTACACTATGATAAACAATGGAATCAAACTTTTTGATATCCATCATAATCCCTAATGGTCAAATATAAAGATAAAGAAGGGAAAATTACAGCAGAATATCTTTCCATACATTTCTAGAAAGAAAAATATTGTTTTTTTTTTAGAACAAACCGCTAAATAAAAATATAAAGAGCACTATTAAGGTGTAAAAACAGACCACATTGTTTGTCTGACCTCGTATGAAAAGCTAATTCAAACACTTTATTGATAATAAATTCATTGTACGTTCTTCTATTTAAAGAACATCCATTAATCTCGTATAACCTGTATTGTTAAATGGTAATTGTCTCTTGAGACATTTTCCTCCGCCATGTTGAATGTGTTACTATGGTTAGTATACATCTGTTAATTCAAATGTTTGAATCTTTTATGGGTGTACTCAAATTGTGTTCTATTTTATTTATTCTGCTGATTTCTTGTTTCCATCAGGGTTACCTATAAGACCAATGTAAAAATAGTCATTAATGCTCAGCCAAAAGCCATGCAGTGACATGCACCATCACGTAATTTTGAAATAGAGATGAAGCTTCATTCATAATTTCAAATTTATAGGTCAGGTCGTTTTCGAGATACCTTGCAGGCAGACAAAGATACATAAATTAGATTTTCACGCCCCATGAATGATAGGCTTCGCTAAAACTCAGCCAATGTAACATTTATAATTATAGTAACAATTTTTAAATTGTTTCTTAAAACAGGTTTAGAAAAATCTAATGAAAATAAAACAGGCATTTTCTCAAACTTTTATATGAGAAACCAGCAAAATCAAGCTGAAGATACTGGTTTTTCAAATGCGCTGCCAAACTTCTGAATATAATTAAACACGTTTAGAAATATTTAATATTTATAACCTTTAAAATAGTTACTATTCTATCTTTAAAGGTTGTTCAGAAAAGCATAAACTAAGATAACGTGTTAAACTATTTCGTGAAGACTGACACCATATTTTAGCATCAACCAGTACTTTATTAATGTAATAACCTGTTTAACCTATTTCAATATTTTTTCTTAACTTAATAGGAAAAATATCGTATAATAAATTGTGGGATACTAATACTGAGGTAATTACTAGCAAAATATACCACCTGTTTGATAATCGTGTGGGCCTTCACCCTAACAATCAAATTGCTCTTCTTAAGTTTTTATTGGTGGGTGAAATTAAGGTTAAATTGTATTTTTATTTATTAAACTAAATGTAGGTATGCCATTTGTTTCTCGTTTAATCGGCTTAGAAATGCGTTGTACGATCAAAGCCGTAATTACAAAGTTTCAGGTAACCCATTATCCAACCACTATTCCCCGCTCTAACCTACATTCGGTGAGGGTTTAATATGTCAATAACCGCTATTCAGATCGCACGAATACACTTCATTCCTATGCGTTGCCGATTTTATCATCCTTATGCAGCAATCTATAATAGATATTTATGGAGAGTAAAATGTATCGGCTAGAAACATGGCTAAAATATCATGAATAATTTACTGTTTTTTGTTTTTGCTTTGTTATTGAAGTCCGAAATATTTTTAAGAGGATCCCCATATTGTCCATGATAAAAATACAATTTTAAGGTATACTTAAAAACAGTACGTTTACAGTGTATTACTTTTTACATTGTTGTATAGTCATAAAAATGTCCTGATGTCACAATAAAATAGTCCAGCACCATACAATAAGTAGTACTTCCTTCTTCCTTATTTTTCCTTTTAATTTTATTATTTTAATTTTCTTTATCTAAAAAAATTATAACCTACATTCTTGACGTCCAAAAGTATATTTTTTGTAATTATTTAAACAGACTACAAAATTACTCGCAACATAATAATAATAATTCTTTATTTTGTCAAAAACACAGAATATACATTTTGCATATACATCTTCATGCATAATAAAATACATACATACATTTACATAGTATAAATCAAAATAAATGTTCTTACGTTAAGTAACCACATGTTCATTTTAAGATGCAAAAAACAGTCTCAATAAAAGATAATATATAACTCAAAAAAGAAAAAAAACTGTATTTAAGACAAGACAAAATAGGAACCCCATAGGTAAAACCAGTATTGCTATCTCCATCACTTAACTAAAACAAAAAAAATCGGCTAGCAGCGACACGCAACTCGTATTAGGAAAAAAATTTTATTTTACTCAAAAAATAATCTCTGTTTAATAATTCTGTGCTTTAAATTACACAACTAAATTTATCCCTTCAAAAAAGTAACTGTACAACAATAACAAAATAAACTATTATTAAAGAGGGAATAAAAAACAAAAAGATAATAATAATAAAATCTACACAACAAATCTACACTAGAATTCTACACAAATTCTACACCCATTTAAATTGTGATATTTAACCAGTTGTCTATATTTTGTTGCTCAAACAACCAAATTTTTAGATTTTTCAAGAACTCATTTAGTTTTGTAAATTGGTTTATTTTCGGAGTTATTAAATTAAACAAACGTGGTGCCACACTAGTATAAAATTTTTGATGTACTGTTAAATGAGACTTTGGCATAAACACTACTTGATATTTTCTTAAATTATAGGTCGTTTGGCGAGCCACGGAAAATGAGGTGCTTCTAATGTAAAAGATTTTTAGTACTTTAAAAATGTATAAATGACGCAGTGGAAGAATCTTTAGGTTTGAGAAAATTGGCCATGTATGTTCAAATTTTTCTCTACGCACGATTAGTCTCATGAACCTTTTTTGAAAAATTATAATGGATACAAAGTTGAGCAGTAGGTCCCTCCCCAGCATGTAATGCCATAAGAAAGCCTAGAGCCAACGAGAGCATGGTAAACCCCAACCAACACTTCAACACTCCTACACATCTGCTGAAGTAAATACATGCTCCTTAGACTAAGATACAACTCTTTTTTCAATTTTCTTATATGTTCCTTCCAGGTTAAACTGCTATCAATAACCAAACCCAAGTATTTTATACTCTTAACTTGTTCTAATTGCAAGCAATTACAATCATTACAACGTAAATGAAAACATCTGAAATCATGAAATTTCAATGGTATGTTAAAAGTTAAAACATTTTTCAGATTAAATATTATAAATTTGGTTTTTTTCACTAAGAATCATGAAGTGTTTATCAAACCACACCCTTAAATAATATAAATCTCTTGACATATCACTATGCAAAGCCTCAAGGTCAAAGTTCTCATAAACAAAACCAGCATCATCCGCAAAAGCAACGAGTCTGCCCTTAAAGCGTCCATCGCACAACTCATTAATGTACATTAAAAAAAAGGATTAATGTACATTAAAAAGGATGTACATTACCACATAGTAGGCTATAAATTAATTGCTTGCATTTTACCCAGAGTAATTAAATGAAATAACAGCATAAGACTCTACTACCTTACAATTTTGTTATTCAAAAGAAGTAACTCTTGATAATTATTGTTCAAATTACGATGGTAAAAATGTGAAAACAATTTATTAAGAAAGTTCATTTCGAACGACTCCAAAAAGTCTAAGTTTGTAACTGCGACGAATATTAGCCGCTGCACTAAGAGGAAGATATTATGTAGCTAAAGTAAACATACTCAAGAGAAAAATGTTGAAGTTAGATTTTATCTCAATTTGCCAAGAAACTAGTTTTTTATGAAACTAAGTGTAGAAAAAAAGCGTGCTAACTACAGGCATCAAATTACTTCGAGTCCATGAGTCTTAAAACGTGACATTATTACTTCTCACAAATGACCTGGCGAGTTTTAAGAGATCTTGTGAGAACATATTGTATTTATTTAAATATAATCTTTTGTTAAATGTGTGGTTCTTATTACTAATTCTTTTTTTTGGTTTCATCGGTATTTTAATTTATATTTTCATATAACATACTCATATTAACAAAACTAAGTAAACATTAAAGACGAAGCTTTTATATTTTTTTATTTTGAAGCATATAGTGCTTTCATTCAAATGTTTTAAACTTAACTCTCAATTTAAAACCAAAGTGGTATATTTACTGCAAAGCTCCAACACGCAATTTTACATAGCACTGTATTTTTATCACAACTATACATTGCCTTGCGATGCTTTTTGTACTTTTACTTATTAAAGAAATTATCTTATCATTTAATACCATTATGATTCAATGAAACTTAATATGCATATCTTAAAATATCTGTTTTAGGGATACATTTTATGTACTGAATGAAATTTATTTGTTACAATTTGACAGATGTTTGTTTAAACCCTCAAATCAAGATATTTGTAGCCTATATATCTGAAATTCATTGATCAGTGATCAATGACGAATGATCGTTAAAGTGACAGTTAAGATTAACATCTGAATGGTAGTGTGATTGGTATGAAGGCCCTCGTTTAGCTACAACATAAGTTACGACTACACATCAGCAATCTCCCCAGTATCTGCATATAGATTATATCGCTCTCAGAGACGACACTCCGTAAAGCGTGACATTAAATTGATGTTGCTGTGCACAGGGCGTGTCAGGTTACGTGAGTCATGGGGATGTAGCAAGCAGTGTAAATCATCCCTCCCATGCATGTAACATTTTAAGCGTAAATAAAGTAGTCAGTTTTGCATTAAAAATACGTATATTTATATTGACTTAAATTATTTCTAAAGATATGTCATGTCAGAGGCTTCTCTAATTCTACAATTGAATGCAACATTTAAAATCTATAGCTTATTTCATTCCTGCTAAAAGAAAGACAAGAATAAAAAGCACATATTTTTAGACCAAGGTACTATCATCGAAATGGATCATAAATGGAATGCGCCATCATCGTATCCAGTGTTGCTTATATTCCACCAGAGTTTTGGTTGTGCGTTACTGAACCCTGTAGGCTGTCCAATTGCGTCTAAACTTCTCTTGGAATGACTTCATTATGGCTCTTGGATTGTATGGATGATCTTTTCCAAATCTTAGCTATCTAAGTAGATAGACAGTTGAAATAAAAAAATTAGGGGTGAATTAGTGAAACATGTGATGTATGAAGGGTTTCTAACACGAACTAATTCGAATGAATTATTACTTAGTCCGATTAAGTTTGTACTCACATTCCTGGTTCAGGTTTTTTAATGAAGAACTGCTTGTTACTAAGTATTATTACTCCAATATTTTATACACAAATTTTAGTGATCTTTGTAAAATGATAAATATCTCAAAATATCTCTAAGTTTCATTTATATTTAACCAAACGATACATGTATATATCGTAACTTCCTCATTCCAGCAAATAATTGTCACTTGAAAGACAAGTTCATATGACTAGTTGCATGCTTGATTTCTAAGCATTGTTTAACTTGAAAATAATCCCAAAATAAAGGGTCGAGCAAAATGAACTCACGAATTTAAAAATAATATAATTAAGTTTATTTTAGCCACACAATAATTTTAAAACCACAAAAACTATTGGCAAACAACCCAATTTGAGAATTGAGTATGAAGAATTCAAAAGCTGTTATTTTTTCATTATCATCGGAAATATGACGACCTTCAGCGCAATACACATTCAGAATCTCTCTTCAAATTCTCCATAACCTGTTTAAAAGTATCCTGTGATCCAGCAGCTATTTCTTCGCATACTGCAGTCTTCAAATCTCTGAGTGAACGGGGTTTACGACGGTAAACTTTGAATTTCAATTGACCCTATAAGAAGATGTTGCACAGCGACAGGTCTGGTCAGCGTGCTGGTCAATGATGATCGCTGAAACGTAAAAATATGTGGTCAGGAAAAATTTCTCTAACGACTTCCATAGATGAATTACTCGTTTGGGCTAAGGTTCAATCCTGTTGAACCCACATTTCTGCAGTGCCGATCCCTATAGCTTCAAGATAAGGCTGAAAAAAATGTGCGTAACATTTACACATAACGTTGAAATTACAATGCAAGTTGAATCACCCTCTTCAAAAAATTAGGGTCCAACGATGCAAATTTTCAAGACTGCACACCACACTGCAACTTTTAGGGCTGTGCAGAGGTCTTTTATGCATTTATTTTGGGTAGTTAGCTACCCAATAGTGACAATTCTGCCTGTTTACAGATCTATTCAAATGGGAGTGATCTTTACCAGTCATGTTTAAACAGAATGTTTATTTGACACGAATTTAAGCATTCTCTCACAAAGTATTATTGGTTGGTAAAATCACGTTCGTGAATGTTCTGAAAAATCACAAATAACTGCCCTAGTGAGGTTCTGATGACGGCCTATTATGGCTTCATTTACCCTCATCTCACTTATATGGGCTGATGTTGTGGGGAGCTTGTGCAAACAATCAATTCATTAGAGTGTTCAAGCTGCAAAAAGAAGCGAAACGCATTATATCTATCAGTTCAATATTAGAGAGTCGTTCAAGGAAGTCTTCAAAAATTAGCGATTGTTGACGCTGCCCAGTCTCTACATCTTGGAAACAGCTCTTTTTTTTACCGTGTCTAAATGTCTGAATGTACCGTGACGAAAGGCCAAGACAGACATGAGTATGAGAATAGACGCAGAGATAACTACCGAATTAGTATACAAAGAATGGTATTTTATGAATCTTTGCCTTTACAAACAGGTGTCATTTCTCAAAAAATTACTGGATTGAATAAAAAACGCCCCAATGTTCAAGGTGTTAAAAACTCATTCGAAACCCTTTTAGTGTCACAATCATGTTTTAATGTTGGCGGGTTTTGACATATGATTGGAAGACCACCAGTTAAAAAGTCTGAAGTTGGAATAATTGGCGAATGAATGGATTTACGTATTTTGCAAATTGTTTGTTTGAATGAGGTTTCTGAAGGCTTGTTTGACAAAATGTAAGCGATTTAAAAGTAAAAGGTTGACATTTTCTTTTGTTCCGGCTTTTGTTTTCTTGCAATAAAATCTTATTTGATTTGACTAATCTTGTAAGGATGGACTAGTTGATAGATTGCGGTAAGGACTTAAAGAACTAAGGCTCTATTACTGTTAATATTTTGCAGTTTGAGGACGACAATTCGATTTATTCTTTGTAAATGATATGAAACGGGTTTACCCAAGTATCGTGTTGCGATCAGGTATAGAATCATTTGGCTCGACGTTAAACTCTTTAGGAAAGCTTCGTTGAACAGTGACGACAGATTCATTATAATTTAAATACTGTTCAACAGCAAACACACTGGATGTTGCATGGTTCACTGCGTCATTGCTACTAAAACTGGACTCTCTGACGTACAAAATCGCGTCGCTCAGAGATGACTAAGAGCTCACTTCCACTAATACTACGCTACTCAAATCCATTCCTTCTTTTTGCGTCACCCTGTGAATATATATATATATATATATATATATATATATATATATATATATATATATATATATATATATATATCGTTGCGTTTTGGTAAATGTCAATAAACATTGGAATGGGAATATTGTGAGATATGTAGCATTTTACTAAGAACACTGAGAATGATCTATCGAATATTGGAGTAGTAATATTTAGTACAATAAGCACTTCATAAAAGAACCTGAACAAGAAATTTGAGTATAAAATGAAACAGGCCCTGTAATGACATATTTTAACTGGTTTGATAGTTAATATTTGGAAAACATAACCTAGATAGTCCATGAGCCGCAAAAATTAGCGTTTCGTATTATGTTGAATATAACATATAATCAAACTCATGTTTGTGTAAAATTTAATTGAACTAACAGTATAAGTACCAAGGCGTTTTTTGAACTAGAGCTTCTTGTGTTTGTTTGAAGGCATTAACGAGTTAAAAAATTGACTAAACTCATGCGGCAGCAGAAATGACAGAAACTCGCGTATGATTTATCTTCCACAGCCTGTTGACACCTTAGCGAGGTCGTGCTTCATTGTAACAGATGACCAGTCAACCCGGAGTTATGTTTGTTTTTCGTTGTAACACATCCAGGAGGTGGTAATCTCGATTAGTTGTTAAACCTACAATTTAAATGCTTCAAATTGATTACTCCCAGGAACATCAACAAAAGTGTTTTACTCTAAACGGCAAGGAACTCCTTATCTGACGCCTGGTTTAGTGGGATTTATCATCTTAGGAGCCAGTTAAGATTTTAGGCTTTGAGTATTAAACCGAAAGTTCTGTGAGAGCACATTATCCTGTAAAAATATGAGCGTCCAGAACTTTCCTCTAGAAAATAATTAATTTCAAAAATTCATAATTTCATCCACCTTGTTATTTAATTTTTAAAAATTTTCGTACTACTTATATCTCGAATATGTTTAATATACCGAAAAAAATGTAATAATAAAAGTTTTTACGATAGTTTTTTCAGGTTTAATCGATAAAAATAAATCGATATTCTTTTTAATTGCGACTGTAAAACGAACGAGTTTTATGTGTAACTACTAGTCTAACTATAGTTTTGTAAATGCCATTATACGCAGGGTGTCCTATAAATTAAGAGTTGGTTCATAAGTTTACAATCGGTATAGTTCAACTAATAATTACATTGTTTGCCTCCTGAATTGATATTTGAGTATTCAATTAAATAAGGTTACGTACGTTCCGTCATCAATCCAATTACTTTTTTATAACGATTAATTTCAAGAGCACTACCATTATCATGACGAAATGGTTGTGGGACAGCGCTCCCGTCATCATTGACAAAACAAGTTGGATTGAAAACGGAAACCTATGTAACCTTATTTAGTTGTATAATGAGTAAAATATACAAAGCAAAGCCAGGAATATTCACGTCTGGTTGGTTGTCTCCCAGCAGATCTTCTAATAAAGTACACTAAAAACAGAAGTGCTACTTAAGTAAGAGTAACACGAAGTACGCCCTTTAGACACATTATTAACTGCAAAGTTTAAAAAATTTTCTGTGGTGGATGGTTGTTGGAATGGCTTAACTTCGTTTAGTTTAAGGTTTTTGAAATCCGTAAATATGATGAAGCATTGCCTTCCTCTGTCGCCCCTGCCCATTTTGACTGGAAGAGGCTGGACAGACCCAGCCTTCCCTACTTCTAATGTGACATGTTTGAGATAGTGCCTTTTATCCCTCCAAATGGAGCCATGATTTTTATCACTTTTTTGTAACATTTTAGATAAATATAAGTTGCTATATATGTGTTGCTAAGCACTCTCTCAAGAACAGCTGGACAAATTTGGCTAATTTTTTAATATTTTTGAATTCCAAGAAAGGTGTTCACAAAGAGAAAAATCGGAAAATTTACCGGATTAGAATTTAAAAAATAATGATAATATTCAAAAATTTAAACAAAAGGAAACAATTGTTGACAGTTTCATCTGAAGTTTTCTAAAGAGTTATAAATATTTGTTTACATTTTAATCTTATAAAATATTATATATTAAATCCTTTGATCAGTAGTGTAATGCAGGATTGAAATGACCAAGTTATTATAATATTTTTATTGAAAATTGCTTGAGGGACAAGTTTTTAACTGTATAATGCTCTGAAATAACATTTAAAACCTCCTATAAAACCCACTATAATAGTGAAGAACTGTGTAAAATTTTGCAGATCACGTATGTCATCTTTACTATGGCTTATGGAAAAACAGAGGGATCGACAAAAACATTTCTCAACGAACCATTCTTTCCCATAGAACAGCCTGAAAAAGCAAAAAGACTTCTATGCGGCAAAAATTACAAGTTACAACAAAAAACAATACAACAGTTATTACTAACAATTATTTTGAAATGTTGAATTAACTTAGTTCAAACGGGCTTTCCACTCATATCAAAGTAGCACACACGCAGTGGAAGTAGATGATTTCTGACAGAAATAGTTTTTTTAGAGTGTCTTTATTTTATGTATATATTATTTCTTGATCAGCGTAAAATAAAAATCAATTAATTATGATGATTATTGTAATGATTAGCATTCTCACTCTGTTAGTGACTAATCCGATTTAATCCAACTGGATATTACTTTTTGTTTAAAAATGCTTAATTTTTAAATTTGGATATTTTCACTTACTCTTATATAATATAATATATAAAGATTGTTAAAACATGTGAGAATAACGTATTACTCTCGCACTCTGTAGGCCTACTTCAGTTACTTTTTTTCTTAATTAGATTACGTGACAGAGATAAACCCTTATTTAACCTTTGTTCAGTTATGGTTTTTAATACATTCATAATTAAAGTAGCACAATGGGTATACTGATAAACTTTTTCTGTTATCGTCGGTTTTCATGACATTTCGATGTTATAAGTTTTAAATGGCTGCCATTATAAAACTATTTATGATAAAATATTTTCTTTTATTATTAGGTAATATTACATTAAGACATACACAGGCATGCGAAATGACAACGGTATATCTTAGACCGTTCCTTATCTGCGAATTTTTCATTAAAACGCGGACAAATAGACACACGCTAAAGGAAACGAAATATACAATAGTGTTAGAGGACAATTTTTTAATTTCTACCTCACTTTTTTAACACTCTGGGTATGGTTTTTGTGTATGATATCATGAATTCAAACAGAGGCTAGTTTAATTACTTTGTATAATTTTATTCAAGCATTGCGTGTGATCACAATTTATTTACTGGCGTAATGTACAATAAAATGTCCTAAAGTCTTAATCCCGCATTAGCACTCGACCACATTCTGGTGTTTTTGTTTTATATTTAACAAAGTTTATTATAGATCTATCACGTAACTAAGGTTTTAAAAATAAGCACTAGTTTAATCTGAGTTCAGGATTATAACCCATAGGAAACGTTTAAACTTGATTCCGTAGAGTCTTCAAAGTGTAGCAATTGTGCTATCTAGATTCACGACACCGTTATTACCAACCCGAGTCGCGTTAATTTTAATCACCAGCTTGAACAGCGAAGTTTGCACAACCTAACACATATTTCACGGTCTTGAATAACTTTTTATAACTCTGTTACATATTAAGGCTTTGTGCAATTAATGTTTAGCAAATTTTATACTTCAATATTCTAGTTTTTTATTGTTAGAGTACTAAACAAATGATTACTTTTAGCAAATTAACTGCAGCATTCTAGTGTTATAAAGCAAGAGTACGCCACACCACTTATCATTTAACAGGTTTCGTTGGAGGTTCAAGGCTATAGCAAATTTCGCTTGATATGTCATTCGAACAGGCAGATAATTATTCAGAAAAGAAATGTTTATATGAAACCGGCAGAAAAAATAGAAATTGTACCAGGCTACCGATTGATAGGCTTCAATGACGCTCAGCCAAATCCCAAAAATGGACATGTGCTATCACATAACGCAGTCTTGTCTGTGAAAATAAATCAGGTTAAATTAAAGTCTATATAAAAATAAAAGAAGTCAGGCTATATAAAATGTCTAGAGAGCTAACGGCTAGCTAGGCTACATATTGTGTTCCAGTATCACGTATCGAAATATCAAATAATTTTCTTCGTTTTGATTACAATCTTGTTTATCCTGCGAAATGCAGTAGAATGACATGCAATATCATCGAATTCGATATTTTCAATATAGAAATGTAGCTTTACACAAAATTTCAAGTCGATTATTTCTAAAGGAATCTTGCGGACATAAATAGGATGTTTCCAAATTTTTGAGTGATAGGCTTCAAAACTCAGCAAGTCACTATAGTCTAATAAGTGGAGATGTTAAGTGTAAAGGTGATAGTACACCCTTGTAAAATACCGGTTCAGTATTACCGAACATTATTTTCTAAATCATCAAAGAGCTGAAAAATATTTACAATAAACTATAAACAAAGCTTTGAAATGATTTGTATGTATTTGTATTCATCATAAATTTTATAATTCCATTGCAAACTACGCCAGAAACATACTATCACCTTTTAATGCAATCAGAGTGATGGCAAGCGAAATAATGTACTGATAGCCAATTTGCTAACAACCCCTGTTCATCAAGCTGACACATTATAGACGTCAATACAACGTTTGCTTTAGGTTTGTTCCGATGAATCAGTGATTGGTTGACATGTTAAAATATAATAGTAGTTGCATTTTACAGCCGCTTTATGTTGCCTTTTCAATATCATCGCATCAACAGTGCTAATTTTATGTTAGAATTAAGTTTAACATTGAGATAACCGAATATTGATGTATTATCATACAAATTGCAATAGATGTTTGTTCTTTATCGGTAATCCAACGGTGGAAGCTTGGTACGAGTGAGTCACAGCAGAGAGGTTACCTTAATGTAGTAAATTCACATGTTATTTGGTTCCATTAGGTGCGTTGTATACGACAAGCTTGTTAAAAAAATTAAATATATTATTAGCAACCATAAAAAGTGTGTTTGCAAAGCATTCAAAAGTTCACGACGTGATTATTCATTTGTTAAGAAAAATTCATAATCTTAAACCCCTTTCTTGTGTTATTCTACGTTTCAATATTCAATATTATTGTGTTTTTTTCGTATGTATTACTGAATATATTTTGTTATCTCACTTTATTTAAATGTTTTTGATTAAAATATAAATTAAAATTAATATTTTAAATATCCATTGAAATTAATTAGGAAATCGAATATATTTTAGAACAAAATAATCAGATTTATTTTATCTATTAAAAGGAAATAAATGTAACACTTTTTATTAAAAAATTATGATTGTATAGGAAAAAATTACGATTGATTGTGTGTGAAAAATATATATGCAAGAAATAAACATTGACATAAAAATGTAAATTGAACACTTCTATCTATAATTTTATATACGAAAGGAAACTATTTACAAGGTTTCAAGTCTCTATCACTTCTGTATCGAGAGTTATCACCAAGACGGATGGACAGACGGCCATTTATAACATTTGTCATAAAATTCCTTTTATTAATAAAATGCGAAACTAATACTAAATGGTTTCTTTCTTGTAATGACAGGGTCTACATTTATCTTTGACCTCGTGAAACAACACGTAAAGTGAAAATTTAATGGTAATTGGAGACCCTAGGGATCTGCCTCACAGTGTTATTTTGCACACTTTATTACAGCTAGAGATCCTGAAACAACAGCAAAATATAAACAGCCCTAAGCTTTTAAGGGTGTTCTGCGTAATCCGGTCTTGTGCTCCGGCCCTCGGCAGTGGGGAGCTTTGTTACTTTCGTGCTTATCACTTCGGTGCTGTGTGAAGAGTGTAAATAAGATTAATAACTGTGTTTGGAGTTTTTGCAATCCTATTTTTAGCTACAGTTGTTTTACATCATGCCTTATAAGTAATATATCTCATATAAGCCTAGTGTCTTGTGGTATTTCCATTTTTATATTTTAAATAATATTTATTTATTTATTTTCTTTTACTTGAAATGGCAATGAATAGGAAAAGCTACAGGTTATATTACATACTGTAGCTTGCTATTCCAACTTATGTTCAAATAAGGATAGGAGTACCCCACATGTGTTACTACGTGAAATATTAAAATGTCGCGTAATAATTGATTAGCTCGTTTACACAACCTTTTATTTTGTGGTTTTTCTTATTGCCATGATGGTTACTATAATCGAGCTCAATGTTGCATATACGTAATGTTTACAAAGTGTGTGGAAATAGTTTTGGCATTTCTTGTAATTTCAAGGTAAACAAAAAAATGTAACATAAAAGAGGGATGGAAATGCTTTGTTATCTTCTGTATATCTGTATGTGTTTTTTGTTTTTACTTTTTATTTGATTATCCAGTTAAAGATAACAAACTCAAATTTGGTTCAATTATTGTTCTTGCAGTAGCAAATCAAGATAACAATTATTAGTATATTATTATATCACGTTTCATTGTTGCGAACTGTTGAAAAATTTACAGCCTACTCATAATTAGTCTTATATATGAATGGAAGTTACTGCAAAATTTCAATTCATAGGTGGGTTTGTTACGGAAATTCATGTGGAAAGTTTTAACAATTTTAATACTGAGAAGTTCGACATCGGTTCCACATTACCTCCTGTAAACGATGAAGAAAGTAACCCATAAGTTTCCATATTAGTTAAGAAAAGTTTACTATTAGTTCTGTAAAATGTTTTAAAACTGTTTAAATTCAGGTTGTGCCACAAATGGGGGCCTGTTGGCCTGATAAAATACTGGGTCACTTCACTTTTAATTTTAAAGTATACTTTTACTGTAAATAATTTTCCATCTGGATAGTTGCAGCATGCTGGTTTTTTTTAATTCTGAGTGTCGATAGTTTTAATGTGTTACCTCAGGGATTTTCAGTGTTACCCAATTAGGATTAATCTGGATCAATGATCATCATCGCTAAAAACTAGTACTATAGTATTGTATTTTGGAAGATGACTGTAATAATGAGACGATACATGAAGGCGATGCTAAAAAATAGCTACTCAATTCAGAATATAGATAGGGAAATGCAGTGGAGATAAACAATAATGACAATATTGAAGTATGCAAGATTCTGGGTCAATTTCATAGTTGGCGAGGTATCACTGATTATTAGGATTTAGGTAGAGGCAATACAGACATACGCGACCTATTTGATAAATATTCACAATAACCTTATTGAGGAAATTTATTATAGGTATTTGGTTGCCGTAGTATCACCTAAGGGCACTCGCCCCTGTCTCTCAGTAAAACTGTTAAGGTTCTGGGTGTTTAAATAGACTCACAACTAGAGTTTACAAGTCATGTAAAATATATATATCAGAAGGTCATTTGTAGGTTGAGGATTGTTTGCAGGCTGAGGTCGTTCCTGCCGGTGTCAGCTAAGCTCCAGATTGTCAAGTCATTGATATTACCTTTAATATATTATGCTCTCCCTGCATTTGGAAATAGTTTGACCAAATAAAAATT
The DNA here is from genome assembly GCF_021130785.1 of Homalodisca vitripennis. Lineage (NCBI taxonomy): Eukaryota > Metazoa > Arthropoda > Insecta > Hemiptera > Cicadellidae > Homalodisca > Homalodisca vitripennis. The sequence continues at coordinate 147,216,701 of NC_060212.1, forward strand.
ATTAATTTTAACAAAGTTAGAAAACAGAGCCATAAGATTTGTGTATGGTTTGAGGAAATATTACCATATCAGTTCTTATCGTAAATTGGCTCAAATTCCATCAATACAGGACTCTTGCAAAATTCAAACTGTGTCTCTTGGCCACAAGGTATTGACAACCAGTAGGCCAACATATTTAAAAAATAAATTAGTTGCCCGGTCAATAATTAGGGAGCGTAAGACGAGACAGGATGCCCTGATGGCGGTGCCGCGCGTGCGCCTTGAAAGAGGGAAAAGGGCTTTTCTCACTTCGGTCCCCAGCGGTACAACGGCCTGCCGCCTGAAATGAAATATTTAAGTATGAGGGCGTTTAAAGACAAATTTAAAAAAAAAATGTTAGCTTAAGGAATTTTGTGATATTATTTTTATTGTTTGGTTGTATATTGTATGTTTAGTTTATACATGACCTGAGTTATGTTGTAAAACAACATCAATGTTGAAAATCGCTCATGAATAAAGGCCTTTTTATTTATTTATTTAAGGGATCGATTTGATGGAACTTCCTCATTCACTCAACATATTTGATAAATAGTGCTACACAAGATTCTCTTCAAAATAATAACTCAAGATCTCTTATACATATATTTCTCACTAAAAAGTATGTTACACTAGAATAACAAACCTAGAAAATTGAAAACATACACGTAAGTATTGTGTGATTTATGTACTTTCATCAAAAAGATTTAAGATTTTTAAAGCACAAAAGTATTGTGCAACAAAGTTAAATATGTTTTTATTGAGGAACATTAATACTTTGGTGAAAATAAATATGGTACTTTACAAACTGTGCAGTTAAGTTCAGTAAAACTATTGTATTGTATTGTATTGTTAATACATTTTATGCCTTTAACTGTTTAATAGATACCGGAATATCTGCGTTTATCACGTATGATCGTATGCAATTTATTTATGTTCATTCATAATATTCTTTTAAATTATGTTCTGTCTCAAAATTTATCCATTAAATCAATGAAATTGGAAGATTGAGCAAGAAAAATACTTTATGCCTGTAATAAATGAAATATTTGAATGTAGGTATTGAAAAATACACTAAAACGTTAGTTTTTCGCAGACGAGCAGAGGAGGTGGGCAAGGATGATGCAATGTGTTATTTGAATAATAATTAGCATATTTCTAGTATTTTAATTCTGAACTCTCGATATCCTTTTAATACGAGATTTCAAGACCAAGCCAGCCCAAAAATACAGAAAAATCGAGAGCATAAATATTCTGTAATGCCCAAGCATGAATGGAATCACACCACGGCAATGGTGCTGACGTTAAGAGTTATGCCGCTATAATATTTTTGTTGCTGTGATATAGAACCACTGTGAATTTCGATGTTCGCCTTTTTTTTATCATTTAAAACATTTAATTTTTGCTCAAATAGAAAATCGGCCGTGTTGAGCTACACAGAGCATTTTAGTAGTTTTTTAAAAAGGTTTATTTTATTTTTCTATATGAATAACAGATAAACATTCAACTATGTTATTAGTTGGGCTTTAACAAAGCCTGTTGGCCAGAACAATTTCATTATTCTCATTCCTCAAATTCCATATGCTTAGAACAAATTGACCTATAGACTCAAAATATTGCTTCATTAATACATAGCCAACATCCAACTACACCGTTAGTACATGCCACTCTATGGGCTGTAGCTGAGCGTTAGACCATTGCCACATTTTTACATAGGTGCTATGGATAAAAATGATGAAAATTAGAACATCGAAGAATAAATAAATTTGTAAACAAACTTTACAACCAAAACATTTTAACATGTGATATAGTAACATTTTAAAGGTACATTACATAGTCGAGAATGAGTACTGTTGGTAAGATGGTGTATATAAATCCATAAAATTTGGCTTCTATCACTTAGTAAGCTGGCACAATTTCTCTTTTATTTGTCGGGGCTTTTTAAAATGCGTATTGTGTATGAATGTCTGCTTGACTGTCCGCAGGACATCTCAAGATTGACAATATCTATCGAAAAACATTTTATATGCGAACTCTATCTGTTATAATGACGCGAGGTGTACCGTACTCCTACCCTGATAGCAAAAAAAGAATTTGTTCTTCATAGTTTACATTTTCACACAGTTTTATACTTTATATTTTCCAATAGAAATTAAAGCTCGATTGTAAAAGTATTAATAAGATACATTCCACAATTCCGTGATAAATTGCTTTATTTCTGCAAATTCCATTATTCTGCACATAAATTGCAAATTCCTTTCAAAAATTAAGGGCTTGAAGTGTTTCAAGTTTACAAATCTTTTATTAAGTTTAACTCATTCACTAAAGCTGCCTCTTAATACTTAAATATTATTTATATGTTTATGGGAGTGCCAATGGCCGAGTGGTCTAAGACGTTGGACTTTGGGTCTGAGTTAGAGATAGCGCAGGCTCAAATCCTGTCTGCGACCGTTGCACTTTTATCAGCACCATAACCTTATACTGCATCGAATCTCCACACTGTTCTGTTTCATAAGATCCTCGCACAGGCCAGTGGCCCATGAGGACGGTCGGAATAAGGCTTAAAAGGGGATCGACCTCTCCTTAAAAACAAAAAAAATATGTGGAGAGATGAACAAGAGGGGTACGAGGACTTTTAGTTAGGTACTTTTCTAAACAAAATTAAAATAAATCGATGAAAGATAAATTGGCTGTATCATATTACCTTCCTTTATTGACTGTCTTGTGGGACAAATTGGCTGGACTGTTATGTTCATCCAGTACGTTCTCATTTCATTGAAAAATCAGTACAGATTCTCACAGACGTTAGTAGTCATCCACAAAAGCTTTTTATCGTCAGAATACAAAACTTGACCATGTTATTTCCTTATATTCAAAATCAATTATATTGTATAGCTAAATACTCGTGCCTTTCTACAGGATTGAGACATAAACTTATTTAACATACTAAGGTGTGTTAGATAATGTATTAAATGAGTCAATATTACATTCTGAAATTTATCGCCTTAACACTTCACGGTATTCGGCCTTGTTTCATGCAAATCTCGCGTTGCATAATCATCACACTGTGAACAGAATTTAATCGAGAGCAGGTCACATAGTTACAGGGGGGGGGGGGGCTTGGGAAACAAATGGGACCGATATTTGCATTCTTTTAAATTGAGCCATATAGCCTTAGGGAATAGCATGGTAATATGGAGTATGAAGACCGTTTCATCTGACTCACAGCTAGTGAATATGGTTTCCTTCATGATATTTGGGTGACAAGTTTTTACTAGCAGTATTATGCCATTGCATAGATTAGGAAGGATGTTGTTATAAACAGCAATATTAAGAGATACAGCTCTCAAAAACACATTATGATGTGAAATTCCTATGAAATCTTAACCTTTAAACATTTATAGATACGACGTAGTAAAGGGCGTGTTCTAATTTAGCTACTGAAACCATAGACGTGTTCGTCCTTGATGAGGAACTTTCATAATAGACCGATAATGTACGTTGCAAAGTCGTTTTTAGGAGTTAAGATTGATCCGTTTCTGAGCTAAGTTGTTTCATTAGAACTTAAATTGTGTACGTGGGGTTTGAGTAAATTGTGTTGAATTGATTCTATTCTTCTTCTAACAGCAGTAGGAATATGAATTGTTTCCAAGTCCATAACGATCATCATTAAAATATTATCCAACAGTGAGATGTTTGATACAAATTAGGAGAGAATTGAAGTTGTAAAAATTAAAAAAATGTTGTATCAAACACATTTTAGCTGTTATAATCAGAGCAAAATAAAAAAATGAGTAAAAAGCCAGTGTGTGAGGGTAGGGTAGATTTGTTTTCAGGTGGGAGGAAATGTGTCAATTAAACCACCTGTGGAGCCGACACCTAAACTGAAACCACAGATCACTGTCATCGATTGTCACGTATCTGTTTAGTATTGGATTGTTGTTACGTTATCGAGTCCTCATTGTCACCCTCATATTCGGGAAATCGTATATATCCAGTACTACATGCGTTTAAAGTGATATTGTTTTTAAGATTTTTCTGGATTAACGAAACCTAAAATAAAATGTTTTTGAATTAAAAATATTACCTCTTCTGTCCTTTAAATACCATCATAACAGAATTTTTTTAATAATTATATGAACACGTGCCTTGTAGGCAAGTAGGCGGTATAAGTAAACCTTATGAAACATACAGAGTTTTTACCACTTATTTGTCAGTTTGCTTAAAATTAAGTTTAAGGGATTATTGAATATAAATGTTAGGCTTATGTTCTAAAATAGTTAATTTGTATATCACAATATTGTATTTCGTAATCAATTCTAACTGCTCTTAAAATAAGACTCAAATTTAATTTTTCAAAAAATATATCAGATCTAGCTGACTTATTCAGGATGTCGTGTGTTTTACCTAACATTTTCAATCTTGTAAACTAACTAATAAATGTTGCAGCAAACAAAACATAGTATGAAATATTTTTTATGATGGTTGTTTATATATTCAAATTTAACTTATACTTTAAACTATACTTTTGGCATGTTCATATTTATGCTCGTCAGTTTTATGAATTTTCGCACTCACTCAACGTTATGTATTGTTTTAGAAAATGAAGAGGATGATAGGTAACACTTCTAAAAATACCTCATTCAATATTCATAATATGTTTGTATCATCTCCTGGTAAAAACCATTCATTGTTACAATGAGATTTAATAGTCCATTAGGTGAGTTTTGAAACGTGATTATTGTTATGTCTTTAATAATAAAACTATAACACATTGTAACCAGCTAAAATATAACAATTACATTTTTACTGAGCTTATATTGAGTTATATAGTAAAACAATAACACGGCTGACACAGCTTAGAAATTTTACGCCTTGCTGTAAAAATGTATTATAGTACATAGGCTACTAGGTTTTTTAAGTAAGAACAGAAAGAAACGCGGTACGGTACTTATGGTAACTAACAATAAATAACCCACGAAACGTTCGTTTAAAGCTACCCATAAGTAAGAGTATAAGTATTCATCCCCTTACCAGTATTCATTCATAAGTAAAACAATGAAGATTCTAAAGCAAGAATTTACGATGCATGATTGAAGCTTTATTGACTTCTCAGTTTTATACCTTACATTTAAAAAGAGCATTAAAACGTGATGCATAAAACTATAGAATTTATAAACATCACAATAGTAAAATACGAATAAACTTTATAGACCGTATCGTGTAGGGCTTTAGCGACCGTATATATAAAGCTATTGTTTAGTGGTTGGGTTAGTTTTCCAGGTATGTTTATTTAATTTATTTTGAGAACCATGAGAAATCATAAAATCCATTAAATATTCTCATAAATTAAGTAATTTAAATAGAGTTTTTGTTTTATTTTACAATGCAGAAGTACGCTACACCACTTGTCGAGTAAGAGGCTTTCTAAGGTTTCATGCATAATTTCAAACCTATAAACCGTTTCATTAAAATGTATAACTATGCCACATGTTAAAATGGTAAAAACGTTGTAGTCAATTTGTTTAAAAGTTTTTGATGATTTTCTTCCTGCCATCATAGTATACCTATAATATCAACATATATAATCAAAAAAGCTCAAAAATATCGAATAATAGAACTCGTGATTTCCTTTGTAGATATGAAGCTAGGTGCAAAGTATCAAATTAGGACAGACAGGTAGAAATGGAATCTTATATAAATAAATAAATAAATAAATAAATATATATATATATATATATATATATATATATATGAGGCTCTAATAATCATCAGCAAACGAGTTACTGCCTTTAAGGTTTACTACGAAAGTGAACAAAAAATCTAAATTTACTAAATCTAAAATCTCATACACAATTCAAGACCATTGGTATTATTTGTATTCCAATCACAGGTGACTACCCTTATTTGTATTCCCAAGTCTCTAGGGCGCCAACTGTCCTTTCAACCCGGTCCGATTCGGCCTCCCTTAGCTGTCTCTCTGCGATTGCGTTTGCATTTATTCATAAGCTTTATCTTGAATATAAATTGATGCCTGACGTGAAAATATAAAATGGTTTTAGTTAGTTTTTCAGTTGTGAAATTGTGTAAAAATTGGTTTCAGTAGCGGAACAAAATTATTAATATGATACATGATAGTAGGACACGTTTAAATTTATGTTACATTTTGAGTTTGTCCCACACATACTCAGTATTGTGCGTTTTTCCAGAAAACCCAAATTAAAGTTTCTACTCAGACTGGTTCCATCCAGCATTTAATACTCTGACTTGTATTGGTTATGTGTTGAATGGTATGCTTCCAGTGGAGATGTATACTGAGATATGCAGTATTTCAGGTCTGCTGAAATCGTTGAGACCATCATGTATGGTTATTTGGTTCCAGATGGGATAAAGTGAAATCTTTAATTCATTGGTTATATTTAGCAAATTTTCTAGTATCTTAGATGCTACATGGAATTATGTATCAGATTATCCGAGGCATTCACATATATTATACTACATATATTAATTAACATTAAATTATGTTTGATGCGTGCACACTGAGGATCTACGTTAAATTTATATTGCCTTAAATAGAATTTTAAGGTCAGTCTTATATCAAATTATTGCACAAAAAGTTTTTGCAAGATTACAGATGCCAAATGCACCTAAACATTTACATAAATGTGAAGTATACAATGATGTGCTTATGCGGGAAGACCAACTTTTACAGATAACATAATATTGGTTCCAAATGACTACGCTGAGAATCCTGAAACGTGATTAGTTTTTATTTGATCTCTAACAATGTCACTGACCTAATATGTTTCAATGAAATCTTCCCTTTACGCATTAAGTAAATTACTGTCGAGGCAATGATAATTTTCTTAGTCAATACAATGTTACTTCAGGGATTTTCTATAATACAAACTGTCCCTTCGGCAGTATTAATTTTACAATTGTATTTTAAATACTGTTTTTGGTTTTTTTCTTTCATTGTAGGGAAAATATCTCAATATTCAAGAAAATAGAAAATATTCACGATTTTTTTGCCAATCACCGTAATTAGGATGTAAATGTTCAAAACTGTCATATTAAGGTACATATTACTTCATACCTGACTGTTTGGTTTTAAAATGTATTAATACTCAAAAATATCTGAAAGAATGATATAATTAATAGTGTTATCGCAATAAACTAAGCTTTTATACTTAGGGGGGAAACATTTCTTTCCCCCCAAACCCAGGCGTTTAATGTCTTGTGCTATAGTAAGCACCTAAGAGGTAAGACTAATGTTAATAAATGTTCCTTGTAAAACCGTTCTGTAATTTCGGAAATTTCGTGGTTTGTCAGCAAGTGGTATTTGGATTTCATGTAAATAGATGATTTATGTATATTTAATTTATATAAACAATTTATTTTGACACAATGTCTTTTGACACAATGTTTTACGAAATACAACTCGTGAGATAAAAAACGTTTCCTATCAATACCAGTAGCGAAAGAATTCTGAAATGATTTTCTACTGCAGAAATTGTTGCCTGTGAATGTCTCCCAGCTGCAACATATAAAACACACATGGATAAACAAAAGTATGGAGTCTGAGAAACAATTACAAATTTCACCACGCTAATCCAGTATTTAGCATACACGTGGCCTGGCATTTTTGGTAGTTATTGAATTTCTTATGACCTGAAATTTCATGGCTTGTCATAAATCTCTGGAAAGACATTAACGAAGAGAAGATATATCTGATTGTAAATTTTAAATCAACTTCACCAGAAAAACATTGTAACACTAATATTTATCTGAGTGCATAGAAAATCATTACATTAACTTCCTCTTTGGTTTTTGTAAGCTTGGGAGTTCACTTTTTCATTTGGAATATTTGAAAATTCAAACTCCATTTCAGATAAAATACCTTTATGATTAGAAGATTATGAGACTTCCTTCATCTACTTCAATATTAGCCTTAACCAGGTTTTATAATAGTACCGAATCAGTTTCACGTCAATTCAAAATTATTCGTACAATTTCACTAAATTTTAATTTTGTTATCCCCTTCCTACAAAAGTCTTGTTCATGATTATCTTTAGCGTTAGGTAGAGGTATCCATTTGTATTCAGGGTAGATTTTAAATAAAAACACACTATAAAAGAGGGACAAGAAGGTCAATTGGACTGAGCTGAGAGAGCAGTATGTGACTGGGGTCCCAGCGGGCTGGGAATACAAACACGCGGTACAAAGGTGAGATGTAAATCCAAATAAAACCAATACTCTTTTATATAGCATCTGGAAACTAAAAAATAAATATTTTGGTAGTACAACTCCTTTAAATTTTATTTTTCGAATAATTTAGGTATAAAAAGAATTGTAAATGGAATATGGTCCATTAGTATAATAAAAAAGCACAATATGAATCTATTATATGCATAGGAGAAGAGTGTGCTAATGCGATGAGGCCTATAAAGTTTATACAGCATTTATAGCCGTTTTGTTAGTAAAAGCTTCAGTTTTATAGATTGAGCTTTTATGCTCTTGTCAAATAAAACCGACTAGCCTCATTTATACGCTGTAAAATATTCTGTGCTTTTCAGTTCAATATTTTACAACTAAACTGTACAAAATTGTATTTATAGGAAACGTCTGTTAGTTTATCTCAATTGTCAGTATGTTAATTTAAAATTCTATTTAGTTAACCATAAGACCTTATAATAATAAACAGAGATTCTTATTGAATTATAACTATAAAACTGACTAGGAGGGATCTCTTCTCAGATTAAATTAATATAGAAAAACGAATTTTATTGGATAAATAAATTCCAATTAATAAATACATAAATCTATAATGTATTTCGAGTTAAGGAGCCGAGATAATCCGCGTTTTGTTGACACTCAGACCAGGGTTTCGTGTAATGGAGAGAGAGAATTTCTCCTAAGAAGTTAATTAGTCGTCAACCACGCTAATTATTGCGTAGGGTTGAAATTGGAGGGTATCAAAAGGGTTAAACCATAAAATGGTAATGATTAAAATCATATTTTAGTACACATCACCAGCCAACGAGATAAAAATACTTAAATTCAATATTTACTGGCATGTAGTAGATCTTCATATGGTTAACTGACGCTTATGGTTAATTTTATTTTATTTAAGTTTCTGAAAGTTGTTTTTTTTAATATCAAGATATAAAAATATGATATGGGGAAAAAATTATCGTTAGAAAATTTAGCTATTTCGATCCTATTTATTTGAACTTGCTCCAAAACTAGTCTTGCTGTCAATTAATTAGTTCATATGGAAAACTTGTTTCGATTTCATGGAAAAAGGTGTGTGATTTACAATGCAAACTAACGCTTGACTCCAGGATATTGGAGGACGTAGGGATATAGATCTGCAATAAAAATTATTGTTCAGCAATCTTAAAAGCAGAAAAACGAAGAAAACGTAGTGAAAATCCCTACTATCTATAACACATTGATGAATGATTGCGACTGTAATAAAAAAACAAATGTATTCGTAATTTTAAATGCTAGGCATTTATATTGTTTCTTACCGTACAAAAATTCCTCTTCCTTCTTGAGGTATTTTCTCTCCAGGATTGCAAGTTTTATTGTCAAAGTGGATGAACAATTATTTTTGATAATATAGTGTAAGTCTGGACTTAAACTGATACTGGGACCATTCAATGATATTTAATAGTGTGTAATCAAATAAAAATATAAATAACTATTATTTTCCTCAATCGTAATTTGATTATTATAAAATAATATGGTATATGAAGGAAAAACTTACGTCAAAGGACGGTGACTGAGAGGAGTTATTTACACATTATACAATAACCGCATTAGCTGAAACAGGTAAAGTGAAAAATAACCACCGGTATCTTGGACATTCATATGTGCAATAGGGAAACAATCAGCATCCATAACATTGAAATGCTGATTATTCAATTAAAAAATATCTTCATTGAGTTTTAGAGAATTAACACTTCCTTAGTACATAATTGATATTAAATGTTTGCAATTTATCTCATCGGAAATTATTTTCGCTGAGGAAACCCAGACCAACCGTATTATTTTAAACTCTTTGGCAGTTAGGATATTCAAACTATAAGAACTGTAAGAAAATTATCGGAATAATTTATGGCGAAGAAGCAATCAGTGGAAGGATCTCAATCCTATGAGAGGTCCTCCATATTAATATTTATGTAATCTACTACAGAGTATACAAAGTCTACACTAAAGAACGTCGAGAGTGTGAGCATAGTAAATCAGCAAACTTATATTTCTGCCTCAGCCTGCGTCATCAAGTATCAGAGGTCATGAGCAAGAGTAGGGTTCTAAACTTGGGATTAAACAGTACCAGTGATATTTCCGATTAGAACAGGAGAATGCTCAGGAACTATGTTGATTATTAACCGAATATCTTCCTACGCAGCAATTTATTTCTATATCCCCAGACGTAACGATCCCCCAATCACAGTAGTTAAGAAACTTAGAGCACGAAACTATAAAGTATGTTAAAAGTTACTTGACTATACACAAAACATGAATAAGATATAATAATTATTTTGGTTATTTTTAAGTTTACAAATCAAAAACACATTAGATTGGCAGTTGAAATAACTGTAGCTACTATTAGAGAATTTCTTGCATGATGCATGTCACGAGTACAACCTAGCTGAATACAATTATTATTACGGATTGTTTAAATGACAGTTATATAAGATGACATGAAGTTATGACATTTGAGTTTGGACTTAATATCAGTACTTCATTTTACACAATAGAGCTTTTGTAAAATTTTAATAATCATTACTAGACAAAATGGTATCTCAGAAAATATTTAAAATTGTTTCATCTTCCTCACTCATTATGTAAGCCTTATTACATAGCCTCGTTGCATGTAATACTGCCGATGCTGTTTGTGTTGGAACACTAATTGGACATCACATACAACTTTTTTGCTCTTGGATCTTCTAATCATTATCTCCCTTACTTGTCTATAAACGTAACATAATGAACATAACATCTTCTAAAACTTCTGTAAATTTCAGGTATGTTAAATCCTAGCTTGTAAACATTTCTTTACTTGCCTGGCGATTATAATTCTCTAATCTACCTCAGCTGGGAATTTGTTTTTGGATTTAATCAGGTTTTAAAACAAAATTATATAAACAGCTGCTTAGTAAATTTTTTTAACAAATTCAGTACATTATGACTCAACGTGCAAAAGGCTCTTAATAAGTGTTTTCAATTACCATTCCATTACTTTTAATTTCCACACAATCTATCATTTATTCCTCTGCCAGTGTCACAGCCACAGAACCTCAAACCGGAGACATGACATATACATATCCTTTGGGGACGTCACAAATTGGGAACGGCTGTCAATGAAAGTAATTGTTCAGGGATGGGCATTCCGCAACCTTCAAGCAAGGTATCAAACACTGCAAATATGTGCTAAGGAATTCTCAAAACGTACAAGCTAAAGCGAGTGTTTTTACACGTCCATGAGAAACAGATGTATTTAAATATTCAGAAGATATCCTGGAAACCAGTATTGTAACATTGAATGTACTAGTTTTATGATTTAAATAAATGGTTTTAACATATTTTACTTAATATAACACGGCGTAATAGATGCTTCCGTCTTAAATTGTGTCTCTCTGTCATGCTATTTATTATGTAGTTGCAGTAATTTAAATGTGGAAAAACAAGTGATTTAGTCAAGAGCAACTTGTATGCTTTGGTAAAAATAGTTTTAATCATTTAAGTGAGTGAATAGATACGAAAACTAGTTTAATAACCTTAGTAACAACATCATTCCTATTTAAAATCGAGTTTACAGTTAAACTAAGATATTTCACTGTGATTTAGTACGGTGAAGTATTGCCACTGCAATTAAAGTTTCATTAGTATTGAGTTTTTATTTCATTAACGTTCATTGAGTTTATGGGTAGTGACATAGCTCTATTACACTCCACCAATATCTAAATACTGAATTAAATTTTATTTGTATTTATAAGATGTGATTGTTAAGTAATATTATACTTAATGTAATGTAGACTATAATAAATAATCTCCGACACTATAATACTCTCCCGTGCTAAAAACTACGTATAGCTTTTTCGTAAAAATGTTTTATTTAAAACGGAAACAAATCAATGAATTATAAGAAGAGGTGTTTTGTACGGTCAGTAACGCATTAAAACTCATCGATTTGATTCAGTAATTTGAAATTTACAATATCCTATTAGTATTCAATAAAAAATCTTTCTTGAACTCATTACTGAACTTATTACTGTAATAGAATAGGATCTTTGTTAAGATTCTAGCACTTGAATTTTAAATTCTCGATGAATTTAAGCATAACGGTGATAATAGACTCGTTTCATCTTAACTGTGATGTACCCAAGGTGACGAACTCTCGAACTGTTTGATAAAACCCAGCAAACTAAGATTTACTGTATTTGTCTATCGAATAGATAATCAAACTGCAATGAAGTTGACCTTCAGTCATTTTATTATAAGCTGAATGGATAAATGGTTGGTTACAGATTGGATCTGTTAGGATTAGGATGGATTTCATTACAGATTATACATATTAGGATTATAGGTCAAGTTTTTGAGCAATGTCTTATTGATGACGATACTAAATTTTATTGCTTGTTTTTTTATTTGCAAATGCTACTTGTAGTCTTTCTATTTTATAGGGTAGCAATAAATAATGCAATATTTTTATACTCTATTTTATACTTTCAATTACCTATTTTTTAGGTTTAGTGGAGAAAAAAACTATATAGTCCTATCTTATTAGTTTATTAAAGACTATTAATTTCATCCTCGTATATTTGGGAGAAGGGATCCTGCTTCATGAAATTCGTCAACATGTACAGGTATAACGTTTAAACACAAAAAAATGTATGTCGTTCTTATAAATTTTTAATATTCTCATAACTCATAACCGTGATTATTACATAATTCATTTGACATCGTTGGACATCGTTAAATAGTTGATGAGATGTTGTAGTAGACGATAAAACGTTTTTTAGACTCAAAAACTGTTACGTGGGCCCAATTAAGAATCATAAATTATATTTTGAGATGCTCTCAGAAAAAAATGGTCAATATCTGTTGTTAAGAATACTGCTAGAGTTTGCGAACCCTAAAACTCCTAACTCAAAAATGTACGTCATTAATAACTGGAAAGAAAAAAAATAAACAAATATTTATTCTACAAGACAAACCAATTTCGCATAAGGATTCATATTTTATTATCAGCAACTTCTTCACTGAAAGAGTTGCATTTGTCTACTAATTACACAGAATGTGTGTAATAAAGCTTTACACAATTTACTGTCCCTTAAACAATTTTTCTTATTTATTACAAACTAATTTAATGTTTAAATACATTATATTTGTTTTATAAATACTATTACCTTTCTGTACTTATTAATATAAATAGCTAGCTCTAACTGTATAGCACAATTATTTGAATACAATTAAAAACTCAAAAATAGTGTTATTTTCTTATATTTATAATGCAAAACCTTTATTAGTTCCTTAACTATCCTATTTAAAAGTTTATTTATAAAATTTTACTTTCTTCCAATTATAAATTATAAGACCAACTGGACCATTTTCATTCCTTGTTACTATTAAATACAAATATCGAAAGAAGTCATTAACAATACTGGCAAATCCACGACCCAAGAACATCGAGAATAATAATTTTCATCACACTATTATCAAAATTCAGTGTTAAAAGTATCTACTTGTCAATTAAGTATGTACATTAACATGTTTGTTTTTTATTCTTACCGTATTACTTATTGCACTATTTTAAAATACTAAATCTAATATTCCAGATTTCATTTGGACGTTTACTTTGACGATACTATTTATTTTTTTGTACAAAGGGAAATATTTTCGACTATTGGTTTGTTAGAAAACTTAAAAGATTCAATCTGAATAGGTACTGGAAATATATTTCTTCCGCAAATTGGAAGCGGAAACGTGTCCAGGATGTGAACTGCGACCCTCGCCAGCCCTTTACCTCGCGAAACCTGCAAACTCATTGGGTGATGCAAAACTACATCAACCATAACACTGGTTTGTTTATTTGACATGACTTTTACATCAATGCCATATTTCTTTAATTTTATTAGTTTTTAAATCAGTGATATTTAGCGATCATTTAGAAAAATACTTCATTCCCAATGATTTATTTTTCAAATATAAGAAGTTGAAACATTGTTGATAATTAAATTATATTTTAGCCTATTAGAATCATTTATGAGTTAATTGCTCTTTGGTTTATGCTCAAATTAAGAATGCATAAACTTCATTTAAAAAGATATTTAATGTTTATAAATACTGCAATATTACCAATACTGTAAAGAATTATCGAGTCCTGTATACTTAAAAACTAAAATTTCATGCTATCAGAAGCCATACGTTATTAAAATTTGTATGACTTCTATAACTGGGAAAAAGCTGTTAGAACACGTAAAGGAATATAACAAGAATATATAATGTGTTTTAGAATGTACATATAAATCAATTCATACGTTTAAGTCCAATGTGAGGGAAACAGTGAGAATAATAATTTATCTAAATCTCGAAGCCTTAGCCCTTTCATAGTCATCAAAATAAGTTTTATTCCTTCAGTAATATACTTAAGATGTTCAATAACGGAATAATGTTAGGATAAAAGTTTAACCCATAAAAGACATATTAAAAATTAACACAGTTCACACATATGTATGTTTACATATTTTTCACGATTATGTTAACGGGTTTACAATGAGAGTTGACTTTTATTCTCTCTGATCTTGCTATTGGATAGTTGGAGGCCAATCAGAAGTGCTGCATAAAGTTAACCAGTTAGTGGAAGGCGTCGGTATAAAAACCTCCAACACGCGCTTCTGGACGTCTTTTGAGTATCTTTTTGCGGTTATTGTTAGTGGTTTGCATATTTCTTTTGACCCTAGCAGTCTACGTGTTTGTTTTGCGTAGCAGCTGTTTTATAGCCGAATTACGAGATTAAGATGGGAATTTTATCATACTAATGTTAAATTTTATAGTGATATTGTAGGATTTTGTACAAAAGGGAAATAAAAATATTTGAATTCACTTAATAATTAACGCAAATTTTCTAGAGAATACAGGTCGTTGCAGGTAGTTTTATTTAAAAGTTACTTGTGTTAATCATTTAGCATTCAATAATCAGAATAATTTGTATATATCAAGATATAAAGTATTAATAAATATTTTGGGGGTGAAAAATTGATAAATTACAGTTTGAACTTTGGGTTTGTACCAACAGTAACTAGTTGTGCAATAAGTGGTACAAAGAATTGTCCAGGAAGTTTTTAGTTCAGTTTTATTTAACCTCGTTAATGCTGGAGAAAAGTACGGTACATTTTATTGTGAATTAAATAAAAAATGTTGTTATATTTGAATTTATAAAAAAATTAAATTTTATTTCAATTTTATTTTTGAAACAAGAAATGAACTTTAATTCAACTTGTTTTTTTTAAGAAGAAAACCTTTTCTTGAAAAACATTTTACAAAAAGGTAACCTTTTTGTAACCTTTTGGGTATTAAATTTAAATATTCAAAAAAGTATAAGGATTGTTCTTTTAAGTATAACTTAAAGTGAAATTAAGTACTAATTAATAAAGGCAATTTGAGAAAGTATTCTCCTGTTTATCTACCCTAATAAATGTAATTAGTTAGATTTTAAACTGGATAATTAAATGCAGTTAAAGTAATCAAACAATTATGTAAAGGAATGTAATGAAACTTACGGATGTCTCTACAAAAAGTCTACTTTGATGAAAGATTACTCTCTACAGGGCCGTACCATTGAGAGAGACATTTGAGTAATGCTCTCAGCAGATCTGTCACAAAAAAACCCAGGTGAATGAAGGGTTTCAAAACCAGAGCAAATCGGGTATATGAATTCTTTGTCCACACTAAAAGTGGCATTACTAGTAAAAAGTGTTAATACACACTACTGTGGACTAGTGAGCCAAGTCTTGGAGTTCACAGTGGTCGTGCGGTTACCCTATCTTCAGCGGACAAATCAGGATGCTTCTGCACGCCCAGGGCAATTTTGCATGTTGTGAGAGCGCGACAGACCTTCCTCTTCAAAGAAGTTCCCATACGAGTACTGAACTAAAAATTCATAATAGAGCTGGCAATAGATATGTGATTGCAAGAATCAGGATGCCAGTAAGTAAACCCAAGACTGCGTGTTTCTCTATAAACTACTGCTGAGTGGTTTGGTAAACTGTCCAGAACTTCTTTAAAAAGCCATCTTGAGAGAGTACCATCATGTAAAAACCCCAGAAGTTGTTCATAAGGCTGCAACACGGTATCTTTTCCGTCAAAACCGTGTAATGTCCAGGATTCATAAAATCGAATATAAAATTTTCAGGGAAGTAGATTTTGTCAACATGACTCTATAGCACTGTGATTAAGTTTTTAATCCAAAGATAACACACAAAAACAGATAAACATCCTCTCACAAACACATAAAACTCATCTGCAACCGCAAACACACTCCTGCATTCACACACACTCACAAATACGCACTCATATACTGTAATTCATGCCCTAAACAAGATTATTACGATTTCCCAAATTCAATGATTGCTATTACTTTATTATATAGTTTTTTAATCTTCATTTTTATCTATGGTTAGTTTTCTTGTTGTTTTTTTTATAAAGAACCTTGTAGATTCATAAAATGTATTAACCTGTTAATGCTTGTGGTTAGCTGTTTTACTCCTTTGTTGCAACTCAGCTTCAAAATAGTACTGTTTGCTCAGGAGCTAATGTAGCATGTACATTGACAAAGTTGTGTTGATGTATTATTGACTTTTTATTCACGCGTTTTTGCTGCAATGATATTATTTTGCCTAGTGCAATAAGGTGATATGCTTAAGTAAGTGATATGGCATTGAAAAAGACACTAGGCCTATGATACATCTGTGATACACTCCTCAAACTGTCGAGATGCATTGAGTCTGATAGTTGTTCTAAGCCCACAAGTTACACGGTTTGGGTTTACACGGAGAACCAGGATAAACCTTTAATCCCAAACAGTTTGAACTCTGTTTTAGTCAAGTGGAAGATAAACAGTCTGCCTGAGAGAATCCGTTTAGAGAAAAAACTAAAATTAGTATAATAATTGTTATAATTAATACTGCAGTTGGTTTCAAGTTTTAATAGATAACAGTCATTTTTCTAAGTTTATGATAGACTGTCAATATTTGAGGAATATTTAAATAATAGTATTAGTATAGTATATACACAACAACAGAAAACAAATATATAATTAAAGGATGAGAGGTCATTTTACTTTATTAAACTTTTATTGTACGCCTAAACTCTTATTCAATAATAGAAGATGTAAAACTATTTTTCTCTCGGTGATACAAAAACATTATCATCGTTGTATTGAGTTGTAATAGGTGTGGTTATGAATAGGCAGTCAGACACCTATTACTCTTATATATTACTCCTATTATTACTATTACTCCATGCTCAAACATCGCCCATTTTCTGGTTTAGATATGTCCAAAAATATGTTTTTCCATTAGGAGCTTTCTACTTTACAAAAAAAACTAACAGCAAATATATTATGTCTATCGTGGGTATTAAAACCGTACATCGCCGCTCGCACACCCACAGCAAAACCATCAGGGAAGCGCGCCCCCATGGTGGCGAACGGGAAGCCGGATCAAAACTAAACTAGGTAAAATAAAGAACACCGTGGTCCAGTATACTCAGGTTCATTTACTATGACATAACATAGGCCTATCCAGCGAGAGAAAAACAAAATTTTTCAACAAATTTCACACCAAAATGAACCTTCCTGTCAATATAAATATATAGGCTATAAGGGGGAGTTATGGGCTAAAAGTCCCGAAGAACGTTACATCTCTCAGAAAGGCTTAAAAAATTTAGTAAAATGAACCTTCAGCAGTCTCTCTGGGTTTGTTTAAAAAAAACTACATAACACGTGACACATTACAAACAATATTGGCTGCAGAATAAAAATGAACTGTAACATATAGCCCTAGGACTGGTCCTCACTGAGAGACAGAAAATTAATTTAAGCCGAAAAGAAAGGGTGAAAACTAATAAAAGTGTAAGAGAATTAATTTGAAAGCCAATTTATAAAAATTTAGTTAACAGCCAGAAGTACTAAAATTTAATAAAAAGCAAAAACTACAATTTGGAAAAACCATGTGCTCTTAACCTTCACAGTTTGAAAAATAAAAATAATCACTTAAAATTTAAAAGAAAGCAAAACTTACTCATCAGTGAGGGGCCGTAAACTTAGCCGCACATGTCAGAAGGAAAACAGCTTAGTAAAACTAACAAAACAACTTAAAAAAACAAAATTTTCAATCTGGAGCTACTCCTAACTTGTACACCACGGTTCGGGACTCTTGACGCCACCCTCCCGGAAAGGTCAAACGCCTTCAACATGGTCAGTGGCCTCTGCAGCCAATAAACCACACACACATACACTATATAAAACACACATGAGCCGGGGAGATATAGGTATTGAACCGGCTCAGACTCCCCCCCCCAAAAGGAGGAACTCCCCTCTGTTAATTTCTTCAAAATGAAGAACCAAACGAAATGCCTCTCCCCCCAATGGCTTGAAGAATTATAAACCGGAAACCCTGAAGTCTGCAGAAGGGAAAACCAAGAAAATCCAGTTGGAGGCAAGAAATCCCTCCAAGAGTTGCGTGGGTACAAAAGAAGAAAACAGGAACCTTGACCAGGAAGAAGGAGCAGAGGTAGATCAGGCCTCTGGACCTTAAACCCTCCCGCACCGACTAAAGAGAAATCACGGATGACTCCGGCAAGGCTTCAGATGGGATATGTGCGCCTTTCTGAAAATCTTCCCGGACTGAGGATCTCCCAGTCGGGCAGTAGTCACCGGAGTCAGAAACTTCAAGATGCGGTGGGGACCAGTCCACCTGTAGCAAAGTTTAGCAGCTCTTTTTATCCACAGCCGAACTGACTGGGTGAGCCTTGCAGTAAAACTAGATCCCCCACCTGGAAGGGATTGGCAATACGACCTCGGTTGTACTTCCTCCTTACTAACTCCCTAGCCCGAATGAGATTCCGCCTGGCTGCCTCCCAAGTGGCTTTCACATTGGGAGTACCAGGAGGTGGCAGAAGATCGCTTAATTTTCCAAAGGTTCGCCAAAGGGTTGTTTGGCGGAAAGCCAAATAATAACTCGAAAGGTACCGCCTTGTGACTTTCATACTGGGGCCGTATTAAAGGCAAAATTGGATCCAAGGTAGTTGTTGATCCCAGGTGGTCTGATTTTCCGCATGAAAGGCAATGAGAGCAGATCGAAGATTGCGATTAAAACCGTTCGGCGTGAGAAGGCTGAGGATAGAAAGGGGAAGTAGTCACATGGCGGATTCCGTGCCCAAAGCACATTCTTTTAAAGATATTGGAGACAAACTGTGAACCATTATCGGAAACTAAGGTGGTGGGGATTCCAAAGTGTTGAAAAAAAAGGTTACGAAGTGCTTGCACCGTGAGCTGCGCGGTAGCACTCCGCAATGGGAACAACCAAACAAACTTGGAGAAGGCAGCCACACAAACAAGTAGGAACTTATTTCCGGACTTGCTACGCGGGAGAGGCCCAACATAGTCAATGAAAACCTTCTCCAAAGGTTTTTCCGCCACCTCAGATGACAAAAGACCCAACTTGGTATTTGAGCGGGTTTGCTTAGCGAGCACAGTTCACAAGAACGTACTCGAGCTGCAATATCCCGGTTCATACCTTTCCAGATGAACTGATCCCTAATCTTCACGATGGTCTTATGAATTCCTAGATGTCCGCCCACAGGAGAAGAATGAAAATACTGAAAGACCATCGGTACAAGAAAGCTTGGCAGCACTAACTTAGGTTTTCTCCGCTGCTTGTCACGGCAGCATAGAGCACCTCGGTACAGAAAATAAGGAGGGTGGGCACCTCCGTTTTTTAAGCTCATTGATGATAGCAGTCAGCTCGGGATCCTTAAGTTGGTGTGGAACAATGTCCGAAAATGCCAGAGGAAAGTCTAGGAGCACGCCACAACATGGCGGCTCTGATAAATTCTGGTGGTCGTTGGGTAAGTGATACATGCGTGACAGAGTGTCCGCTATGATATTTTGGGTGCCTCGCACGTGCTGCACTGTGAACTTAAGGGCAGAAATTTGGACTACCCAGCGACCAATCTTCCCGAGCTGACGGGGGTGGGCAAGGAGCCAAGAAAGTGCCTGGTTGTCGGTTTCCAACAAAAATTCTTTATGTTCTAGGTAACGCCTGAACTTGTAATTCCAAACACGACAGCCAAAACATTCCAGCTCATAAACAGAACAACTCTTCTTCTCACAAGGGGTTAACGTGCGTGAAGCATAAGCTATGGGCTGCCGGATACCATCTACTTCTTGCGATAAAAACAGCAGCAACGGCTAAGGAGGAAAGCATCAGTTTGCAAGACGAACTTACGACTGAAATCAGGCATAGCCAAGACTGGAGGCTGCATCACTGCTTCTTTCAGCTGCTCAAAAGCAGTCTGTTGCGCTTCACCCACTCAAACTTGGCACCCTTTTTCCTAAGAGAGTTCAGAGGGGCCGCCACCTCAGCAACATTGGGGATGAAACGACGATAAAAATTTATCATTCCCACAAAACGGGCAATCCCCTTGCATCCTTAGGAGGAGGAAAAACTCCCTGATTGCCTGGGTTCTCTCTGGATCAATACCAAACACCTCGAGAGAGACAAGATGACCCAGAAACGATATTTCAGGCTGAGCAAAACTCACCTTTTCAGGATTGACGGTAAGGCCAGACTCTCGCAGCCTAGTTAGAACTTCCTCTAGATGAGCCAAGTGCTCCTCATAACTCTCACTGTACACAAGCAGGTCATCCAGATAGTTGAACACGAACTTAAATTTGACATCATGAAAGATAGAATCCAGGAGTCTGGTGAGTGTTTGGGCCCCCACAGCCAAGCCATTGGCACTCGGGTGAACTGGTACAAATTCCAAGGCACACAAAAGGCAGTGAGAGGTCGAGACTCGTGTTTTAGAGGAATCTGATGGTATGCCTGATTAAGATCAAAAATGGAGAAAATACTTGGCCTAAACTCCCTGCGCAGCCAGAGCAGCAACCTCCCCTCTCGGGCCAACGATGATAACTGTCCCCAAGTCTATTTCTTTCTGTTTTCTTTCTGTTCTGTATTAAACCAGCTACCTTTTTACCATCAAAATTAGGTACATATTTGCCCTCAAAATTACCTTTACGGCACGAGTCGGGCTTACTCGTCCGCAAGCTTACTAGTTTTTTTTATTAAGTGGACAAAACGGTCTAATATGTCCCACTTGCTTGCAGCCATAAACAGGTAGGAGGCTGCCTACGGGAAGGAGCAGCCGCTGGCTCAGACTGCACCGGAGCATGGACCGGCCCCGGAGGCAAGTGGGGAAGATGCCTCAACATGGCCTCCCTTTGATCTCCGCATCCTGAACCCCTCTAGAGATGATGGAGAGGCGGTCCAAATCCGCAAAAGATGCGGGACGGCTACAAAAAATCAAACGGGAGCGTTCTTCAGGTTTAATGCCCTCCAAAATAAGGCTCACCAACTCCGTTTCGCTCAAGCTCAAGCGCAACACCGGGCTACATCCCGTATCTCCCGAAAAAAATGGCTCAACGTCTCGTCTGGTGCCTGAGGACGGTAAACGCGTTTCCACCCGCAAGCGCTCCCTAACCCGAGCAGGTACAAAGAACTCCAAGATCTCGGCGTGGAACTGGTCAAAAGTGGCACCTCTTTAAGGCCAGTCTAGAAGGCGATCAAAAAAGCAGCCTTAAGGAAAACTGCGCTAAAATCTGCATAAGCATGGCATCTGTCATACCAGGGAAATTCTCTTAGCTTAAAAACTTCCAAAAGGAAATGGATAAGTAAGTTAGTGTCAAGCCCATCAACTCTGGGGAAGTGTTGTAAAACACTCCCCAAAGGATGGGGCAGTTTGCCAAAGCTAGAAAAGGAAGGCACAACTATAGATGATGCCTCACCAGCCGCTTCAGGAGGGCCACTACCCATCGGAGACATAGTAACTCTGGGAGGCTCGAAAGAAAGAGCCGGTGGATGGTTAGCAAAAGTAATAGTAGTAGTGGGAAACCTCCGTTGGAAGTGACAGCGGTAAATAGTACCCCCTTCTCTTTTCACCGAGCGCACCTCACTCAAACCATCTAAGGCTCGTTTTAATTTGTTACTGGCCGAAAAAGCCCAACTTTTAATATCAGAGTCCAAACTAGGAGCTGACATAAGTAAAAACTATTCTGTCACGCCAATGTAAAAGCTGAGATGCCAATCTAGCCTTTGCTGACCCGGACATGGGAAGTGACTCAAAATTAATATCGTCTTCTAATTCTTCCATTCGGGTTTTACAAAACTCAAATTCTGTATTAATTTGGAACTCTGCATTCCAGCTGCGGTCCAACGCTATACAAGCCCGTAATTGAGCTCTTAATGCCCTCACATCTCTCCCTCGGGCTTCTGTCCTCTCGCCAGGACCTCAAAAAACCAACTCGGACTTGCGTAGATGTTCAGGCACCAGGGAAAACGCCATACCAAACAATTAAGACAAAATAAATACAACAATAAAACAACAAAGCGTACGCAACAATTACTTAGTAACCTAAGTGGAACTCAACTCACAAAGGGCTTACACTGACGAGGTCCAAAGTGAAGAACTTAATACCTGCTACCTAATAGAAGGATACCCTGCAAATATACACTAACCTACACCAACAAACAAAACAACAACTGAGAGACAGCTGAGAGAGCAGCTAACCACGCTCTGCTACCATTAAAACCGTACATCGCCGCTCGCACAACCCACAGCAAACCATCAGGGAAGCGCGCCCCCATGGTGGCGAACGGGAAGCCGGATCAAAACTAAACTAGGTAAAATAAAGAACACCGTGGTCAGTATACTCAGGTTCATTTACTATGACATAACATAGGCCTATCCAGCGAGAGAAAAACAAAATTTTTCAACAAAATTTCACACCAAAATGAACCTTCCTGTCAATATAAATATATAGGCTATAAGGGGGAGTTATGGGCTAAAAGACCCGAAGAAACGTTACATCTCTCAGAAAGGCTTAAAAATTTTAGTAAAATGAACCTTCAGCAGTCTCTCTGGGTTTGTTTACAAAAACTACATAACACGTGACACATTACAAACAATATTGGCTGCAGAATAAAAATGAACTGTAACATATAGCCTAGGACTGGTCCTCACTGAGAGACAGAAAATTAATTTAAGCCGAAAAGAAAGGGTATAAAAACTAATAAAAGTGTAAGAGAATTAATTTGAAAGCCAATTTAAAAATTTAGTTAACAGCCAGAAGTACTAAAATTTAATAAAAAGCAAAACTACAATTTGGAAAAACCATGTGCTCTTAACCTTCACAGTTTGAAAAATAAAAATAATCACTAAAAATTTTAAAAGAAAGCAAAACTTACTCAATCAGTGAGGGGCCGTAAACTTAGCCGCAAATGTCAGAAGGAAAACAGCTCAGTAAAAACTAACAAAACAAACTTAAATAAACAAAATTTTCAATCTGGAGCTACTCCTAACTTGTACACCCACGGTTCGGACTCTTGACGCCACCCTCCCGGAAAGGCCAAACGCCTTCAAAATGGTCAGTGGCCTCTGCAGCCAATAAACCACACACACATACACTATATAAAACACACATGAGCCGGGGAGATATAGGTATTGAACCGGCTCAGTATGACTGAAAGCACATTGTAAAATAATTTTAGTTTTAACTTCAACAGTAGATTAAAATTATTAGTATCTGACACAAATACAAAAATTAACAAAAGTTTTCAATCCTTAACTTATGCACTATGTAATTATGAAATACCCATGTGAGAGAAATAGAACCTTTGTCACTCCAGTAAAATGTGATCACGCGAAGCTTTCCCCGAACCTCTCTGCCACAGCGTATTGTGTCATAGAGTGGTAGGGCTTTTCACATATTGTAATGATGCAGTAGTTGTGTTCTGTAGAAACAGTAATACATATTATAAATTTTTTTTATATCATCCTGCCACAACATAGTTTAATTGTGACATTTTCCTGCAAATGTCATAATAAATATTGGAAAGCATTTCGAATATTTCCCTTTACTACTATGGGGATAATGTAATTAGTAAAAAGCTGTTTAGTTGGAAAATTAATTCTACAAATCGTGCCACCTAAAACTAAAATAAATATTATTGGAAATATAATATAAGATTGAGCATTTTCCATCAGAACATGCATGTAGCAAACAACTTGACCTTCGTTAACTATATTTGAACTTTAAAAACCTTGATATGGTATATAATATAACACTCACTTATGTATGAAGCTCATCTCAGCAGAAAATTGGTGTGAAGATTCGTAATGACAACTATCACTAACCTGAAAATTGTTTCGAAACTCTCGATACGAAATAATATTGAAATAAAAGAACATTTGAATATTGTAAGACGGTTTTTTAAGGTCATTTATATGAAAGTTAATTATAATACAGCATCGAAGCTGAAATTTGTGTTAAAGATACAATATATCCAATATTAAGGAATAGAAGAAAACATTCTTCTTACTAGAGGATGAGTTTGCATAAATTTAGCCCTGAGTTTTCAAATTCCAAACGGCCCAAGGTAGCGATGCTACCAATACAATACGTGTGACGGGGTAATTTTAGAAATGAATAACACAGAACGACAGCGTTTCAACACTTGCCGTCTAAATCTGTTGTGGGACTAAGCTCCTAATCAACAAGTTCCATGTGAGTATTAAACTACAAAATAATGTCAAACAATTCAAGTCTCGATTAAAAATTTCTTGGTGTCAAAGACGTTTTATTCCGTTAAAGAGTTCATGTTGGTCCTCTGGGAAGAAAGGTATTTGAATATTATAATTTTTAGTGAAATCTCAGTTATGATATCGCGATACGATGTCCATAGCCGTGTTGTTGGTTTATAATTAGTACTATAGCTATATTTTTAGTAGTATTGACGAATGCTATGCAATTTTAAGATTGTTTATGCAGTAAAGGATATTATTATTATTTACTGTAACATGTTTTCTTGCTCAAATATTACATAGATTGTATTTGCATTTATCTTCTTGTTTTGGTTAACAACATTATTCGAGTATTTTAAAAATTACATTATGTCTGACCTTTCACAATCCGTTCATTGATAGAATCCAGGTAGCAGGTGATATAGAAGAAAGTTTGTTCTCAGATCAAGCCCAGCAAGTATTGCTGATCTAGCCTCTCGTGTTCAATATTGAGTCTTAGATATTGCACGATATCAGCGTGACGAGTCATGTTTTATTGAAATATTCTTGTAGAAACTCAAGAAACCATAAAATATTTTAGCAACATCCTTATTAGTTAAACATAATACTGTATATTGTAAACTGTAATAGATTTCTTAATCGTCGCCTGTGTAATTAACTAAATACCAATATAATTATTGTAATTTTATTCCTTTTCAACTTTTTACACTATAATTTTCATTAACCTGATCTCTTTAAGGCACCTTATTTACGAAAATTTTGTAAAACGGTTCTAATACATATGGTAATACATAAATTATCCATTGTTAGATGGTGTCAATGAATTTAAGCGTATTTTTTATCCTGTGTTTACAAAAACCTATTCATTTATAACTATTGTATATTTCAAATTTTTTAATTTTATAACAAAATTAAACTTACAAGTTGTGTGCAGATCAATAACATTCAGAAATGAGCACAACCTTATTTAAAATGAATAGAAAATATATTATAAATAATTGTTTTATTAATTAATTGCGAACTACAAAAATAAAAATTACAAACAATAAAAAACTATAAATTTTGAAAGTGTGTATTCAGTAGAAGTCTGGATTCAATATGAATATTGAGCTTAGCTCCAGTTCACCTTTTTGTTAGTGCAGCGTCTGAAATCAGGCATGGGAAGAGTTTGTTTTGAGCTTCTTCGTCATCGTCTTTTTTTGATCTCTTAAAATGACCATGACTCCAGATACCAGGAGTAAAATCTGTGGTCGCGTCAGATTTCAGACGTTGCATTAAGAGGAAGGTGGACTGAGTCCAACTCCTCAAAATAGCCATTGCGTACTCATTATCTCAACGTACTCCTCCGAGGGATTGAAATAATAGAAGACTAAATTGTCTACAGATTAAACATAATATACTACATGCACATCTAGTACACTATATGTATCGTACAAGCAATTAAACATTTTTGGTTCTATTTTGTTATCAGATTATTAAAGCTTACAACAAAAAGATTATATCATGCAAATGTGTAAGTAAAATCTTTTTAATAACATCTACTCTACACAAACTCTACTTTAACTAAAATAAATGGTTAATGTTATCTGTACCCAGCTGCTGTACTCCGGACTCAGCAAAAGCATTACTTATGAAAATTTTATGTACAATGATAAGAGGGTGTAGGTTTTGTTTATAATGTGGGGTTGAAGGGCATAAAAAAGTCATAACAAAATAACTCCGAAACTAAATCCATTGCAGTTAAAATATACGATTTTATAAAAGAAAATATAGTCCGTTTTCTAGGGATACCAAATACTCTGCTTTTGACGATCGAGTATTTTTCAGAAAACGTTTTCAATGGCATTTAGTATAGTATAGTATTTTATAGTGCAGTATAATATTTTATGGTTTTTATGTTTTGTTTATTTTTTATTTTTGTATAGTATAACAAAAAGATGCAAACGAAAATGTTTATTATTATTATTATTATTTAGCATCTTTCTTTACAATGCAACTCAAATATTAAGGATAAGTACGAAAGAAACGCCGTTTAACAGCAATAGAAGGAATAAAAAAACGTAATAAAGCTTATTTTGAAGTTTGTAAATGAAATGTTTCAGTGCCTGAACACAAGGCTTGTGTAAACAGTCTGAAATTCAAAAATTACTATTTACTTCAATTTTAACGTATGATACATTTCATTTATGTCTGTCTGTCTGTTTTACGATATCTTAAAAACGAAAAGACCTATAGATTTGGAATGTTTTATGCAACTACATTTCTACATGGGCAACATGGGGTTTGATGATATTTTGTTACTCCGAAGGATTTGGCTAAGCGTTATAGAATATTTTATATTGGTTTTATGGGCAACCATTACGGCAACAAGAAAATCGCTGAATAAATAGATTTGTAAACTCAAATGTACAATACAGATGTTCAAAACTGACGTTGAGCATATTAAATACTTGTCTGTGATAGCAGATAGAAGTTAAGCCAATTTTAAATTTAAATATTAAAAGTATAATTGAAAATTTATGTTTTACATTTTATTTTATACATGCAATTTTAAATCATGCTCGTTGTAAAAATTGCACAGATTTATCATTTATTTTATTAACTTGTTTAATAATATTGTTTTATTTATTTATTTGAAAAGCATATTTTATCAGGGTACAGACTGAATATGAAAGTAAAAACGACATTGTTCTCAGTTTTCTAAATTTAAAGGAAGATTTTTAGTACGTATTGGCAACCGATGAAGGAACTTCTTGTGTTACACAATAACACAGGCAGCACCCATGTACAAAATAGGCAGCTTGTATTTCGCTGCACAAATGTTATTGTTAAAAGATGCATCGAAATTCACAATTTATATTAATGGAGGTCCCACTATTTTAAATAGAATGAAACACAACTGCTAATAAAACAAAGGATGATAACAAAATGTAGAATAATCATAACTCAAATATAAACAAAGCGTTTTATATAAAAATGTGTTTTAACATAGAACAAAACGTGTTAAAAAAAAACAAAATTGAAGTTTTAATTATATTTACAATGATAACAAAATGGTAGTAAACCTGAAGATAAATTTTATTACCGCACACAGACAATGAAATAGAAAGATTAGTTGAGTTTCGTTATAGCACTTTGACAAACTAATACAACCTCATTTTTACACTCTATACTTTACTTTATACTGCTCTCAGAAGCAGCAGAAGTGCCTAAAGAAAGGATAAACTTTGAAAGCTTTTGCTGCATAATGCACTCTCCTCTAAACCCTTTGTGGCCTTAATTGTTTATCGTGAGCTGACATCACATATAAGTGACGGTATTTTCCTACCCACTTTTACTAAGTCTGCCACTAAAATGTTTTTAGACATTTGCAGTACAAATTGATTGATCAAAAGCGCGAGTGTTTGAACTTATACTACTCTTCCCCGGGTTAGTAAGCAGAAGATATTACAATAGGTGAGTACACCGATAGAAATGGTTAGTTCAACGGCGCCAGTTTAGTAATAGTGATGTGTTTATAATTCGAGCGTTATATTTTAGTGATTAGCCTATAATCCGCCATTTATTTAAATATCCAAATTGTTTAGATGGTCTTGAACAAAGTATGTGTATCTTTCATACTTTCCATTTTTACTCATGTAACACTTTAATCTACAAATAAATATTGTTGAAAGTGAAATATGTACGTCAATTTTACCACGTAGATCTGATGTTTTTATTTTACACGAACACTACCTTAGGTATAAGATATCTAGTATTGAGTTACAGAATTTTAAGAGAATGTTCAATAAGTATGTAATAGAAATCTGGCAATTAAAGTAATACGCATACCAGATGTTATGTAATGTTATGTAACACGATAAACGTGTTTACATTAATTTTAAAACCATGACCACGATAAAAGACACTGTATCTATATACCGGTATTTAGTCAATAAATAATTTGTATTAACTCTGAGATTTCGTAAAATTTCACAAAATGGTCGTGTGAGATGTCTAGACAGGTTTCTAAGGTAACATAGCGTTATATTCAATATTTTAAAAATGATTTTCATTACGTATGATGACTGCAAAAAATCTGTATACTTTTTGTTCTGCGTTTTGTCATTTGAGTAGGCTACTTGTCATTGTTGTAGCAGAGTGTATAATTTTAAAATAGTTTGGTACAATTTTGGTACTGCTTGAAGATGGTAGTAAACCTGAAGATAAATTTTATTACCGCACACAGACAAAGAAATAGAAAGATTAGTTGAGTTTCGTTATAGCACTTCGACAAACTAATACAACCTCATTTTTACACTCTATACTTTACTTTATACTGCTCTCGGAAGCAGGAGAAGTGAAAATAAAATCATTCTAAAATATATAATAATAATAGGCATTAGTGGTTTTACATTCATTGGAATTGTGACGTTTTTCAAAAGTTTGATGTCGAACTTGTCCTAAAAGTCAAGTAAATAAATTTCCATTCCTTTAATAAGTTTTTATTCTTTACACTTAGGTATCTACACAAGTATCTATCGTTTATAAGTAGGATTTTGTCATTACGAAATGATGCAAAGAATACAAAAAGTATTTTAAAACTAAACAAAGCCTTATCTTATAAAAGTGAAAATAAAGTATTATTACTTGGTTGAATAAATTACAGAATTCTTAAAAATGTGTTTTTTATTTAGATATTTTTTCTCAAAATTCCTTGTACAATAAATAGAACTGTTTAAATGACTTTATAAGTTTATGTTGAAAGGTATTTCACGATTTAAGATAAAAATTATAATAAATAAATTAAATTTCCGTGTAGTCGTAAATTTACTGAAATAAGTAAAGTTTTAAATCCAACAAGTTCGACTTGTATGTCAAGAAATGTTTCTCTCTAGAGGGTGGCAATAAAGCACATTCATTTGGGAATGAAACATGGTCCATTAAGTGTTTCAATCTCAAGTTTGGCGTTGCATCGAACCAGACACAGCTTATACTTATTAGGATTCTACACTATCTAAGCTGAAATTTGATCCTGGTGCCATCTGAATAAAAAAAAAAAAACATTTGCTTTGTTTCTAATCAGAGAATGCATCTGCTTAAAAAATACAAATATTCCTAAATGGATGTTACTTGGTTTTGTTTGGCTAGTGAATAGTTATTTTTTTATTAGTCAAGAGTTGCAAATGATTCTGTTCTCTGTTTCGTGGATTTTATCAGGAGAGCAGTTGTCTTCAGTGTAGGTCTTATAGAGGTACTGAGTACTTATTGAATGTAGCAACATGTATGGATAGTATACAACGTGTCACATTATTTGCTTCGCTGAAGCTGCATGCAAAATTGTATTTACCTCATCCCAATAGGTTAAATGTGATACTACAACTACTTATTTACAAACTCTTTTATTCTTCGATTTTATTGTTGCCAACATGGTTACTCATAAAATCAATTTAGAGATGGATGCTAATACTCAGCCAGGTTCATGAAGTGATATGAACCACAATCAAACTCAATGTTCCTATCTTCAAATAAATTAAGCTTCATTCAAAAATGGAAGTCTACAAATCAGTCTGTTCTCAAGATTCCGTGCCATGTAAACAGAAATTTTGATACGATAAATAGACAGTCATAAATGAAATTTTCTAGTTCCTTTAGCAATAGGCTTTGCTAACTCCAAGCTAATAAAACTTTCAATATAATTTTCAAAACATTAATAAGTTATGTTACTATAGCGAGAAATGTTACCTTCTCCATTACGCAGCAATATATAACGAAACCACTATCGTTGCTTTTCTAACCTCACGACACGTATTCTGAGTCCAACACAGGATGGAATTACGATGGAAATGACCCCAAGTACTCTACTTTATAGCCTCAAGTAGCTCTGCAACGATAACAAATTCCACGACAGTTCTGCTTTATGACGTTAATAAAAATTATTATTTGTTGTACTCTGCCAAATTTTCAGCAGTTACAGTTCGTTTTCCGTTAACCTTTAACAATCAGCTATATTCAAGTTGAAATCCACGCATAACATATTTTTATATCGGTCACCTAATGGTGTTCAAGATGAATTTAGAAAATTAAAGAAACGCAATGAAAGAGAGACAAAGAAGAAGGTCAATCGCACCGAGCTGAGAGAGCAGTATGTGACTGGGGTCCCC
Source organism: Homalodisca vitripennis (assembly GCF_021130785.1). Taxonomy (NCBI): domain Eukaryota; kingdom Metazoa; phylum Arthropoda; class Insecta; order Hemiptera; family Cicadellidae; genus Homalodisca; species Homalodisca vitripennis. Next base: position 147,247,738 of record NC_060212.1, read on the forward strand.
AGTGGACTAGGAATACAAAAAAGGAGTAGTCACGTACGATTTGAATCCAAATCAAATCATTGCACCTTTACGTAACGTCTTAAGTTTTATATTTTATAATATGTTGTAGAAAAAACATTTTTATTATTTATAATTTAGAGTCCACAGTAGGCTAGGGAAAAAGGAGTAATTAGTACGATTAGAAACCAAATAAAATCAATAACCGTCTACAGTTGTTATGTTATAATAATTTTCTAGGATATATTTTGTTCTTTATACGTAAGAGCTTTATAAAAGCGTAATAGAAATATGCTGCAACAGTAAAATGACTTCATTCGAATCTATTATGCGCATAAGAGAATACTGACTTACACGGTTTCGGTCTATAAAGTTTATGCAGCATTTATAGCACTTTTGTTTATAAAAGCTTCTGGTTTATAGATCGAGCTTTTACGTTCTTCTCAAATACCTGGTATAAAGCCGGCTAGTGAATATAGTCTCACTTGTATGTCGTAAAATATTCTGTGCTTTTCATTCTGATATATGTATGTTTATTTTTATTGTTACTGTAGAAAAATATTGTTGATTTTATTTGTATGATTTCACATCTTTTAGTCAGTAATAACACCAATTTTAATAGACCGGAATCACAGTAGCTTCGCCCTAAGCAAAGGAAACAAATAATGTGTATATTAAGCGCACAGTTGTAAATCAGTGTGGCTTTTCTATTTAGACTCAAATTGTAGAGCTAAATCCGCATTTTTATCCCTCTTCATTGGGAAAGTACAATGGCTGTTCTCATATGCTGACAAATCTAATTTCCGCATTAACATGTTAGTTGTGTTTTCTAATATGGGTGAGAAATATCCCTCCTGTAGCAAAAGACACTTATTTTTCTTAACTTCACAATATTTTTGAGGATTAAGTAGGAAATTTAGGTGATAACAAATTTGATAATCTATCGTCTTGGCAACGATGTTGAAGGACCTGACCAAGAATTTCATTTCATACGAGAGGTTGTATTTGCTGCATTAGAATATACTGGGTTAGACTTTCACTACAGGGAAGAGTAAGGTATAATGGAAACGGAGATGATTTTATTTGGGGGAAAAATTTAGATGCAAGCATAACAATTTAGATGCAGCATAACAAAGTTTGTAGAATTACCAGCAATGATATTGAAATTTTACTATGCAGTCGGTGGACGCTGCCGACCGAATTAGGCAAACTAATTTGCTCTTTACCGACCTCCATCAGAAACGAAATATTTAGTTGGCAACTCGTAAAATCGGCGTGCAGTCCCCAGAAGTTGCAGAGGTTTTGAAGCGGTCTTTCAAAAATTGCACATAAAAGACGGCAATTTAGGTTTAAACGGGACTTTTAAGACTTCTTTTTTTAATTTAAAGCACATAAACATTTATAATTAATACTTGTTCCATATTATGTTATGTTAAATACAAAAAATAATCACATGACCACTTCCTACTTCATTTGGAAAAATATTGAGTTGAATCTATTCTTTCTAATTATTAAATATTAAGCGTGATTTTGGCTCAGAAGCTTTTTAAGTATGTTGATCTTTTATTATAAGGTATTTCCATGCCATTAGCTGTTATTAATTGTTAATTTTAATATTTTATCTTTCTTTTAATGTGATAGGGAGGAGTTAAAGGCAAACTAAGAAAACTGTCATTGTGGATTTTGTTTTTATAATGGCCTTATATCTGTAACGTGGTGCATATTATTCACAATATGAAACCCGGATTTTTGGGAGTACAATGCAGAGTTGCAGTTGAAATTGTTGGAGTGCCATAACGGTCCAAGGCAACTAAAAGAAGAAGATTGGTTTGGGGTTTATCAGTAATTTATGGTAACAACTGTTTTAAACAATATTGGTTCCTGAAAATATACAGTTGAAAATATCACCAGATATATTATTACGGCTCAACTAAGTTTTGACATTAGGCCGGCTTTACCTCACACAATGACTGCGGTGACTGCTACTGATTGGGTAAATCTCTGCGCTAATTTCCCAATAACTCAGTTAAATTTACCAATGTATTTGTGGGTCTTGTTGCCTCGGATTTTATTTTCTCTGCTGATTGGACTTTGTGTTGTTTGAGATCACTGACGACGACCTGATGGTAATAATGGTCTGAGATCGTTGTGTCGATCACAGAAACCTAAATGTCAATCAGATTTGTAACAGCTTTATCATTGATGTCGCTGAAATGCTGGACCACCCAAGAAAAAACGATCCTAACAATTTAGCGATCGCTTCGTCGTAGGAGCATTGACATGTAAGACGTCAAAATAAAAATGTCCTATAACAATCAAACATTTGTACGTTTTGTAATGTCGGTTAATATTTTTTTAAGAAAAGAACTGTTCCTCCTTTTGGGTACTTGTTTACTCTAACGACTATGAAATTTAGTTTGTATGAACTTTTACCTCTTTAAAATCAAAATTTTTGTCTTTTGATCCGCCAATCGCCAATAAACATCGTTGATTCTTCTCAAGTACGAAGTTCTTTGTTTATATTAATCTATCATACACTCTTTTACACTAGATATTCAATTCGTTCCAAACCTAATCATAGGTTGGAATACTAAACGGATCATTTAAGTGTAATTGGAGGAAGGGCGATTGTTAAAGGGTTACGTTAAGAGATCATCTATCACGAGAAGGCTCAAATTATATAGCAGGGTCAATAAAAAAGATTGAAGTTTGAAAAATAGCCCAAAATACATTTTTGTTTGCAAATGAAATCTGGATGCAACCACAGAATTATTATATATATTTATTATTATATAATATTATATATATATTATATATAGTGAGAGATCCGGGTTCGACTCCCGGCGGAGCAAGTACTTTTTGTGATTCAATGTTTATTGAAATTAAATAAGGCTATTGCCATTTATACAATTTAACGTATATATATATATATATATATATATATATATATATATATATATATATATATATATTTATCATAAACTTGGATTAAATGATACTCACGTATAGTAAATGTAAGGAAATGTATGTTTAAATGGTACATGTGTCTTATTTGATATTAAAATACCCCAAAGTAAATCGCTAAATCCCATTAGACGACGAGGGAAAGGAGATATCTTCCTTCACTTCCAAGTATTTGCCTACTGTGTCTTCTCAACCATATTACGTAGAATAAGTAATTAAAGCCTGCTCAGATAAAAATAAATGTTGGATTATAAACTTTACATTTTTAAATGCTTCTTCCCTCATAACTAAACTTCATTCTTCCAGAATCTTCTTCATAAACATTAGACCAACTACTGGCATATAGTTATTCATTAAACGTACGTTTTTACAGATAAATCTTTAAATACATTTTGTCTTAAAAGTTATTAGGTATATACAGAAACTATCTCGCATTATCTGAATACGAATGGAATCAGGTAGGGGAGGATTTAGGGGAGAATCAGTCAATAAATCCCTCTAACGCTATCTGAATTGTTTATTTTCGAGCTGTATTCCAAAATTAAATAAAAAGGATAGCATATCAATCCGCCACCAGTGAAAGTTTAGGCAAGACTACTCCCATCCGAGCCATAGAATCGGAAATTTCTTAGTATAACAAAACCTTTTGGGCTAAAAATGAATGCCTAATTTTTAAGAGGTGGCCACAACGGCTAAAATATTCCTACTTATGTTGTACATATTTATTGGGCGTTTTAGTAAAATTGTACACCATTGCTGAAATTTTACCTTAAAAACTATATCAAGCTTTAATGAAGCTGACGTAAGACAATTTGTACTAACATTTCATAAGCTAGGATGACAACAAGGTTTCAAGCTTGTTATATGATAATAAAAAGGCTAGAATATGAAAACAGGAATCCAAGAACATGTAAGGTTATATTAGAGGAATAAACTTAACGTCATTGGCATGATTTTAATTGGAATTTAACGGTCCTCGTGTTTAACAGGGTGTAAGGAAAAATGTGTTTAATCTTATGTGTGTGTGTGTATTTTGAAAGGAAAGGTTTAAGATATTACTACATTAATATCAAGCAAGTAGCAAAATATTATATAAAGAAGCCAAGTAGAAAAGCAAATTGTTATGTTGTTAATTTTCAATTAATACAGTAACTGTCAAACAATGATTGGATTGGGAGTTGACACATCTGATGTAATGAGTAGAGACTGTACTGGGCGAGTTTAAAAAACATCATTCTAACCTAGCTGATATTTATAACCTCCAGTAATCCTTATTTGTTGCTTATTTGCAAGGGACATTAGTTAACAGCAAATATAGATTACATATTTATTTATCTTCTACACAAGTTATGATTTTTATCATACTTATATTAATTAATCATTGAATTTTACAAACTACAGTTTTAAATATAATATCCTTGAGAATTATTTTTGAGACAGAGTGATAGCTTTGAGTATTTAAAAAAATGGGTTAGCAATCATTCCCTCTCTTTCTTGTCTATAAAAACATCACTATTAATATGAAACTTAAATTATAAATTACCCATATTACAGTAATGTAAATCCAAATTTCTCTCTTGAACTCAGATTTCATGGCGAGCCTAAAACGTTTAATTTCAACGTTAAAAAATAAACATTGGTGCACCTAACAATTAAATTTTATAAAACAACACTTCATTGCTATGTTTAAACTAAAACTTTATAACTACGACTTGTATTACTTTCACAAAGTACAACTCCCTCTAGGGCTATTTATGACAAGGACTTGAGGTAGACTGAAGGGACTTCTAATTTGTAATAAGTTATCAAAGACCATTGATCGCCTCATGCGGCTGACTTTATTGAAGCTGAATGTAAATTTTATGCCGGTAGTCTCATTTACTGCCTCTGTACTGATTCGCAATCTTTATTGACCTAATTATATGAGATAAATTAAAGAACTTTCAGAACTCATATTCTATTTGAATAAATAATCAAGATACAACCTATGCCAAATAATCTATTAGTTGAAATAAAAATATCTTTGAATTTACGATACTTACAAAATGTTGCACGCTATTTTAGTTTCGACATGTCCAATTTATTTTTAAAATATGATAAATTTTCATTTTAAACCCAAACATTCCCTTCGTAACAAACATAGCTTACATTATTCAGAATTCAAACACTGAATGTAGGTTAGTATTATAGAGAGATAATTTATACAACAATAATATGATGATGATTGGTAGGCTTAGGAATATTTTCAAAATTTTGATGGTGCTAATTTTTAACAGTTATTTTTCCTTTATCAAGATCTTGTATGGATGGGGTAACTGTTAAACATGACTCACTTACCTCTTTTACCCCATATCAGAGAATTAAAAATATTGTAATACCTTTTACAAAAACCCTGACGGGTTTTTAAATCTTATGCTATCTTGCTTGTCTTATCTTGAGAGTAACATGCTTCAAAGGGGGTGTTATATTTGCACCCACTTGGGTAATAAATTGCTCCCACATTTTCTGTACTTAACGGTGATCATTTTACATACTATCGCATACCTACCCCATGTTGCTGAATGAGACCTGCACCGTTATTTAATTATATATTTGATATAATACATGTTTTTACCACCCTGTTAATCGTTACTGGTTAGTATACGTTATATCCGATGTTCTTGGGACTAAATTCCTGGTGGATTAATAACCTAATTAGCACGCGTATTAATTATTTCTCTCGTGAACTTGTAGCTGCCGAGTAACGCCTCGCGCGCCTTGTCCGGGTGTTTAACTTCGAGTCTCTGAGTTTGATTTTAACTGTGAGTATAAATTCGAGTGCTTGTAGCATTCATGTTTTAGACCTCTAGTATACTAATCTTCGATTTTTCCGACTATAGCTTTAATGTCGAGCCAAGATGCTGAGGCCCGCGCTTGTGAGTCGACATCAACGTGAAGGAAACGAAAGACGAAACACATGGGTTTGGTTACCGCTTAGGTTGTAGTAATGAATACTCGATTTGCAAAATGTACTTATATATTTAATTGTGGAAAATAAACATAAGAGCACCACTATTAGATTTAAAAAATAAAATAATGTATTGCCACGTTACTTCCAAATAGAGTGATAAACAACTAAATGAGATCATCGGTGTGAACCTGAAGGTTCCAATGCTCTATGGGAATTTTGCATACGAACTTAATAATTATTAAAACTTTAAAATTGACTTCCTTTCAGGTACAGGATAACAGTTAACAAGCTGAATCAAGTCTTTTCTCTTGTTTTTACCCCACTAGCAATAGTCTAATTCGTGCTGTTGCATGTTGGTTTTGAATATAATTGCCAGACAGACTGTCAGTGTCTTATACAGTTCTGTTAGCTTAAAGGTGTTTTTGTTTTGGCACTAGATATGCAGTTAAATAATCTGTCTCAATGTAATTCTGTAGAGTACTTTGATTCATGTTTTGCTGGAGAAATAAAAACTAGCATGTTTATAAAACTGCTCATTGTTGAAATAAAACATGTTCAACAAATTATAGCCGATAGCCGTATGACTATTAATATATTTATAAGAATCTATTGCAAAAAATCAATTACAAATTACACTCTATATATGTTAGAAAGATTGCTGGAAAGCAGTATTTCATAGTGATGAAATATATAAAAATTATACTAACCCTAAAAAGTAACTGGTTAAAGTATAAAATGTGAAATTTAAATCTTTGTTTCAGTTATACTAATTACTCCTGATACTGTGGAGATACATTAAGTCTGATCGTTGTTCTAAGCCCAGAATTTAAACGGTTAGCGTTGATACGGGGAAACAGGATAAACCTTTAATCCCGAGTCGATTGACTTCTGTTTTAGTCAAGTGGAAGTTACAAAGTTAGCTTGGAGGGCTTAGCTTCTGTAAATGAACCGAAGGGGAAAATGAATCGAATAACTAAATTATTATTTCCAGATAAAATATACCAAGATTTTACTAAGGATGAATGAAACATTGTACTCGTACATTTGTTAGTATACTACATTGCTTAAATTATTATTAGCCATAAAAACTCTCTTTCCATGCAGTAAAATATAATTTATTTCACTTTTTTTGGTTGACAAGATGAGAGTATTGTCTATAATGGGATAAATTATTCAACAATAGAATCAATAAGAATACCTAACTCAAAATTATCATAGGAATTTCTTTACAGTATGAAAATCTGACTTGACACCCAACAAATTGAGCGTTACTCAATAATATACATTCTCGAGCGCAAGGTGTGGAGGAAGTTTGTTCTCGGCTTGGAAGCTGATCCCAGTTCTCGGCCTCAATATTGCAAACATCAGAGGTTACAGAGTTACAGGCACCCGGATATCATGAGAATATTACGTTTACTTTCTTCACGTACAAAACTGTAACTGGCAACCTACAATATTGTATTTTCAAATATTTCGAATGTAATAAAATGATCTTAAAGTTTTCTAATCTAATTGAGGTAAATCTGTATCAGTTTTATTTTAATGCTATCTTATGATTACAAAGAGATGACACATTTTATTATTCACCAGCACGAAGGAAAACAAATTGCCATTATTTATATTGATAAATAGTGTGATTTAAAAGAGTTTAGGTTTGTACAAAATGAATTACGAAGTACATTCGTGAAAAGTAAGGATTATTTGGCCATTAAAAAAGGTCTCGCTGACCGTATTATTTTAAAGCAATCCTTTCCCAATTTGAAAATAATCGCTGTTAAGTTAAAAAAATGTTACGTAACGCCACACAAACTTTAAAAAAACCCCCTTGCTTAGAATGTGTCCACCTGGGAATCAAACTAACGGGAAGAACAATCACGAATTCCTCATAGTATTCAAATGGTGGGTCACCACTATTGTAGTTTTTAAAATGAAAGAAGAATAGTAACACTTTAATGCATGTTCGTGCCTGTGTATTATGTGATCAAAATGTGGTTTTCTTTGGTATTTGCAGTAGTTCTACTCTTTCTGCAAAATTTAAAAACAAAATATATTGTTTTTTTTATTTAAGATAGTTTAAAAATATTAGGAATGTATAAATAAATATATCATATATATTATTTTTATTTATTAAACATTTTCCATGGCACATTTCTTTAAAATAATTGTCAGACAAATACGGTGATAAATTGTTTGGTCGCATTCTTACGCAATTTTATGTGGTCGCACACAAACTTTTGGTACACTAATAATCTCATTTTACACGAATATAGTATTTCCTGTTTGTTCTAATTAAACGAAATTATTTTAAATTTTTTATTATTTCTACCCACTTACCGTTCAAGATATTAACCGAACTCAAATGTATATAGCCTACCTTATTTAATTAAGTATTAACCTTCATAAGACACCTCAGAGTATTAATATATGGGTTCCCTAACCAACAAGGTGTCTATTCAGAAATCGCAACTTGCTATATTCATAGAAACATTTATATTAACAAAACTACGAATAATAACCATTAAATTTAATAAAATCAATGCAGAAATTCTAAAACATTCGTTTAACGTTACTTAGGATATTATGTTCCATTTAAATTTATAAAAATAAAATCATTACGTGATTCAATGGAATACATGCAGACTAACTGACTGTTCAAATTAATATAACCTTTTCAGACCGCCACGACTAAACTCAACTCTACTCTCAATTATGTAACAAGCGAAAATTCGGACTCGACACATTTTGTTTAAAGCATATGGTCGTTCATTTTTTTAAAGCCTTACTCTGTCCACCCTCATGGGCCGCTGGCCTGTGCGAGTATCTTATCAAACAGAATAAGGGGGAGAGTCGATACAGTACAAGGTCAATGGTACTGATAAAAAGTACAATGGTCACAGACAGGATTTGAATCTGCGTTATCTTTAACTCAGACCCAAAGTCCAACGACAGACCGTTTGACCATCGGCACAAGAAGCAATGCCGAAAAAATCAAAATGGATTATAGAAGATCCATTTAAAATTATGTAAAACTATATTTTAAAATTATTTATTTATAATTCCCAAAATATTAATTAATATGAATATCTATTCTAGATTCTATAAATTATAATGATCAGGAAATCTACTTCAATAATAATTATTTGGACATTTACTTACCTATACAATATCATACTCGTACTTCTTCCCTTTTATAATTAGTCAATGTACGGGGTAATGATGACCCAGGTGATAAAAATTATTCTACTTATTGATTACAGAACACCAACCCATGTAACTTTTAGTTTCCGATAAATTCATTCAATTTATTTTCTAGAAGGTTACAAAATTTTATATGATTTGCATATTTTAAATGCATGATCACTTTGCTAGTCTTTAATTGTGTTTTCAATATAATTTACTCTATTAACTAGACATTTATCGAAAAATTTTTCCCATGAATAAAATTAAGCAAACTAAAAACTATAATTGACCAGACCTGTACATCATCTGATCCCAATTTATCTTTTCATCATTGATCATTTCACAGTATCTACACAGCATGTTAATCATGTCACACATTGCATTCTATTGGATACCACCATCTACGGAACCGGATTATCATTGTCCGATTACGAGCAGCTCTACCATACAATCAGTATATGTGAGCTGTATACTAATTTTAGTTTTTATTGATTTATTTAGTAATTTAATAATAATTATTAGATTTCTTTCCGATTTCCAAAATTAAATATTAGTTCTTTTGCCTATAAGCCCCAACCAATAATGGCGATGTTGAAATCATACACCATTTTATTTTTCATTCATTTATTAACTTCTAGTACTTACATTAACCGTCTCAATATATATTTAAAAGGTTAATCAAGTTCAATGGTTATTTTACCCTTTTTGATATCCCAATATAACTTAATTACTCAGTAAATTTATTCAGTTTTACCCAAACGAATTATTCCTAAATTTTATTTCGAAGTAAATAGAATAGAAGGTTACAAAAAAGTATTAAACATAAAACATGTAATGAGTAGTTCTTACTAATAATGTTTTAAATCAGTGAATCCTTGAACATCACGCCATCCCTCGTCATCACTCCTTAATAAAATTAAATCAACATGAATCTTTTTTGGCAGCTAGCACATGAGAGATGGAAACTACGTCATTCTATGCATAATTCCTTATTTATAAAGCTACTAAATCGTTCCTAGTTGTACATAAGCATTAATAAATAAAATTACCTTTTGACTGCAAATAATCAATTATATGATTCATTTGGTTCTGAATTATAATGCAATTGTTACATTATATTACTGTTATGTAACATTGTCACATACAAAATAAAATTTAAATTCTATACAAACTTACATTGTTTTAATTTTATACGTGGGTCAGTTTAAATTAGTTGTAAATGTTCAATTTTTTTAGTTTCTCGAAATCTGGTACTCTACATTAATAAAATACTGATAGAAGATGAAGAGCAAAGTTTGTTCTCATCTTAAGCCCAGCGAGTATTGCTCTATCCTCTCACGTTCAATATTGAGCCTTAGATATTGCTCGATGTCAACGGGACGGGAAATACAGTGTCGTTGAAATATTCATCTAGTATTCTGAGAAACGCCATCGAATTCTGGCAGGATATAATATCCGTGACTAGTTAAATAATTCTATTGCAGATATATTATTTTGATACATGATCTGTTTTATTACCATATACCAACGTATCTTTTCCCGTCTGATATCACCAAAACTTACAAACAATTGATATTATTCTTTTTAAAATTTTTGAAAACACTGGTTAATAATGTCATAAACGTTACTTTTTATAATAAAACACCGATGTTTAAAAGTTCAATTCTATTTGACACAAATTATAAATGTTATATTTTTGCCTCGCAAGCTTTGGCAAATTTTGCTAAATATATTTCAAATTTGTTATTTTTAAGTAAGAATCAAATTTACATTTCGTATTCAAACAAATTTTCAAACTAATTTTACCTTAAACCTTTGTGCAATCAAACGTTTCATTTTAATTTAAGCGATATGAGTTATGAATAGGTTAATGAATGGAGTATTCATTTGTTTTTGAGCGGATACAAAGTTAAAGTAATATTTAATTTTATTAAGTTAGTGAATTACAGTTAATTTGAAATTACAAAAAAACCGCCAGTATTGATTTTTGGTCTATGGTTTGCATTAAAACTTTAGCAAGCCGACATTTTGTAATGGATTGAGATAAATATCTTTGGTTTGCGCATTGTTTTTCTTTTAAAGGAGTTTTGAAATTATATGTCTTTCGATGGAGGTTTACATTTCGAAATATTAACTTACTCCTCCTAATCCTCCGTTTAGATGAGATATTCATATATCCCCAAAATCGCGATTATTAGCCTGTAACAGATCACCATGGACATTCGTATTGGTATTGAATATTGGTTGGTGGTTTGGATTTCTGTTCAAAATTTAAAGGGAGGGAGGGCTTTGGGACACCTAATTCCTGAAGTTACCTAATTTAATAATACTTCTAATTAGTACACACTCTCATTATCCACCTCCTTTAACCATGCATACACAAAATAAGTATTTCAGTTACATTAAATACTTCATGGTTACAAGGAAAACTATATCACCCTCGTCCTTTCTATTTATTAAAATAAATTATAATTATAAATTAATTATTCAACTATTTACAACTAAGCATGTAATATTATTAAAGGTTGATGAACAAACATTTTTTGTTTATAATGACTTTAAATATTCATTTTTGTTTAAATTGCAATAGCCAATGAACGTTGAATTGTATTTTAACATTCAATCAATTTCAATATAAACACGTTTCAATTAATGGTACTGTCGTCAGATAAAGATTATTTATTTACAGCGTCTAAAGTTTTCTACCAAGTGGTGACTATTAAGTTAAGAAATGTTGCCCTCTAGAGGAAAGTAATAAAGCGCACTGATTATTGATTGGGTATGTGACATGGCCCAGTAAGTGTTTCCATCTCAAGTTTGGCTAGCGCTGCTCCAGCTTCTCTTATTTATACTCACTTCATCTTTACATGTAAGATATATGTTGTTTCTTGTACGATATGGATATGCAGAAATACTTGATTAGTAGCAGAACATAAAATCCAACATTTTTATTGTTATTAAATAAGTCATTTTATTTTGAACAACTATTTGGATGTCTTTAAGTCTTGACTTTATGTGTCCTTCGAAGGTAATATGAAAAAGTCCTTAAGAGTATGTTACAGCCAGAAATAATTTCAAGTAAATTTACTGAAAGCGGTTCTCTCACGATCATTTTGATTCTGAAAAACAACGCATGTACTAAATATTCAGGTTTCCTTACTTCGGCACAATATTGTATTTCTTCGATATAAGAATTCTACATTTACTCTAATTTCTTATAAAAAATGTTTTATTAACATTTTATTCTGGCCTATTGTCGTTTCTGTGGTTTAAAAAATGAAATTTGGTGAAAGGGGAGTTTTTTCTGTCCAGTATTTGGCCAAACCTTACAAACCAGATTTTATAAACTAAATTCATGATGTTAGATTATGGATGATTATCTCATTTGACCCTTCTTTAAATTTGGAGGTGATGGAAGTTATAAAGAAAACTTTTTACAAATCTAAATGAGAATATCATTGGACCAAGGATGTTTATGGGTATGTTTATTGCGGTTCATGCCAAACCATTTGATTCTTGAGGTGGTGGAGGATTACAGTATTTTTGTAAAAAAAAAAACACAATTTTCTAAATATTAATGTTAGTCAATAATATATTTAGCAGATTTAAAGATTGGTGTAGCTGTAAATTCGTTTTTTGTACTTTTGTCAGGCGTTTCACGTTTTAGAATCCACAAAGTTAAAATTTAGAATTTATAAACAAAAAGTTTTAATTTAATAATCATTTGAAAATGTTTCTAAAACTTTTCAAATTATTTAAATTACATTTTATTTTTCCACATTTTATGAAATATTTACTGTATTGGATTCTACATTCAAGTACCTCATTCGTGTAAATGTATTTTTGAACTACCCGTATAACGTCTGTTTAGAATTCTAAACTAAGCTTATTCAAGTATCTCGTGGAAATTACTGCTAGAGAATTATTCAATTACGCAAAGAATAAATATTCCCTCGTTTCTATTACTTATATAATCAGGAGTTTGTTTACTATTTAAGTACAAGTGCAAACTAATCCCTAAGTACTATTATTACGTACTTATATTCTATTTTTATTTTATACGATTCTAATCAACGAACTAGTGTGTAATATGACTTGGATTCTATTTAAGTAGACTCGATTGTGTACAGTTGGCTAGTTTTAAAGTCTCTATCCATATATACATATATTTATACTATTTGTCACTTAAAAATACTCTCAAAATGTAAGGCAGTTATTTCTGACAGGATATACTACTAAATTTAGTTAGATAAGACTGTTTTTGTACTATTAAAATATTTTTTGTTTAAGAGGTTAAATGTAAGAAAGGACCATGTGGTCTTAATTTCGTCTCAATAAAGAAGTGTTTTCATTCTATTATATTCTATACTACTGCTAAGAAATCTGAGGCTGCTATGAACACCTACTTAATTAACGGTAATCTCTTAATAAGTCAAAATCAATGGGTGTAGTCTCTTACTATACATTTGCTTGCCAAACCTCTTTATTATTCCTGAAGTACCAGTATCTCAAAGACGAATTAAGATTTTAAAGACGGATTGTTGCATCGTGTTAAGTGCAATGAAATACATTAAAATCGCGTATCACAATACCAAATTTCCTTTTAAAAAAATCTTACTAAACTGTTAAATTATGTAACGATCCAAAATGGTGACTGAATATATAAATCTAGTCTCTATAAAAGTATTTGCTACTCAACAGTAAGCAGCTGTTTTTCGGAGTCGATATCCGAAGAAAAGTGAAAAATTAAAATAGGGGAGGACATTTAAACCTCACACTGTGCGTCTTCCAAAAATAAATATACAGTAACCAGGTGAATCAAAGAAAGTATTGTGTTATAGTTGAATATAATTAGGTAACGGATCTCACTTCGATTGTCAAGTATAAGCTAACAATTTAACGACAAAGCAAACCTTTTCGCGGTATTTTATTGTTGACAAGTAGCATATTCTTATAAAAATAATAAAAAACTTAGCATACCTTTGTTAGATAAGTTTAAAATTATTTTATACTGCATATAATGAACAATACATATTTAACCTGAGGAATATAAAAACCTTGTATTTCACGAGTAACAGATTTTAATAAGACTTTACTGATGATAAAGACACTAATAAGAACCAAAAAGGAACTTTAATTAACCTCCAAGTACTATTAAACAAAATTATGTAAAGAAAGTCACATAACTTGGAAGTACATTAATATAATGTTAAGAGTGGTTTATGTGAATGTAAATTAAATTATTCAATCTAATGAAGAAATAAGTAAAATAAGATTATATTTTTAGATAAAATAAGAATTGAATCTTCTCGTATCAACTGATAACATTTACCAGCAGTAAATTTATTTTAAACAGGATAGTAATGGGGTTAGCTTGCAGGACAAAACCGAATGGAGTAGAGAGATATGTTAGTATCCTTTTTACTTGAAACATAGAGAACAAGAAACGTTTTAAAACCGCATAAAAAGAAAACCATATTATTTTGAACTTAAAAATGCACTAGGACTATAGACATTTTAGAGTCAGCAGCAAATTTCTTTTAAAAGAAAACATTTTCTCTAAGTGCTTATATAAATTAATATATTTTACAAAATATAATAAATAATTGAGTTATTAAATTTTTATATTGATATTTTTACATTATTTATAAAAAGATATTTTAGTTTCCAATTAGCAGTTCGTGTTTACTCATATTAGGATAATATTGTATTATCTAGTATTAAAATGCAACTAACGTGCGAAGGTACAGCAGTTTTAGAACCAGCACTACTAATCATAAATTGCTTTCAATGTTGTAGTTGGTTCAGCTTTAGCGAAGCTTATCACTCGTGGGGCTGGAAAATGTTTATTTCTGTCCCTCTGTTTGTCTGTGTGTCTGTCTGCCTTCACGATTTCTCGAAAATGAACTGAAATATTAATAGCCTTTAAATCGTCCCAAAAAGCTTCTTTTCTATATAAGAAATACTGATTTCGATGATAATGCCTGTCACTTCACGGGATTTGACTGAGCGTTAGTGAATAGTTTGTATTGAAATAAAAATATGCCTTTATTCAAGAGGCGGAGTTAGGGCTATTTAGCCCTCTCTACCAACTCAACCTCACATAATATACAGATATATATATATATATATATATATATATATACACATATACATATATTTGACATTAAATATCCTTAAAACTATAAGAAATTCCATTTTAAATTTAAATTTAAATTTAACCAAAATATAATACTATGTAATAATTAAAAATCAAATTTATCAGCTTAATATGTAGAAAAATTTCAAAGAGATAAATTAAAACTTAACAATTTACTTTTTCAAGAATTTCTTGTTATTGCTACATTCATTCTCTCAAACACACAGCCTGACCACAAGCACGCCACGAGCACCGCCACCCGTCACCCCCACAGACCGCCCAGCAACAGGTCCCTGACCCCCGCCCCAAAACGAGCTCGACCTTCTATAATACGGATATCATCAGGAAGAGAGTTCCAGAGGCGACATGCCTGAACAGTGAACGACCTACTGAAGAAGTTCGATCGATGAACAGGAATTGAAAGTAACGTGGATCCCCTTCTCGTAGGTCGTGTATTGATGTTATGAATAACCATTATGACAAAGAGAATATTAATTTTTAAACAAACTCGATACACCCATAACAGGTCTAATAAACAGTTACATATTCAGACTTATTAACAGATAGACTAACTATGCATAAAACATCATTTTATAGTCACTTAGTAAGTAGAATTTTATTTTAAACAGTGATATGAAACCCGATTTACTGAAAAAATTATAAACGTATCATTTGACGTGATATATCGAGAAAGACATTAAATTTGGCATGAAACTTCATTTCTAAAAGAATGAGTTAAAAGATCCGTCAGGTTTTTGACGAATTTATTTTTATTAAGCCTTTCCATTTATCTGTCCTCTCGAGAATAAAATAAGTCATTGATTTGAAATTTTGCATGCCTTTTAGTGCACTTGATGTAGCTTACTGCTACCTTGTATTTAAATAGTAATTGTTACAGATTTTAAGATTATTACTATTACTGTTATTGGATTTTCAACGACATGTTACTATCACATCATCATGTAACTTATCGAACATAATAGAATCACTTTCGTACACCTGAAGGTGCATTGAATATTTGGATAACTTGATGTCAATTCCAACTCCTATAACTACTGATGGAGAAAAGCCAAATGTTGGTAACCGGTGAACCAGATCTGATAAGCAGGCCGAATGTCACCGCCAGATTTCTATAGACTTTTCACTTTCTACGACTGAAGACGACATGTTGATATCCTTGATAAAACATTGTGGACTTTGAAATGTTATTTTATGTAATCATACTTAGGCTGCACTAATGCTAGTAATAAAACATCATTTAATTTTACTTTTTTTTAATGGTTTAATGGTGTTTGTTCTTTTACTATACAATTTTGAAAGTAATTTCTGCCATTATCACCATTAGCTGATTTTTGATTAATTAAATTTGTTTATTCCCTAACGAATATTCCTTCAGCCACAGTGTGAAGAAAGGTAGATTTCTTGTCATATCAAAATATGTATGAATTATAAGTTAAGAATGTTGATTTGTTCAACATCTGTTGGCATAACGACTCTAATAGGTGGTAAATTTATATACTGTTAAGACTTTTATATATCTACTTAAGAATATCGTTACGAGCTTTAAAATTTATTTATTAATATGCCTTCCAGTTTAGTAGGAAGAAAGCTAGATTTCTCATGTGTATGTCATCTAGAAATATCGAACTATAATTCCATCAGACAGTTAATGTATACAAGAGTAAAAATTGTAAAATGACTCAATAGTTAGCATATATATATATATAAATAAAAATGAATTTCCGTTCGTTAGTCTCGCTAAAACTCGAGAACGGCTGAACCGATTTGGCTAATTTTGGTCTTGAAATGTTCGTGGAAGTCCAGGGAAGGTTTAAACGATGAGAAAATATAAACAAAATTGCAAGGAAAATACTAAAAACGATATTTTGATTTTCCCATACAAACTATTCTTACCTGTCAAACGTTTAATTGATGTTTATGTATCGATAATTAGTTTAACAGCTGTAACAAATACAAATGACGAAGTGTCTCAGTATCATATGTTTACTTACTACTGCATGCAATTTTGGGTAAAACAGCTGTCGCCATTATAGGTTAACATTATTAGTGCAAGAAAACATTAATATCAGATACTGCTTAGAATGCCGAGAAGAAAACGACCTAACATAGGTCGTCGAAGTAGATCGAATGTGCGGCGAGCTACCTCACGCGCTAATCGCACTGATGACCAGCAAGAGACTGATAATGATAACAGTCGTATTGGTATGGCACATTTGCGTTCTACAGTAAATCAGAATGAAGTGGATAGACAAAGAATGCAACGAGTTCGGGCACATCGATCACAACAGCAGCGAGCCCGGGAAAAGGAAATTGACCGATTCCGCAAACGCAATGCTCCTGTGAACCTGGAACGAGCAGCATTCTCCTACGATCCAGAAATCGATTATAGTGCCGACAAATACAGTACATCCAAATAACGCTGAATGTTATTATCTTAGATTGTTATTGGTGAATGTTCGTGGTCCGACATTGTTTCAACAATTGAGAACAGTTGATGGACATCTGTGTGCTACTTACCGTGAGGCGTGTCAACTATTGCAGTTACTCGAGGATGATTTACATTGGGATAATACGCTCAAGGATTCCATCATATCTTCACCACATCAAATTCGAACATTGTTTGCGATTATAATATCCACATGTTTCCCTTCGAATCCGAAAGATTTGTGGATGAAATATAGGGATGACATGTCTGAGGACGTGCTACATCGTGTGCGATGTCAAACTTCGAATCCTACACTACTAATTAATGCGGAAATTTACAATTAGACATTGATCATGATAGAATATATGTGTTTATTAATGGCAAATAAAGTACTGTCGTGTTTGGGCCTGACAGCACCCAATATTTTATGTCGAAGATTTTTGTTACACATGGTAAAGTATATCTTTATATGTTTACGCACCGCAAAAAATACAAAAAATATAGTTTACCAGAAAGCTTTAAATTGATTACCTGTATTGATTGCCTTTTTTCCGATATGATAATGATGATAATTTGACAATAAATGTGTTATATTTAATGTATGCAAAAATGTCATTGTTTATCATTTCTGATTCCAGGTGCTGAAACCAACAAAAAAGTCAACTCTATGAATTTTTATTCATACTGATTCGTGATGCTATTAATGCCGTTGCAAATGCAGAAAATGTGGAAAAAATTACAATTTTGACGGCCACTTACATTGGAAGCCCGCGCCATATGCACGAATACGCGCAAGGTGCGATGTCGTATGTTAGAAAATATGGCCGTCCAGACCTATTTATTACATTCACCTGTAACTCACAATGGATGGAAATTAAGAAAGAATTGCTACACGGCCAAACACCAATTGATAGGCATGACATCACTGCCAGAGTGTTTAAGCAAAAATTAAAATCTTTAATGAATTTCATTATAAAGCATCGTGTGTATGGCCAAGTACGTTTTTGGATGTACTCTGTTGAGTGGCAAAAGCGTGGTCTGCCACATGCGCACATATTAGTTTGGTTAGTTGATAAATTAAGGCCAGAAGACATTGATTCCATAATTTCAGCCGAGATTCCCGATGAAACACTTGACCCAAAATTGCATGCAGTAGTAAGTAAACATATGATACATGGACATGCGGAGTTTTCAACAACTCCCCCTGTATGGTCGACGGCAAGTGTTCTAAGCGATACCCTAGAGCATTGATTGCTGAAACCATCTCGGGAAATGATGGTTACCCGTTGTATCGTCGGCAATCAGTTGAGGACGGTGGGCGATCTGTAATTGTGAAGATAAAAGGACAAAATGTTGATGTAGGGAATTGTTGGATTGTGCCGTACTCGCCAATATTGTCCAAAACTTTTGAAACTCACATCAATGTGGAATTTTGTAACTCTTTCAAATTGATAAAGTACATATGTAAATATGTTAACAAAGGTAGCGACATGTCCAAGAGGTAAGTGAAACGAAGTTCACCGGGTCAGCTAGTTAATATATAAATACGACTTTCAAACATTTAGAACCTTTGTCATCTTAAACTTTTACAAGAGAAAATAACGTAATATTTGGATGATTATAACCAAATTAAGTCCAAACACACACACACACACACACACACACACACACACACACACACACACACACACACACACACACACACACACACACACATATATATATATATATAATATATATATGATTATAACCAATATATGATAATTTGTTTGGACTTACTTTGGTTATAATCATGCAAATATTACGTTTGTGAACATAATCACTTATAGAGATTCAGATTTCTCGTATACTTCTGAAACTTACGTATGAGCGTTATTTAGAAATCTCATGAAATATTAAAAGCCAAGTAAATATAAAATTGTAGAAGTAACATGCACACTATAAGCTCTTTTAACTAAAAGGTCTTTTACTATTATACATAAAAATTGAAGTATACAAATATTTTTCCAAATTTTGACCGGCCGTTACCTTGAAATATTAAAAAAAACATATATAATAACAAAGAAATAGTATGTTTTCTGTGAACTTAGAATAAGAAATTAATAAAGTTCCCATTAAACTTTGCCATAAAAAGACCTTTGTATTTGGAAGTGACGATATTCAGTAAAGGTAAGGTATTTAGTAGTGGCCGCCTCCATATGAAATACAAAATATTATTTAAGTTCACTGTAATTACAACCCTCAGCATAATGTATCCAGAAATAAATGTGAAAATATTATACGATAACCCTTTTAGTACAATTATCATTATATTTATTTTAAATTAAATTTTTATTAAATCACCTAACGAATATGAGATTAAAAAAAAAAAAAAAAAAAAAAAAAAAAAACACCTTTAATTCACAAAAATAAATAACTTGTTTAAATTTCTGGCCGTGAATATATGCACAAAAATCTGTAAAATGGTCAATAGATCGGTGACAATAAGTCGTATCCAAAAATGATTCGATTCTCTAACTTACTCGATTATTAATATGAAATACACTATTCAAGCAATATTCAGATATAAAATTGAATTGAACCATGTGAAGGGTTGGTCAATAATGCAAAATATCACATTCAAGTGCAATTTTATATTGTTGTCTGCCAACTTATTCCAAATAACAAGTAATGACCAACAGCATAAACATTTTAAAATTGAAACACATTTCCATCAAATATGTTTAAAATATTGTTTAAAACTATTCATCAAAATATTTTTTAACAAATATGTTGCTATTTTTCGTCTAAAGACATACAGAACAAATATCCCCACTGCCATACACATAAAACAGAAATCAGTTCAAAAGGTAATTTATACAATACAAGCTACATAAGTTTGTTTGGAAACCAATTAAACTATTGATGTTTTAAAATATAACCGCATGGACAGTTGTTAAAAAGCTTCTTAAAATAAAAACGCAGTTATCCCCGAAAACACGGCTGTAGTTTGTTACTAGGTTAGGGTGAGGGTTGTATTAAAGGGTTGTATTATATATATATATATATATATATATATATATATATATATATATATATATATCGTGAATTTTTGTAAGTACCATTGTACTTAGGACGTGTAAATACCTAATACTAAAATAAAGACTTGTTCAGTATGTTTTTAAGTGAATCAGTTAATTTTTGTTTAAAGTTTGTTATGATAAACAACTGTGGATGATTCCAAATGATAATCGAATTTTGTAAATTTTTGATATTTATATTTTAGAAAAGTAATACACTACGTTTCGAGGATTGAAATCTACCTTCTTCCTCAAGTGTCAAGAACCCTTACCAGTAGTAAGAACAACGTGTTTTGTGTAGTGCTCTTAGTTTTGTGCAGTGACATCCCTTGGTTAATTCTCTACAGTCTGGAATTTATGTTTTTATCGTATAAGTAAGGTGTACGTTAGGATTCTTTTTATGTTTAAAATATTCTGTTGTAGAATTTAATTATGCATGTTGCGAGTTCATCGTCCAAATTTTAGATTGGTTTTGTTTAAAACTAGCATCTTAAGGTTTGGTGACACTTGAGGAAGAGGGTAAATTTCAATTCTAGAAACGAAATGTTCAAATGTTACATATAACAATGGGAAATGTAAAAAATCCCATTATCCTTTCAAATCAGTAAACCCATTTAAAACGTTTACTGTTGCTTAGGATCAGAGCTTTCATTAAGGTGAAGGACACAAATCTTCAAACTTCGTAAGTAGAGGAACGCGGATATACGATGTTTTGCTACAAGTTTCCCCTCGTTTGAGTGAAGTAAAATACGGTAACTTGAAGCTACGGATAATAAATTATTGTGGACGGGGAAGAGGAAGCTGGGTTCATTAGTTATCCGAGATAACACAAGACACGCTCCGACAGGCTTAGCCACAGTGGTTGCGATCGGGTTGCCTTTATATTGTCGTTAGCATTTTTACTAATTAAATATCAAGTTTTATTTAGGATTTTGTCATTTTTAAACTATACTGAAAGCTATAAAAATACTTAATGAAGTTCAAAAATCTATTTTAATGGTTGGTAACTGTTGTATTTCGATACCAACTCGGCATTATTATAACTATTTAGAGCTAAAGAATTGAAAAATCTTAGGTTATAATCAAGTACCCAGATTATAACCCGTGAAGAAATCGGATGTTGTAAAGCAGGAGGTTGTGCAACAGATTTGAAAACTTATATATATATATATATATATATATATATATATATAGTTTTTTTTAAATGAAGTTGGATAAAAAACAGTATAGTTTTCTAAATTGCATAATAATAGATATTGTTTAAAAACTAAAATCAACATCAATAATGCTAACACATTTCAATACTTACATTATGGCAGATATCATCCATACGTAAACATGATACAGCAAAGTACAGTATTTGCTTCCTAATCCATGAGACAGCTACACAGTACTATTAGGAATCATATCAGTATTTATCAGTGAGAAATGGATGCGATGTTACCTCGACAACTTTCTATTATAAACATTGCATTTCCTGACTCGTGTATTGCTTTGTGATTCCTCTTCCTAAAATCACGGAATCATTGCGCTCCCATATTTCCTAAACCTGTAGTCACGAAGGGAATATGTTGTTGAATCATGATAACACTTAGACCCTGCGATTTAGTTCCTACAGCTACTGATAATATGCCGTTTCACAATGTCTAAAGAACCCAAATTCAGTACTATAAATAAACAAATTTATAACTATGTTCATTAAGTAAAATCCGATATAAACTAATTAATTTGCCTTGTTGACACGAAGTTGAAACAAAGAAGTTATGTTACTATTTAACTTTACGCTTTCATTTTATACATGTAAACAAATTAAATTTAGTGGTTTAATTATTTAAAAATATAGCCGTGTTGTCATATTACGACACCTACGTACAATAGTTCATTAGATTTAACAGGATATTTAAATTAATATTTTAGGCAACTTTTAGAGACCAATATGGGGTCTTTAAATGTTTTAAAGAACAGTAGAGGGTAGTCCGGAAGGATTTTCGAAATAGGAATAGCTTATATTCATGCCAGGGACCCTAAGAATGTCGATGTAAAATTTCAGTCAATGGGTTGAATAGTTTATGTGTAAAAGTAAAACAAAACAAGGTACAAAAAATACGTATTATTGTATTAATTGTTGGGTGTTGTATTGTTTGGAAGATTATAACCTTCGCATTAATGAGGTATGTTTATAATTTTAAACATAAACGGTGAAAAAACTATACCTATCTTGTTAACCGACTGATATTTACTTGCAGAAGTTAGTTATTATTGATGGCTTGGCGATTAAATAGATGTAATCAATTTTAAACCAAATCAAACATTAGCAAATACAAAGTCAACAAGTAACCAACATGTTTGTAGTAAGTTAAATATTTGCAATTCTACTCTGTTTGAAACAGCGATATTTCAATTTCAGTATTACTCATGTGTTTGGCATCTGTTACATTTCACACAATGTACCTAACACTTTCCTTATGTTAAAATTAACTCTAAACTAAAATTAAAAACCTTACACATTGAAAATTGTTACTGATCTACTTTCTATTTGACAATAAACAATTATATTTTATACTAAACCTTAAACGTACTTTCGCCCTACTATATTTATAATCTTCTACGAACGATTATTTTTGTGACGAAACCTGTTTTTTATATTCAGTTGAATAATTTTAGATGTCATATTCGGATTTTATTTATAAATGCGATATTAAAGTCACTATAGTAGAATTTGTTTACAAATCTCACAAAACCACTGCGGTGACTTCATCAATGGTGGACAATGTTACTGTTCACTGTGGTACATTATAAGGCCTCCATCTTCAAATGGAGGCCAATAATGAACAATTTATAACAAAACGATTAGATATGGAGTTTGTGGCATCGTGATGAAGTTCTGATGATAACCAAAATATTTATGTATTGTTCAATAACGCATGTAGCTGGACGCAGCTATTAGTGCAGCAAAAAAGGTGGAGGAAGAAAAGATCACCCATGAAGCAACCCTTTGATACATTGGCGGGCTTGTTCAATATCTCTGAGATCAATATGATTGAGAAAATGTAATCAAAGATTAGAGATACAAAGATACAATCGAAGTAGGTTTCTTTGTATAAAAAACCAATTATAAACATTGCAAAGGTCCGTAGTTTTCGTTTATATTTATATGCAAATGTTATATTACTATATGCGTATATGATATTTAATTATACATACTGCGATTGTTCTATTCAAATATATACTGATTTAAATGAATATAGACACCATTGTTGCCACTATTCGCTGGCAAACTATAAACGTATCATTTGGACATGATATATCGAGAAATACATTAAATTTGGCATGGAATTTCAATTTCTAAAAGAATGAGTTAAAAAAGATCCGTCAGGTTTTTTGACTAATGTATTTTTATTAAGCCTTTCCATTTATCTGTCCTCTCGAGAATAAAATAAAATCATAGATTTGAAATTTTGCGTGCCTTTTAGTGCACTTGATGTAGCTTACTGCTATCTTGTATTTAAATAGTTAATTGTTACAGATTTTAAGATTATTACTATTACTGTTATTGGATTTCAACGACATGTTACTATCACATCATCATGTAACTTATCGAACATAATAGAATCACTTTGTTACGCCTTTAAATGCATTGAATATTTGGGATAACTTGATGTCAAATCCAACTCCTGTAACTAACGACAGGGAAAAGCCATATATTAATGAACCGGTGAACCGGACCTGATAAGCAGGCCGAATGTCACCGCCAGATTTCTATAGACTTTTCACTTTCTACGACTGAAGACGACATGTTGATATCCTTGATTAAAACATTGTGGAACTTGAAATGTTATTGTATGTAATCATACTTAGGCTGCACTAATGCTAGTAATAAAACATCATTTCAATTTTATTTTATAAAAATGGTTTAATGGTGTTTGTTCTTTTACTATACAATTTTGAAAGTAATTTCTGCCATTATCACCATTAAGCCGTTTTTGATTAATGAAGTTTGTTTATTCCCTAACGAATATCCGTCAGCCACAGTGTGAAGAAAGGTAGATTTCTTGTCATATCAAAATATGTATGAATGTTGATTTGTTCAAACATCTGTTGGCATAACGACTAATAGGTGGTAAATTTATATACTGTTAAGACATTAAATATATCTACTTAAGAATATCGTTACGAGCTTTAAAATTTATTTATTAATATGCCTTCCAGTTTAGTAGGAAGAAAGCTTAGATTTCTCATGTGTATGTAATCTCAAAATATCGAACTATAATTCCATCAGACAGTTAATGTATAAAAGACTAAAGATTGTAAAATTACTCAATAGTTAGCATATTAATATATAAATAAGAACTTTCAAACATTTAAAAAAAACCTTTGTCATCTTAACATTTACAACACACACACACACACACACACACACACACACACACAAACACACACACACACACACACACACAAACACACACACACACACACACACACACACCACACACATACACATTATATATATATATATATATATATATATATATATATATATATATATATATATATATAGGGTGATTCGTGTTAGTGTTACCGGCACTTTCTGAGCTGATTTTACTATTAGAAAATAAAGAAAAAAGTTCATATAAACATGGGTCCGGAAATGCTTCCTTACTGGGTTATGGCCAATTGAAGATTTCACCAAAAATTGTGTGCAGGAGGTCAAATGATGATTTGCCGCGTGTTTATGAAGAGATATTTTATAGGCGAATGCAACCTTTTCTAACGGATTTTTAGATGAGAAATTGAATAAAGTTCATCTCATAGCTGTATCTCATTTAGTTTTTTTGTTATACTACAAAAAAAAACAGAAATAAAAATAATTTTGAAAACACTTTTTTAAGGTTTAACGGACAATTATTTTGTTAAATAGGCATTGAAGACCCACATTTTTTACAAAGAAACTTGCAGAAAATGTAAT
This sequence comes from Homalodisca vitripennis, assembly GCF_021130785.1. Classification (NCBI taxonomy): domain Eukaryota; kingdom Metazoa; phylum Arthropoda; class Insecta; order Hemiptera; family Cicadellidae; genus Homalodisca; species Homalodisca vitripennis. The sequence goes on from NC_060212.1 coordinate 147,273,439, forward strand.
TCTGAATAAAATTATGTGCCCACACGGCTATTAACAGCGAAGTATTAGTTTCTGGAATTTTAATTTTACAACAAACATTCTACCAAGCAGAGAAATTCCAAAGCAAAGGAAAACCGCATTTTAATGACATAGAGTAGCCTACACACAATATTTATTAGGATGCAATTTAAATTAAGTTTTTAAATAAATTATTCTTTTTCATCTTAAAGCTTATAATACTACGTACCACTTTCATAACAGGTGTTCAAAAATCAGTCCTTGTACTTCAATACACTTAGCAGCTCGCTTTCTGATTGATCGAGTTAAGTTATCCTCCGCAAACGCTGCACGATTGTTTTTCATTTGTGCGGCGGCATCTTCAATTCGATTTATTAACTCTTCACGTACTTTTTCCTGGTACACCAGGTTCTTCATCCAACCCCATATACAGAAAATCTAATGGAGTTAGATCTGGTGATCTTGGTGGCCAAGTGTGTGGTCCACCGCGACCAATCCATCGCCCGAGAAACTGCTCGTTTAAATGCATTGTTACATTATGGGAAAAGTGGTCAGGGGCACCATCATGTTGATAAATAATATTGCACCTTGCTGCTAATGGAACATCTTCTAATAATAGTGGTAGTTGTTCTGTAAGGAATTCTATGTACATGCGGGAATTTAAATGTCCTCGGAGAATGAATGGTCCTATTAATCGATCATGAATGAGTCCACACCATACATTTACACTAAATCTGTGTTGAAAGTTGCGCACGATTGTACTATGTGGATTTCCCTCTGCCCAAGTGTGTTCATTGTGAAGGTTGTTGACGCCTTCTCGGGTAAATTGAGCTTCATCAGTGAATAAAATGGTTCTATGATGTTGACGGTTTCTAATTAACCAGTTGCAAAATTCCAATCGAAGAGGAGGATCTGTTGGTTGAATACTTTGAACTTGTTGTTTATGGTAAGGGAAACATGCTATTTTTGCGCAAAGTTCTCCATACTTCAGACTGAGACACTGCGAATCGCCTAGAAAGACGCCGTGTACTGACACCAGGACTGCGTTTCAGTAGCCATGATTATAGCCTCTTCCATATCTACATTATTCTGGGCAGGGCGATCCCGATAATTATTAATACTAGAAGTTTACCTGTTACTCTTAGGGTACGAAATGATCCACTGATCATTTTTGGGTTTGGAACTCTGCGATTAGGAAATCGTCTTCGGTATTCTGCTTGTAGCAGTGGTTGCATTTCCGTCACAAACGCCTAAGACAAATACCATGTCGGCATATTCTTCCGTTGTAAATAACAAAGGCATTGCAATTGTGATAGTAAGTTACTTTAAAATACACTTCACTAACAAACGAGTAGTAAATTAATTGTATTAAATTTGCATCATTAAACTAGTACATAATTGGTAACAAAATAATTTGGATTCCTCAATAAATTGCAGTGTATTGTTGAAACAGCTGATTTGTGATACCAACTTATAAAAACATAATTTACCTTCTGTAAAGCTAACGTGACAAATATATGTAGGTACATGATGTAACCATTTGGATAGTCCTAAAAAGTAATAGTTTTATTGTTTTTTAGTTGAGCATTAATCTATTAAAATCGTATTTAAAATTGTATGCTAATCAATTATTTGTGTACCTTATATCATTACATTACGGTGTTTATTTTACTAAATACGTATTTCTTGCTTGGTAGAATGTTTGTTGTAAAATTAAATTCCAGAAACTAATACTTCGCTGTAATAGCCGTGTGGCACATAATTTTATTCAGAATTAAATTTTCTGCAAGTTTCTTTGTAAAAATGTGGGTCTTCAATGCCTATTTAACAAAATAATTGTCCGTTAAACCTTAAAAAAAAAGTGTTTTCAAAATTATTTTATTTCTGTTTTTTTGTAGTATAACTAAAAAACTAAATGAGATACAGCTATGAGATGAACTTTATTCAATTTCTCATCTAAAATCCGTTAGAAAAAGTTGCATTCGCCTATAAATATCTCTTCATAAACACGCGGCAAATCATCATTTGACCTCCTGCACACAATTTTTGGTGAAATCTTCAATTGGCCATAACCCAGTAAGGAAGCATTTCCGGACCCATGTTTATATGAACTTTTTTCTTTATTTTTTTATAGTACAATCAGCTCAGAAAGTGCCGGTAACACTAACCGAATCACCCTGTATATATATGATTATAAACCAATATATGATCATTTGTTTTGACACTTACTTTGGTTATAATCATCCAAATATTACGTTTGTGAACATAATCACTTATAGAGTATTCAGATTTCTCGTATAATTCTGAAACTTGCGTATGAACGTTATCTCGAAACCTATTTCATAACTATATTAAAAGCCAAGTAAATATAAAATTGTAGAAAGTAACATGAACACTCTAAAACTCTTTTACCTAAAAGATCTTTAACTATTATACATAAAAAACTGAAGTATACAAATAATTTTCCAAATTTTGACCGGCCGTTAGCTTGAAATATTAAAAAAAACATAAATAATAACAACAAAATAATATGTTTTCTGTGACATTAGAATAAGAAATTAATAAAGTTGCCATTAAAATTAGTCCTAAAAAAAGACCTTTATATTTGGAAGTGACTGGATATTCAGGATAAGTAAGGTATTTGGTAGTGGCCGCCTCCATATGAAATACAAAATATTATTTAAGTTCACTGTAAACCCTAAGCATAATGTATCCATAACTAAATGTGAAAATTATTATACGACAATTCTTTTAGTATGTTTATCATTATATTTTAAATTAAATTTGTATTAAATCACCTAGGGAATATGAGATTTTACAAAACAAACACCTTTAATTCACAAATAAATAACTTGTTTAAATTTCTGGCCGTGAATATATGCACACAGTTCTGTAAAATTGCCAATAGATCGGTGACAATAAATCGTATCCAAAAATGACACGATTCTCTAACTTACTCGATTATTCATATGAAATACACTATTCAAGCAAAATTCAGATATAAAATTGAATTGAACCATGTGAAGGGTTGGTCAATCATGCAAAATTATCACATTGAAATGCAATTTTATATTGTTGTCTGCCAAACTTATTCCAAACAAGAAAGTAATGACCAACAGCATAAAAAATTTTAACATTTAAACCCATTTACATCAAATATGTTTTAAAATATTGTTTTAAAACTATTCATAAAAATATTTTGTGACAAATATGTAGCTATTTTTCGTCTAAAAATAAGACATACTGAACAAATATCCCCACTACCATACACATAAAACAGAAATCAGTTCAAAAGGTAATTTATACAATACAAGCTACATACTTTTGTTGGGAAAAACCAAGTAAACTATTGATGTTTTAAAATATAACCACATGGCTAGTTTTAAAATGCTTCTTAAAATAAAAACCAAGTTATCCCAGAAAACACGGCAGTAGTTTGTTAATAGGTTAGGGTGAGGGTTGTATTAAAGGTCATTTAATAATAAATGTTAAATGAATTTGTAATGAAGAGTTTAGATGAGTTGTGAAGAGATAAATATATATATATTTATATAATATCCTATATATATATATATATATATATATATATATATATATTTATTGAAATTAAAATAAGGCTATTGCCATTTATACAATTTAATGTATAAATATATATATATATATATATATATATATATATATATATATCATGACTTTTTGTAAGTACCATTGTACTTAGGACGTGAACCTAATAACTAAAAAAAGACTTGTCCATTATGTTTTTAAGTGAATCAGTAAATTAGTTGTTTAAAGTTTGTTATGATTAACAACTCTGGATGATTCCAAATGATAATCGAGTTTTGTACATTTTTGATATTTATACAGGGTGACAAATTAAGTCTGGAACTTCTTTTTTAATTTTTGTACCACAATAGAAAGAAATACCAAAGTTCACACGTGCTTACTGGTGATAGTAACGCACACAATCTGCCCAATTACCGACCAGATAATCCCTTTGGGGGACGTTCCACAAGGAGTCAGACAAAATTCTTAAATAGCAGCATAGGTCAAGTTTGGTATAAAATTAATGGTCTTACTTAGCAGAGTTACAATGCCGCAAACCGGACTTCAAAAGGTGGATTCATTCAGTAGTTATAGCTATTTGAGTTTTAAAACAATTGAACAATGTGAATTATTATTTAAGTATTAAAAGTAAACACCAATTTTTAAGTACCTGTGATCAAAGTAAGTGTTAAAAATGTTCCCCTCCCATCGTCTGGCAATGTCCTAGGCGGTTTTAAAAGCCATCCACTGCATTTTGAAGGTAGTCACGAGGAATATCTTGAGCTTCTAGGACTATGAGATTTCTTAGGTGCGCCAAATCTCGAGGTTTAGTACGATAAACTTTATCTTTGAGGTATCCCCAAAGAAAAAAATCCGGCGGAGATAAATCAGGGGAACGAGCAAAGCCACTCTACTGCACCACGTCTTCCAATCCATCTGTGAAGGAATATTGTATCCAAGTATTCTCTAACAAGGAGAGCAAAGTGTGGTGGCGGCGCCATCTTGTTGGAAATAAATTCTTTGAAATTGTCGACCAAGAGCAGCTTGTAGTGCAGGAATTATCTCATTTCGGAGCGTTGCTAGATACGAGTCACCATTTAAATTATCATTAATAAATAATGGGCCCATTATTTGATTTCCTATAATACCTGCCCAAACTTTAAGTTTGTGTCGATGCTGTGTAATGACTCAATCTGCCACTTTAACATTCTAAAAGTAGTTGTGTTATTGGTAATAATTATTGATTCCTGGCTTCGATTACTACGTTGTCAGATGATGGGGAGGGGAACATTTTGAACACTTACTTTGATCACAGGTACTTAAAAAATTGGTGTTTACTTTTACTACTTAATAATTTACATTGTTCAATTGTTTTAAAACTCAAATAGCTATAACTACTGAATGAATCTACCTTTTGAAGTCCGGTTTGCGGCATTGTACTCTGCTAAGTAAGACCTTTTAATTTGATACCAAATTTGACCTATGCTGCTATTTAAGAATTTTGTCTGACTCCTTGTGGAACGTCCCCCAAAGGGATTATCTGGTCGGTAATTGGGCAGATGTGTGCGTTACTATCACCAGTAAGCACGTGTGAACTTTTGGTATTTCTTTCTATTGTGGTTCAAAAATTAAAAAAGAGGTTTCAGACTTTATTGTCACCCTGTATATTAGAAAAGCAGTACACTACGTTTCGAGGATTGAAATATACCTTCTTCCTCAAGTGTCAAGAAACCCTTACCAGTAGTAAGAACAACGTGTCTTGTGTAGTGCTCTTAGTTTTGTGCAGTCCTTGGGTTAATTTCTATACAGTCTGGAATTTATGTTTTTATCGTATAAGTAAAGTGTAAGTTAGGATTCTTTTTATGTTTAAAATATTCTGTTGTAGAATTTAATGATGCATGTTGCGAGTTCATCGCCCAAATTTTAGATTGGTTTTGTTTAAAACTAGTATCTTAAGGTTTGGTGACACTTGAGGAAGAGGGTAAATTTCAATTCTAGAAACGAAATGTTCAAATGTTACATATAACAATGGGAAATGTAAAAAATCCCATTATCCTTTCAAATCAGTAAACCCATTTAAAAAGTTTGCTGTTGCTTAGGATCAGAGCTTTCATTAAGGTGAAGGACACAAATCTTCAAAACTTTGTAAGTAGAGGAACGCGCATATACGATGTTTTGCTACAAGTTTCCCCTCGTTTGAGTGAAGTAAAAATACGGTAACTTGAAGCTACGGATAATAAAATTATTGTGGACGGGGAAGAGGAAGCCGGGTTCATTAGTTATCCGAGATAACACAAGACACGCTCCGACAGGCTTTAGCCACAGTGGTTGCGATCGGGTTGCCTTTATATTGTCGTTAGCATTTTTACTAATTAAATATCAAGTTTTATTTAGTATTGTGTCATTTTTAAACTATACTGAAAGCTATATAAAAACACTTTATGAAGTTCAAAAAATCTGTTTTTAATGGTTGGTAACTGTTGTATTTCGATACCAACTCGGCCATTATTATAACTATTTAGAGGTAAAGAATTGAAAAATCTTGGGTTATAATCAAGTACCCAGATTATAACCCGTGAAGAAATCGGAAGTTGTAAAGCAGGAGGTTGTGCAGCAGATTTAAAAACTTATATATATATATATATATATATATATATATATTTATATATATATATAATATATAGTTTTTTTAATGAAGTTGGATACAAAACAGTATAGTTTTTGGAATTGTATAATAATAGATATTGTTTAAAAACTAAAATCAAAATCAATAATGCTAACACATTTCAATACTTACATTATGGCAGATATCATCTATACGTAAACATGATACAGCAAAGTACAGTATTTGTTTCCTAATCCATGAGACAGCTACACAGTACTATTATGAATCATATCAGTATTTACCAGTGAGAAATGGATGCGATGTTACCTCGACAACTTTCTGTTATAAACATTGCATTTCCTGACTCGTGTATTGCTTTGTGATTCCTCTTCCTAAAATCACGGAATCATTCAGCTCCCATATTTCCTAAACCTGTAGTCACGAAGGGAATATGTTGTTGAATCATAATAACACTTAGACCTTGTGATTTTGTTCCTACAGGCTACTGATAATGTGCCGTTTCACAATGTCTAAAGAACCCAAATTCAGTACTATAAATAAAACAAATTTATAACTATGTTCATTAAGTAAAATCCGATATAAACTAATTAATTTGCCTTGTTTGACACGAAGTTGAAACAAGAAAGTTATGTTACTATTTAACTTTACGCTTTCATTTTATACATGTAAACAAATTAAATTTAGTGGTTTAATTATTTAAAAATATAGTCGTGTTGTCATATTACGACATCAACGTCGAATAGTTCATTAGATTTAACAGGTCTTTAAATTAATATTTTAGCAAATTTAGAGACCATCATGGTGTCTTTAACTGTTTTAAAGAACAGTGGAGGGTAGTCCGAAAGGATTTTCGAAATAGGAATAGGTTATATTCATGCCAGGGACCCTAAGAATGTCGATGTAAAATTTCAGTCAATGGGTTGAATAGTTTATGTGTAAAAGTAAAACAAACAAGGTGTCTTTATAACCTTCGCATTTATGAGGTATGTTTATAATTTTAAACATAAAAGGTGAAAACTATACCTATCTTGTTAACCGACTGATATTTACTTGCAGAAGTTAGTTATTATTGATGGCTTGGAGATTAAATAGATGTAATCAATTTTAAACCAAATCAAACATTTCTAGATACAAAGTCAACAAGTAACCAACATATTTGTAGCAAGTTAAATATTTGCAATTCTACTCTGTTTGAAACAACGATATTTCAATTTCAGTATTACTCATGTGTTTGGCATTTGTTACATTTCACACAATGTACCTAACACTTTCCTTATGTTAAAATTAACTCTAAACTAAAATTAAAACCTTACACATGAAATTATTTACTGATCTGCTTTCTACTTGACAATAACAATTATTTTTATACTAAACCTTAAACGTACTTTCGCCCTACTATCTTTACAATCATCTACGAACGATTATTGTAGTGTCAGGAGTGGTCTTCTCTATCGTCAGGTTCCCATCGGGGAAGTGTCTCGTGATCTGGGACTCCTGACTCTTGCGGATCGCAGATTCTCCGCTGACGTTGTACTGCTGTCAAAGATCCTTAACGGCAAGATCGACTGTCCCGATATGCTGAGCCAGGTCCTCTTCAGGACCCCTTCAGCCACTCGCTCCAGAGACCTGTTCGCTAGGCAGCAACATCGCACCAACTACGCAGCAAACGATACGATGTACCGACTTCAGAGTTCTGGTAATAGCGTCGCCGACATCGTTGACTTTTTTTGTGGACAGTATACCAGTGCTCAAGAGGAAGATCGCCGGTCTGCATGAGTTATCTGCCTAGGAGTTGCACAATGAGGGAAGACACTCGTTCTTACACTTTACCTGTACGTCTCTCATTGCTGTTATTTATATATTGTGTCTTGTTAATTCTTGTCTATTCTTGTTTATTCATGGTTTTATTCTCATTGTTTCGTGCTAATTTATTGCTGTTATTGTTCGTTGTTTTCCATAGTTCAAATCACGGTACACTAATAATTAATTACGTTATTGTCATTCATAGTTTATATCCGTTTCGTCACTTAAATAGTTTATTAATCGTTATTGCTCTATTTGTCACTGTGTTTGTTTACTTTCATTGCTTAATTATTGTTCAAAACTGTAAAAATGGAGATGTCCGTTGAAATGTAAAATAAAATAAAATAAAAAAAATTATGTTTGTGACGAAAACCGTTTTATTGTCAGTTGAATAATTGTAAATGTCATGTTCGGTTTTATTTATAAATGCAATATTAAAGTCACTATAATAGATTTGTTTACAATTTAACTCACACAAACCACTGCGGTGACTTCATCAATGGTGGACATGTTAATCTTCACTGTGGTACATTATAAGGCCTCCATCTTCAAATGGATGCCAATAATGAATAATTTATAACAACACAATTAGATATGGAGTTTGTGGCATCGTGATGAAGTTCTGATGATAACCAAAATATTTATGTATTGTTCAATAACGCATGTCTGCGTCCAGCTATTAGCTATTAGTGCAGTAAAAAAGGTGGAGGAAGAAAAGATCACCCATGAAGCAACCCTTTGATACATTGGCGGGCTTGTTCAATATCTCTGAGATCAATATGATTGAGAAAATTAATGTAATCAAAGATTAGAGATACAAAGAAACAAACGTAGTAGGTTTCTTTGTATAAAAACCAATTATAAACATTGCAACTTTCGTAGTTTTCGTTTATTTATGTGCAATGTTATATTACTATATGCGTATATGATATTTAATTATACATACTGCGATTGTTCTATTCAAATATGTACTGATTTAAATGAATTTAGACACCATTGTTGCCACTATTCGCTGGCAACAAGTCCATATATAATCTGCGCATATAACCTGTGTTGTGCATATAACCTCTTCAAAAATACCGTATCGTTATTTAGCATGTGGCACTATTTAGATCTCTATATGCTATCATATATTACAGATGGTAATGTATTGTCAGTACACTATAAGCGTTCTAGACGCGTGTGCCCTCAAATACGGTGTAAGCATGATTATATGATTATAAAAATATAAAGGAATTAAAATTGTGATAACATAAAAATCGTTTAAAGGGAGTGTCCTTGTCTGTTAAAAAGGAATGTAACAAAAACATTGTCATTGTTTTGTGGTGAGTATGGGCAATAAAAATATCTTTGAAGTTCTGAAAGATTATTAAATATTAGCAAATAATGAAATAATTATACAACTCGATGTGCTCCGGTATCCACTTACTTAAAAAATATTTCTTTCTTATTAAAGCATAACAACTTATAAATTGAGTTGTTCACAAAAGTCTTGGGAAACAATAAAATAAAGTTTTAACGCTGTAAGGCGTGACAAATCTTTCAGTTGCTCCATCGCTATTGACGTTTTCTTTTGTATTTAAAAAGTTGTTTCAGAGCAAGTGAAAGTAAAATACTTCAGTGTTGTTAGTTCAAAATGAAAATTTCTCTTTTATAACTGTAATTTACAGCTTCAAATATTAAATAAATATATATATATATATATATACATACATTAAAGTATAATATATATATATATATATATATATACGTATATTAAAGTATAATTTTTATATATATATATATATATATATATATATATATAAATTAAAGTATAATTTATTGATGTTTCTTCACACGCTAAAACTGATGTAAGAGGCAGTGGGAATTTCGTTTAGTATTTAAACCCCTTAACAATGGACAATGAAATAATACGTAAATAAGTGTGTCTGCGATCGAATTATTGTAGGCTTCCATCATATTACATCACAAATGTTTTCCCTAAGACTTTTACGGACGTTTTACGTACGCTAAGATAATATTGACAGATACTTCACTCCAGCCTAAAATAATTTAAGTGTTAATGAAATGTTTGGAGATATTAATTTAAATATTACGAATCATGGAGAAAAATGTGTGTACTTTATTGGTACTTATAAAACTGTTTCTATCTCCGACTTCAGTGGCCCAAAACATCGATCTTTAAACTATTCTTAGTGGATTAGGACCAATTATTATAAAGTGGATCAGGAGACTGGAATATCATCCAGCGACCACCATTTACTTTTAGGAGTGTACATCCAGCCACTAATAAAGAAATGCCTATGACATATCTGCTATTTAATAGCAAATCATATGCAAAGCCGTGGATGACTAATATTAAATTATAAAATATATGTTTCTCTTTAATCAACTATGCATTTCTGGTTATCGTTGGTGGTGCAACATTATTTGACTTCTTCATAAATAGCATTAATCTTTAGGTTAGCTAATAGCATTGAGTAAGTTTGGAATATTTTCATAGTTAGGAATAAAGCAAAACACAACCCATAAAGAAAATAAATTGATCTGATTAAATATTTAATATGGAATAAATCGAAATCAAATGATTAAGGGTTAAATGTGTCCGTGTATGTAACATATTGTATTACTCATTACTAGATGTAATTTAATTAATTACTGCTGAAATTAATTCCATATTAACGTATCCATCATATCCAGGGGATTGGGTCATAACATTAACATCTAGAAAGATATATTGACAATACATCATATAGATTTGATTACCTCATTTGCACATCATCAATACCGTAAATATTAAATAAAGTTAATACTCGTATGAGTAAAACAAACTTAATAAGGCAATGTTTTTCGATCTACACACTTTTCCTAAATATGCAATATATACGTGTGCCTGAAAGGCCTGCTCAGTTAATATTAGAAGTAGCACCAGTCGAATTTTCTATGCTGAACAGTTAGGAGTAAATCTTTCTAAGTTAGATCATTCCATACTAGACTCCGCTCCTAGGCTTGGACATACCTGACGTACATTATACTAAGTTATTCCGGATGTAAGCTGAGTGATTACTGGAAGCTATGTGATCAACATGTATATCTAATGTTACAATTTTGAATAATATTTAACAGGATTATATTTTGATGTTTTAAAACATCAAAGAGCAACTCTAGTACTTGGACCTACACAAAAATTATCAGTGATTTTTCAAGATTTTTACGCTAGTATATATAATTTTTAACTCTAGAGATACTATTAATCAGACCTAACTAGATACTGTTATAAAATAAATAAATAAAATGAATATTTATAAGCGTATTTCTGTGAAATATTTTTTCAAATTAACAAAATTAACTAGATCACAGTTCAGCACCCAGAAAGTAGTTGGTATAGAGTAATAATGCCCTCATATTATCTTTAAAATACGAACAAGATAAATACTTGTAATATGTTCGGGGAAGCCATTGCAAATGCTGGGACCAAAATAAGAGAGACCTTTTCTTCCAACTTCCAGCCTCACTTTCGGAAAGTGAAGCCTTCCATCTTGGCGGGTTCTTCGTTGAGAGACCTCCTTCCTAAACAAGAGTTTGATGATGATATTGCGTTTTGTTATTCTGAAAACAATATTAATGATATCTGGCGTTACATAAATGAAGATTTAAAACTTTAGAGCAAATGGTGTTTTTGTAACAAAATAAGAGTTAATGTTGGTAAAACAAGTTTTATCAATTTCAGTTTGGTTAAAAGTTTTGACTTCCCAACAAGTTTGGTTTACCATGTGCACGAATATTTAGGTTAAATTCAATGTGTGAAATAATACAGAAAAGTAAAAATGATAGATACCTAGGCGTTATTTTAGACCAAACCTTAAATTGGAACCCCATATTGCTTCAATACATGGCAAATTAAAGTTTACCATAAGAACTTTTTACTTCTCAAAGAAATTTTTGTGACGTACAAGTGTTAAGAATATTATACTTTGCACTAGTCGATTCTCGTTTGCAGTACGGTGTTCATTATTGGGGAGGAACTTATAAAAGCTACATTCAAAGACTAAGAATCACTCAAAACCATATTATTAGAATTATCCATCGGAAATATAAACATGACAGTTCATATCCTCTGTTTTGCGAACTAAGATTACTACCAATCCAGCATATGTTTATTTATAAAGCCTTAAAGATATTTTACATTAGAAGCGGAAATACTGGAACAAATGACCTTTTCTACAAAACAAGAAGTTGCTATAAACAATGAGATTTAAAAGTTTGGCTTTCTGGTATTGATGATACGGATCTATTAAAACTTAAATTGTAAAGATATTATTAATTGTCAAATGTCACCAGAATAATATAATATTTAATATAATAAATTTAATATAATATTTAATATAATATATTTAATATAATATATTTTAATATAATTATTAATATAATATATTTAATATAATATTTTATATATTATATTAAAATTACTATTGCAATTTAAATTAACTTTTTACCATGTAGTTTTGCGCTACGATTGAAGTGATTTATTATTTCTGTAATTGTTCATGTTTTTATTTTTTACAAATGTATATTCAGAATATGTTATTATTAGGGCTAAAAGTGCCAGTTTACATTCTTTGTACATTTATATGATGGGTAAGTAATTTAGTATAAAAAATACTTCTTATTATTATAATATATTATTTATTTTAACTGATAACTATTGTAATTAATGCTGGTGGTGATAAAGTATATACAAAGTTTCAATTTTTTTTCTCTATGAAAAAATTCTTTCTTGCAAGTGCCACAGATAGTGATTTTGTTTTCTAAGCTGACTGGGCTCTTGTTTTTTAAGTGAATTCTGTTTTTAGTTGTTTTTTAGGTTAGGGTTGGCCACACATACTTGTAATTGTGGTCAACTAATATTCCTGTTTGTTAATTTTTTCTCATTATACTGTATATTTTATATTGTATGTTGTGATTTTAAAGGAATACATTTCATTATTTCATTTCATTTCGTTTCTAGCTGAGATGCTGTAGTTCTCTAAATTTGAGAACCTTGTGGATGTTTGCAACTTGTCAGCATCCTGGAAAGGAGAGATATGATCAAACCTTCCTGCTAGCTTTAGGTTTCTGCCAATGCCCTCTCTCATAATTCTGTTATCATAAGGAGGTATACAGTAGTATAAGGCTGACAGGAGTAATGTCTGCATTACTCCAGAATGTTCTCAAACTGCCAACTGGCTAACGAGACGAATGTAATCGGAAAAAACGAAACTACGATCCAGCACGACGCCAAGAGTCTTAATTCTATCCCACAACGGCCAAGCTCTCATTGTCTAGGATCATCACCACCACTCTCACGTAGGTTGTAATAGATTGTGTGGAGCAGTGTGAAGGACTATGCATTTGGTTATAATGAGCCTGTGCCCGTTTGGGATTGATCATACTGACACGTAATACAGACCAGCATAAGCGAGAGGCAGATGACAGTCATCAGCATACAAATGGATGGTGCAATATTGCACCACAGTGGGAAGTCTAACGTGTGCAATTCGAAAAAAATTGGGCCAAAGCAGCTACCTTGAGGTACACCACGCAATTTCAAATGGGGCTGTGATGTGTCATTACCAAATTTTTGGCCTGCTGTCTTTCTTGCAGATATAATCTTAACCATGAAATCACACCCTCAACAAAAGCCATAGTAAATCATCTTGGCCAGAAGCATTCCATGAGTGATTGAATCAAAGTCTTGGGAATAATCTATCATAACCATAGAGCTGCATTTTTCTTGATATTTAGCTTCATATAATCACTAAATAAGTTTTTAAAGACGGTGCACGTGCTATGAATAATTTAAATCCGCACTTTAATTATGATAAAATGTAATGTTCTTGATTTTGGTCTTGATTGAAATTTTTTTTATTGCAATCTTTTCCACAACTTTTTTTGCATAACCGGCATTAAGGAGATGGGTCTTAGTTCCTGCTTGGTTTTGGAAATTGGAGCTTTAGGCTTAGGCCGAACAATACTTTTCTTCTATTCTTTAGAGAAAAGGCCAGATTCTAAAATTTATTCACTAAATGAGTAATGGTCCCTAAGGCATATAGACTAACTGCCTTACTTACCAGCATGGAAGTGTCATCGATCACCATAGCTCTATTTTTAACTTCACTTATATCAGACTTAACCTCATTTTCACTCACAACAAAGAATTTAAAACTTTTAAATTAAAGAATAACCCAACAGTATCTGGATCAGTATCATTATTAGAACCCATTTTACCGAAGTATTAATTTACATCGTGTATGTCAAACTTTCTGACATCTTGTTTTATACCTATTATGTCACAGTTTGTCAAGAAATTCCAAAAATCTTTAAGATTTCTTGATGATGCCAAATTTTTAGATCAAGTAAGCCTTATTTGCTTGTATTGTGATATTATTCAATCGATTTCAGTCCACTTTATATTTCTGTTATACTTCACTATTCCAAGATTTTCAATAATTGTTCATCGATTTATTTAAAGTGTTTTAGATATCTTTTTACAGGCAGAAGGAGCACATATTCCATATACACTTTTTATCAAAAAATTAATAAATCTCTTAACACCATCGACATCTTGTATGCATTTGTCATCATCCCAGTTTATTTCTGAAAGTTGTGTGACAGCTTGGTTTACCTCGAAATTGGAGAAACATCTGTAACAAAGTGGATTAGATTTTATCTTCTGTTTTTCACGTGTTACATCACAAAATACTATCATATTGTCACTCATATACTCCTGTGTACTCCGGTATCTATTTTGCCGGTCCCCTCAACCTCAACCGACTTGTCCACTATTATGTGGTCTAGCAAAGTGGCTAAGGTTGCTGTCACTCTCGTGGATTCATTTACAATTTGCATAGCATTCGATTCCTTTGATAGTAGGCGTAAGTATTTCTAAACTCATTCTAAGCTTCACAAATCAACGTTCGTGTACTCTAAGTATACCAGTGATTTTACTTCAATAGCTAGGCCAACAAATAAGGCATGACACAAAGCACCTAGGCGGATGTACCTAGTGAAGATGGCCTATATACAACGCACAAAAAAAAGCCTAACCCCTTTAACCTCAGGACAACGCAAATATATTCTATACCAGGGTATATATATTCAGACATAAAATTGACAGAGTAAATTACCATTAACTTTAATATAAATCAAATATGGCAAATAAATATAGAAATGCAATGTAATATAGTTTTATTTCCCAAAAGTGTTAGGAATCAGAAGCTAGAATGATTTTTGCATTATTAATGGTTTCAATCCACAGAGCTGAAGAATCTTTTCTATTTCATTCTAAGCTATGTACACATAAGTTATTGTAATACCAATATCCAATAGGGTCATGGCAATAACACTGAGTGTTTTATTATAGAAATAATAAAACACTTGTGTACAGTGTTCTCACTGTACACAAGTATCAAGCAAAATTACCATGCAAACTTCTCCTGTTAATTCGTTTTAGAAGAAGTGAAAGCTTCTCTCACATCTTTACCAGCCAAGAATTTATATAAGCATAAATGTAAATTTATCGTTTGTTAGACTTTAAATGTACAACCCAGATAATCTTTTATCCCGGATTACTTTATCCTGATAAAGCTCTGAAACTTCCGTGTAATATATTTATAGACGTTTATAGGGCTGGGATTAAAGGTGTTATCCCAGTTTATTGTATAAACCGTAACTGTTTATACTCCGATACTTTAGAGCTTATATCAGATATCAGTTACAATGGTTCGCATTGCTATTGGGAAAGTATAGAATTTCGACGTGTGGCAAATATTTTTGAATTGCTACTTTTGTTGAATAAATTACTAAACACGTTGACAACAAGCTTAATTTCTATTCCATTTCGTAATTTTAAATATAGAATACAATCCTGGCTTAAATACATTGCGTTGGATATAACATAAATTTCAATTTAGTACTATGTTACTATGATATTCATTTATAATCTACTGTTTTGCCTACTACTGTTTTAAAATATAAAATTTGTTTGAGTTTACTATTCATCAAAATCTTATGAATAGTATCCGACAGAACAGTTATCCAGTCTTAAGTTATAAAGTTATCTACTTTTTTAAGTTATACAATTTAAGTAGTTTGAATACATTTTAACTGAAACCAAGTTTTATTGATTGAAATACTTCATAGAGTGCGTTCTTCATGAGCAATGTCGAAAGAAAAGCCGGTTCATAAAAATTAATTTAAAATTAATAAAAATAACTCATTTAAATACATACTTATTTTTTAAGTAGCCGACAAAACAGTTATCTAGTCTCGAAATTATTATTATCTTATCTAATTGTGAAGTTTTAAAATTTAAATTGTTTGTATACTTTTTAACCGAAACCCTATTTCTTTTAATTTTAACTATTCATAATGTTTTATTTTAATAAAATATATAAAATGCAAAAAAAGTAAATACTCTTGTCAGTTAAAAAACAAAAAGTACAATATCCTGTTAAATAAACTAAAAAGTACATATATTATAAACATCCTTGAAGTCAGATGGCAAGTTATCGTAACATAACGTAGCTATTGTGGGAAGGTGCAATGTAAATGTTGATTTCACCTCGATTTTACCTTCCTTTTATTGCTGCGTCAGGTATCTGACGCTGTCTCGGACTCTTTCTGGAAAGAGTCATGTTCGTCTGAAGAGTTCCAAAGAATGACGGAGACAAAGAAGCTGAAAACGAATCTTTACATAGTTTTGACATCAGATACGCCTACAAGTAGGTTTGTGGCTGTCTAATTGAATTGTATTTAAATAAAAGTTTCAATAACGAAAACTGTTTTAATAAAATAAGGCATATCTAAATTCTGCGTTAAATGTATTCTACTCCTCGTGAAATGACTAAACAAATGTTTCTAGTCTAACTGTCTAGTCTAAGAGGTTTCTTAAAGGGCTGTGACTAAAACTTAATGAAAAAGAATTTTTATAGTTAAGGTACGAATAAAAACATCATAAAGTAGTAATGAAAACTTACTTAAAGTATTTTATAAATGTTTTATTTTATTTTGTTACACATTTAAAGTTTCGGTTTAAAAATGTATTCTACTTTAAATTTGTGGAGGTGTAGTAACTAACAATTTCTCATAATCATCATGAGGTTCCACATAGAGATGTGATAGCAGTTGGTATCCACCTTATCTTCTGATATGGCCGCGTTAATTTGAATCACCAAATTAACCTGCAAAGTTTGCCGCTAAAGCACACTAAACTTACTCTCTAACATTATTCAGCGTTTTGGTTATATTATGACCACTTATGTGATTATTTAAGTAATGTATTGTTTAGAGAAACAAATGTTCATTCCTCTCACATTTACTTCATAATAGTTACAATGTTTTTTTTCTAACAAGTATATATTTGTGAAAACAATATCTAATAAAAACAAATAACATTTTAAGGCGTCCATGAAATAGTCTAAAGTCTTCTAATCCATTAAATTCTTCCACTTTGCTTGACATGGCTTCATGTGGAAAAAACCAGAGTTAAACATCAATATGTTTAATAAGATAGAATAACTGGCACATAAAAACTTTGTGGTATAATACGTTGTTGAGATACATAATTAACAACACAGAAACACATACAAAACGCAAATGTTTTGCTATGCACATTTTGATCTTAGAAACCATCATTGAGTGCAGTTCCTTATGATCGTTACAATGATATAACCATTATAACCAGCTGTAGCGTAGATGGTTTATTTGAGATCATAATGAATATATCACACATCTAATTAAAATTTTAAAGTATTTGACTTATTTTATTTTTATTATTATTAATTTTAAACACTAATGGTAGCCACATTACTAATATATTTAATGTATTAATATGAGTCATGATATTTAAAAGTATTAAGCAAATAGAAATTTATTAACTTACTGAAGTTTATGTTTATTACCTAAACGATCCGAATAGCATAAAACAAAACTTAATTATACTCGTAAACATACGAGATTTAATATGTTGACAGTTCTGACAGTTATTCCGGAGTGCAAAGAGTTGTTCGCCTAGAAAGAATAAGAAGTTTCCATGCTTACAAAAATAAGTTATGCTCACTCCACTACAGCTGAATAATAGTTCTAACTAATCACGCTAATCTAACAGACATTCTTTAACACTTTATGTGCAAAACGCAATAGTTTATTAAAACACTAAGTTATTTTTCTATATGACTTTTCCATCCTCTCGAGTTTCTCTAAATAAAGGAAATCTAATATTAAAAACTTATAATAAAGTTTATACAGAATAAATAATGAAAGTTTGGTATCCGTACACATCCTAAAATAGAAATCGTGCTCAACAACGTAGTCCACAATACGTACCCGCGGACAAATTCACGAGGTTGTTGCATGTGATGACATGAAGCGACGGCCTATATTTTCCTAACCACTAAGTATACGCCCAGTAAGGGCGTGGGGTTAATTACATCAGCTAAATAAAACGGGTAGCTAGAGCTCTTTAATCGTTACGTAATCATAAACTATTTTATTCTTATAATCCACATTACTGTACTTTAAATAGTTCAACTTTTGTATACAAAAGTGTGAAGAAACAATGATGTACTAGAATCCTTTATTTTTTGCTGTCTAGTAAACGTTATCTCAATTCAGTTCCCTATGTTTCTACGCCCTTCCGGTCGGAAGGGTACGATATTATACCTAGACGTTTCTCAAAATCCGTTACTCAGCTAAGGTATGCATGCTTTAGGTACAATGGCACATTTAGATTGACACCCTGTGGCATTTATCATAGACACACACAATGGCACCCTGTAATGACAGTCCTACAATAGATCATGCCCGTACTATCACTCTTAAACATGCTTTCTAAAATAATTGTTTATGAAATTTCTCTACATTTCTAATTTTATTGGTGTTGTGTATATTTATGATACGCTCATATACTGTAATAATATGACTAGTTGGGAGCGTTAGTATGTTACACAGTACGGCTCCAGAAATTGGAAAATATGTTTTTATGCAAACTTTGAACAATTAACAGCAAATATACTGAAAATTTTAGCCCGTTTTTAATGGCTTGGGTGGCAATCGGTAGATTGAAAAATTTATCAACATCAGAGTCTAGACAGTCAATCTTTAAAGAAACTCAAAATGGTCCCATGGATGAGTCGTTCGTTTGCGCCAAGATTAAGAGGTACCACTCTTGATTGTGAGTTAAGCGCTCAAGAGTTTGGAAAAATAATGTAAAAAAACATATTTAATCCGTGACGAAGGTTCTTTATACATCAAACACATGACAACAGCGTTGAAATCTTATGTTTATTGATGCTGCAACAAACTATTACCAAAGCGGTGACGGCAATAATCCACTTGCGGTATGAATGGAAATGCCACAAGCCTATGAATGGAAATGGTAATGAGCCTATTATATAAGCCTCGGACCGGACCATATTATGCTCCTGCCCCCGGTCTATTTTATGACGAATATTGACCCCACCCACAAGTTTATTACATAATGTCACTTGAGTCTATCGTCTCTTAATCATCATCATTGATCTTATACAGTTTCCTGTAATAATGTAGAGGAACGTTGGCCAAAAAAATTCCGGTTGCACATTGCTTGTTCTAGACCTCGATCAAAATGTAGTGAAAGTAAAAAGGCATCCATTACTTTTATGTGCTTTTGAATGCTTACTGGTTCAATTAGGGCAGGTTTCACAAGTAAAATTTACAAGACAACTTTATGGCGATTTTCTGTATAGTTGTATTTTAACTATTATAATACAAATCCTCGATTGTTTAGCAATAGGCTGCCTTATAGCTGGGTTTAAAAGAATACCATGGTAAGCCTATTTATATTATTAAATATATAAAGTGAGTAGACTATGGAAAAACCATAAGAATTACACCTAGTTACCAATTTAAAAAAAATATAAACAGTTGCGGTAAAAAAAAAAATTGTTTGATAATACAGCTTGAAATAATTCAGAACTTACTCAATTCCAAATAAACGATACGAATTTATCCTTACACCCTTCCATAAATTCTGTTGCATATTTAATTCTGAAAAATTACGGAAAAGCTTTTAAATTTTAAACTAGTCTTGTTTAATGTGTTTGGACGATAATCGATGAGTAGATTTAAATTAATTACAGACAGACAATTTCTATTAATGTTAATGATATTTACACCTCAACACAATATCGAGTGATAGAAATATTGCTGAGATCGTGTACCTTGTAGTGGCTGATTTGGATGCGGGAAACATTCGCTGACTGAAGAAACCTGATTGCCCCTACAATCTTTGTACTATTGTTTGATTACTTGGTGAGAAGAAATATAATATCTCTTGGCTGTTTATTTAAGAAATACTATAAAGTAAGTTTGAACTCAAAGTTTTGAAAATTTGTGTATAGTAAATAAGATATGTATTTCTAAACAATATGTTGCAAACATTAAACCTTACATTATGGAAAAAATTCTCCTGGGAATTCCGTCACGATGTTGATTTCAATAGTCAGATGTTTATGGCAATATTTATCCAAACAAGCATTTTCTTTGTTAGTTTCTTTAAAAGATACTAAATGAAATATAAAAATTACCGACATTTTGTATATATTCTGTTATAGCTATTCTTCTTCATAGTGTGTAAATTTGCTTTTGCATAACAATGAACGTCAGGAAAAATTAATTTTTTGTTTCAAAATATTGATTTATAAAAGAGTAAGACGTTTACCAAAGAAAATAATCCGTACAAGTTGCATGTACTTCATTTCGTACTTCGTGCTTATTTTGTAAGGAATAATATTTAAATCAACCTGCTAGGTATACTCTTAATTTAAATATCACCTTAGAAAGGTCTATTACAATATTTTAGTGAAATTTTACATTTTCTGATTGGGTACATAGTAAAACAATTAAATACCTTACCTAAGAACTTTAACCATAAAATTAAATATACTTCTTTTACTTACACATTTGATACATATTTAAATAATTGAATTTTATTATTGAATATATTACAAAAATTACTTTTACTTCATATCGGAATTGAAATAGGTGAAGTAGTACATGTAGCTGTATACAGTAATGTGAATTCCTGATCTCATGTCATGCTCTGAAACGAGTGTTAAAATCGATGACCAAGAGAAGATGACACGGTAGAACAGTTATTTCAATTTCACAGCACCAACCGAACGGAAGTCTCTGATGTATCCGTGGCAATTGAGAGAGCTGATGAAATGTCGGAAACGCTGCGGATTGGGAGCGGAAACGTGTTTAGGGTAGAAACGGTAACTTCCGCTTTGGCGACAAGATACATTTTCATAAATTGCAGCTCTGATTATCGATATATGCAAATCGAATACGTATATCAGAGTATTGAAATAATTTTCACACACATACAATTGTTTAATTTTAATAAAGTTATTAGTTTGATATTATATTTTTAACGATATAACGTAATCAATAAAACAAATAATAGACTAATAGTGTACTTGAAATTCGTTTAGTTCAAATTACTGTTATTATATGTGTGTTAGAATTCGCTTAGGTAGTAAGGCCTAGGAACTGAAGTGGTTTCAAGGGATAAACAGAATCTAGCATGTTATATGTGTGAAAGAAACATACGTGGCTGTATTTCAGGATCAGAAAAGGGAGAAATCGAATATTGAATTAAATTATCACATACAGGGTGTTTAGTAGAAGTGTTCAAATACTTTGGGTTTTGTTCTACACATGAAAATGAGAAAACTAGTTTATATAAAGGTATGTCCTAAAACATTTAGTCTATCTGGATCTATGTGTTTATAAAGAAAACTATATATTTTAAACCAGTTAATATAAAGTTATGAATCTTGAGAATTTTACTACCCTTTTGTAGGAATTTTTGAAAATAAAATATTAACGAAATCCTTTTAAACTTTTCAAAATGGAGGACGTTAGTTGATTTTGTGTTATTTAGATTGAATAATTTAAACGTCCAACATTTTAAAATGGGTAAAAGGACGTTGTTAATATTTTATTTTCAAAAAAGTCTAGGTTCTCAAGTTTCATAACTTTATCTTAACTTGTTCAAAATATATAACGTTTTTGATAAGGAACATACAGACAGATAGACGGAAATCTTAAAGTTTTAGGATATACGTTCATATGAGCTTTTTTCCTAATTTTTTTATATGTAGAACAAAATCCCAAAGTATTGGAACACTTTTACTGAACACTCTGTATATATTGTATGTACGTATTTACGTAGGTAATATCTATATTTACACTAATAGATAAAAATCTAATAGTTTATCTGTGTTTTATTTTTTACAAAACAAAGGTTAAGATGACAAACATTATTTTTTTACAAAAATTATAACGTGATTTTTAAACTTTGTCCAAAAATGATAGTTATTTAAACATATATTTAATTATTTTTACCTGTTTTTCTACATACGAATTTTGACATTTTAACCAAAATTAGTGGTTCAAGATAGATAGATAGATTCAAGATATTGGGTATTCAAATTTTGGATATAGAATAGTTACAACTCAGTTATTATATATTGTAGAGAAAACAAAAAAAGTATTCTCAAACTCTTGTGATTGTTTGTTCTTGCGTGTTAAACAGAGATTTCAGACATTCGATAAACAAATTTGTAATTAGTATGTTATACAATGAAATTACTGGAATAATGGTGAACACTATAGTTTCTATGAGATTCAAAATAAACTTGTTCCCAACATAGTACTCATACATAGTGTGGCAAAAAAAGCGCACTGCGAAAAAAGCACTATTCGAAGAAAGCGCACAGTTAACCCTTTTGGTAAAAAGTAATGCAGCCCCTAATGTTCTTATAAATATCGCACACAAACGACTCACACGATCATAGCTTGATTTGGGTACTATCTCGAAGGATGCTTTCTTTTTTCACAAAAAATGTGGAGTTGGGTCACCAAAACCCACACTGCTAGCCAGGGGCATATCTAATCGGTACTTTACCCCATTCTTTAAACGTGATCTGACATTGTAATAGTTGGGCATTCTGGGATATGATCTGAGGGATCACCGATCGGAAATGTCCTGGCTATTGTATTAATGACACACCTGAATGTTGGAGTAAACTGTGGTATTGTATTGCATGATGACTCACTTCCAAGAAGCTCTAAGTGTTCATTTCCTGGTAACGTAACCTCTACTCTAGACTGTCATATTGGCGCTTGTACGCTTTCTTCGCTAATATCTATATATGTGTGCCCTATTTGCTATTCACTTTTTTTGCATAACCCTTTATTTATTCTATAATTTTCATGAATAAGTTCTTCATCTTGTAAAAGATTCAAGCAATGAACAGTTTAAAAATTTTGCCCCTTAAGATTTGCACAAAATGTCCATCTCTGGTATTTAAATGATGAATAACAATTTACACTTTTATAAAATGAAAAGTAATTTCAAAAAAGCTTGCATTGTTATTCATTTTTAATAACGGTTATTTATTCAAAATGGCGGCCGTTGAAATTAATTTTCAAATTTATAATAACATTAAATGGTTTTTAAGTGAACGTGTATAAAAAGATGATTTCAGATTTGTTAAGACTAAATCACGTCCGAGATTTAACAAACAAATTGTTTATGCTTATAGTGGTGTTTTCTTATACGTTTTGTAACATAAGTGTTGCGAAAAGTAAACAAAAAACCTTTTCTTCAGTATAATATTTCAAGAATACGAGCTTCTGGAAATCTGGAAATCTACATTTTCGTCTAAGCCAAAAAGGATATATTTTATGTTTTCGTTCTTAATCTTTAATTATTAAAATATAATGTACTAATAATCTGTCATTTTGCATCGTTTGTCAAGTCTTATTTTTGATGTTAATATCTATGTTAATTTCATAATGAATACTTCCTAATAAGAATGTCCATGTCGAATTTCAGTATAATTGGCACAATAGGTGTTACGTGATTGAGTAACTCACACAAAAACCATAAAACTTTTACATATAAGTATAGATAGTTTGTTAGCCCGGGGAGTATAACGCTTCACTTTTCGTTTCAAGTATTAAGTGCACAATTTGTTTAACGTTTTTATAGACATTAAACAAATCGTATATTTGTAATATCGCCTCAGATCGAATATTTTGTCAGCAGTTATTGTCGAGGGATTAATGAATGACAACATGATAAAAGCTAATAAATCAGTGATAAGAGGATTTTGTTGCTGGCTGTCACTGAATTATAGTAAACTTTTCTATTGTATTATTTTTTTAGTAATTTAGTTTCCTGGATAGAATGTTTTGTTTGAGTTTACACTTGTGATACTGTAGCCAACGTCTTTACAATATTCGGTGTATAATTCGAATGGATACATAAGGATCTGTAAGAAACAAAACAAAACGTTGTTTATTAATTAATTTTTAGCAATACAAGTATATTAGATCACTTAAGTACTATATAAAGTGATTTTATTATACATTTTGGTGATGACATAAAACTGTTAGGAATTATGTACGTATTATTAAGTATTCAAATACTATCTTAAATATTACAATAAAAAAGGATATACAGTAAAATAAAAATTCATATTGTACTTGCAGTAAGATTTCAGTTACTAGGATACAGGTGCAACATTTTTTCGTGGATTACAAATTAGCTTTAATTACTAATTATAATAAATCCCCTACTTAGAACTAATATTATATTAACAAGAGGAGCAGCACAAGCTACATTTAGATAATGTTGAAACTTCAAATAACAACAGATTTATGGACCTTACTATTGTTACGCGTTGCAAAGTAAACAAGGCGTTCGGAGAACTGATGATATCGACTTCATCTAAACATTTGGTTGAGCTTGTCATAAAAGTCACCATATTAAGAAAAGCACAAAGGAAGATTACGATGCAACATAAATTCATCACTGAATCACGTCATGATGTATGCATCACAACAGGTAATTTGAAACTGAAAAAGATGTCTTTCATAGTTCTTTAGTATTATCAGGATAGTGCGGCTTAGGTTAGGTACATTTAGGATCTAGGAAACCAGTAACTTACGGAATTTTGTAGAGATTGGAAGTGAGTTGAGTAAACGGTTGAATACGAAATTGTGTTTACTCTTATTTTTAAGAACAGATTAATACCTTTTAAAAATTATTCTCGTCCTCATGCAACACTCGCCTTTGCAAAGATTTAATTGAACAAAGTAGAGAAAAGTCGTTACTGTTGGTACAGACAGCATTTGAACTTACTCTATCTATAACTCAGGTCCAAAGTTCAGCCTTAGAATACGTGAAAACCTGCTCTCCTATGGTCGGTTTGGATCTCAAGGTCATTCGCGTGTCCGAATTTCATTCATTTTCGGCGTTGAGGTTCTTTACTTTTATAGCACCTAAGAAATATAAATGTGGCTTGATATTGATGCTACACATAAACTTTCAAATAAGGTATTCAACATATTATATTTTAGTTCCATGAATTTTTCTGTGAATTATTTTATTCTCTACCCCGGAAATATTTCACATCAACAATTAGAGCTTAGAATTATTATATAATAATATCTTAGTATGTTAAAATTTCTTCTATGTATTCTATGTTCTATTCTAGTATGTAATGTTTGATTTCGAGTATTAGACCTTGGGCAATCAAATGTGTAAAGTGAACATTTTTGTACAGTTTTACAGCTTCATGTTACAACGCTTTTATGTGTAACAAAATTGCCCATCCACGTATTATCTTCAACGAAAAAGTCACTTTTACCGACAATAAATGTCTTCCACCGCGCCAAACGCCCCAAACTGAACCGTGTAATAGCACAGGTTGTGGACCTCAGTGGATTTATATAACTGCGAGCCTAAAACATTACGGTTTATTCATCAGAGATATTTTAAAATATTTTATAACTTTTCAAATACGATAACTGCATAGCTATTTATGTTCATATTTAGTATTTGTAAATCATTGTGTTATAATTATTATATTGAGCATTATAAACCATAAGAGTTAAAATCACTGTCATCATTAACATAATATGTAGGTTAATCTTAATGCAGCCTTGTTACTGTAAACTTGCATAAACATTAAATGCATATCTAAGTATACTTGATTGATAAATAATTTTTAAAATATATAAGAAAAATTAAAATTATTGAAGCGTTCACTATCCTTGAAGTTGTAAACCTCTTTGACAAATCAGAAGTAAAGAAATGTTACACGATTAATTCATTTAAATTTAATACAAAACAGTAATTAAAATTTTGGTTATAACGATTGTTTTAAAACACAGACTTTCATATTGATGAGATAACATAACATGCTGAATGTTGAATTAGGGGATAGGGCAGCGTTTAATTTTCCAAACTAGCTGATTTTTAAATGGCGTCACCAGAGGATACTCTAACAAACGATTTATAAATTTGTTTAAATTAATAAAGAATGTCTTTTTAAGAAGCTGCTATTTTATAACTCACAGTTGTACTGGGGTGTAATTCCTGGTGAATGAGGATCAACTGAAAAATTTAAAGTATCCACTTCAACCCGCCTGACTGCGCCAGACCCATAAAGTTAAGCCCCCAAACTGGGGCGGGAATGTAACTCTACATGTCAGTGTCAGTGATGGAGATGATACTCTCAAGTACGAATTCATAAAGTGTCAGATCTACTAGGTCAATCACCACTCACTTCTTATTTTCGACAAAACATCCCGCAGTTTACAAGCAATCCTGCGAGTACTAAACCTTAACATATATGTGTTTTTAATTTCATGCCAACTAAACCCATTACGTCTGAAAGGATACGTCTTCCAATTAAAATGACACTGTGCAGGCTTAATAATCTCTTAGATCTTGAGAAATATGTTTTATTAACACTTGAGTCCAGAACTGTTGTAGGAATTCAAAGATTCAGTTGGTTGGAATAATATTATAGATCGGGGAGATTATCCTGTGCCAATTTAATTGTAAATGTGTAGATGAAATTGCAAACTTTAAAGAAGAAACCTGAATATGATGAAATTTTTAATATTTTATTAAAATCTTTATAAAAACGTGCGATACTCTTACAAAATTGTAATTACTTTTTCTAAAAAAATGGTGGATTACCAAAAATTATTCAGACGATATTGAGAGGACAGAGTTTAAAAACTATTATCCAATTAGTAAGATACAATTGAACGAACTAAATAATAAAATTAATATTAATTTTGGATATAATTTTTCCAAATGATGATAGATGGTAGATGATACTCACAAGTCCGAATTCATCAAATGTCAGATTGTTAGAAAGGGTTTATTTTTAGGGATTATTTTAGAACTAACTTCTCGTGGTAAAATAAGACATTTTTACTTTACTTTAATTTTAGATCTTGAGAAATATTCCGCTCCTCCGAATTTCTAGTGTTGCTGGATAGATAAAGATTTAGGAAAAATGTCAAATCCATGTAGTTAAATTAATAGTAACAGACTTTCAATTATACACACCGAAATGTCTATATCCTCCGGCAGACAAAAAAACTGTCAGCCTGCTGAGTGATTGGTATCAATGACGCTCAACCAAATTCCATGCCTGGACATGCAACACCATAGAACTCATTCATGGCTACGTAAAAACTAAGATTAATGCAAAATCCAAAGTGTTCATTCAGATTTTTTTCAGTAATTAGGTTTCATAGTATTATTTAAATGGTTTCATAGTATTATTTAAATGGTTTCATAGTATTATTTAAATAAAAGTTCTGGTAAGTAAGCGAGATTTCTAAAACGTAAGAATCCGCTGAAGTTAAATATGTTCTACTTTTAGTGTTGTTTCTCGCATACTGTGTTTAATTTTACTGTATGAATAAAAAAATCCTCCTGTTAAAATCCCATGCTACTTAAACAGTTTACTTAAACAGTGCTACAGTAAACAGTTAAATTGTTTACAAATTTATTTATTCGGCTATTATCTCGTTTCCGATATATGTAAACATTTCCAATATATGTAAATGTTTACATTAGTCTTTTTACCCATAAGGCTGATGTAAAAATATTTACTAATGTACTAATGCTCAGCCGAATCCCATGGAGTGACTTGCACCATCATCGAACTCAGCGTTCCTCATATATTAATGAAGCTTCATGACATAAATGAATTTTTCCAGCTACTTGAGTGATATGTATAGATTTATATTTGCAAATCTCATTTCACCTGGTTACATTGTTCGTAAGCTAACAGGTATTTTCACGGTATTAGTCAAGGTTGGGAGAAGTTCACAATATAACACACCAAATGTTTAGTGGTTTATAGTTGCACCACACCTGTATGCTTATAACCTATTATAGTAAATTAGTGGGAATTCTTCAGCTAACGACAGTAGAGATTGTATATGAGACAATACTATATATTCGACATAAACTACACATGTTATTGCTAATGGACATCGCTGGTTTAGATCTCCAACGGAAATTCTTGGCTCAGTGGTATAATGTTCTGAATTATGTAAAAAGGTTACTAAAAGTAATTAAAGTAATGTTTTTTTTTATATAACACTTGGATTTCATAATCATGAATCCCTAATAGATGTATCACTGAGAACTTCTATTTAGATAACGAAACATTCTAAACTTTGTTGATATTGTGAAAGGAATACGATATGAGTACCTTATTGCAGTCTTACTCATTTAGTTTGAAGCTGTTATGGATTAACATAATTTTGATTTATAGATAAAGTAAC
Source organism: Homalodisca vitripennis (assembly GCF_021130785.1). NCBI lineage: Eukaryota > Metazoa > Arthropoda > Insecta > Hemiptera > Cicadellidae > Homalodisca > Homalodisca vitripennis. Next base: position 147,302,102 of record NC_060212.1, read on the forward strand.
GAGTTTATATGAAAACACCATTTCTGTGTTTTAAAATAAGACTTAACGAAAGTTTTATTTATAAGGTTACTTTGACTTTGAATTAAATTAATTCAGACAACGGTGACTGGACCGGAAGATAATACAACACAAATGTTAAAAACACATACAGTCAAAGATGAGCCGAGTTGTGTGAGCTACAGACATAGTTACAAGTTCTGCCGTTAATCAAGCAGACTTAGCTCTCTGCTCTGCGAGAAACAACAGTCGGCTTAATTTATACGGGAGTACTTCCTTCCCCACACACACACACACACACACACACACACACACACACACACACACACACACACACACACACACACACACACACACACACACACACACACACACACACACACACACACCACACACACACACACACACACACACACACACACACACACACACACACACACACTCACACACACACACACACACACACACACACACACACACACACACACACACAACACACACACACACACACACACACACACACACACACACACACACACACACACACACACACACACACACACACACACACACACACACACAACACACACACACACACACACACACACACACACACACACACACACACACACACACACACACACACACACACACACACACACACACACACACACACACACACACACACACAACACACACACACACACACACACACACACACACACACACCACACACACACACACACACACACACACACACACACACACACACACACACACACACACACACACACACACACACACACACACACACACACACACACACACACACACACACACACACTGTGCTAACATCACTGAGTATAACTGGAAACGTTGGGGGCAGAAAAGAAGAAGTGAATGGAAATGTAAAGACTGCCAGGTAAAGCCAGGATCAACTGGGTCAGGTAACACCATTGATTTCCAATCTTATCACTAAGCTACATGAGGAATATTTGACTAAAATGGAGAGTACTATTAAGGAACAATTGGCCATTCATGCTAAGGAGGTATCAAATGAGATAAACATTTTCAAACAATCCTTGGACTTTTTTTTCTAACAAAATTGATGCATATGAAGAAAATGTTAAAACCTTTCTGCACAAATTAAAGACTGTAGATGATTCTCATGCTGAAATTGTAAAAAAAAAATGTAGCCCCTTTCTAAAGAAGTCCGTTTTCTAAAGCAGAGACTTGAACATTTAGACCAATACAATAGGAATTGTAATATTCAAATTGATGGTGTGCCAGAATTGGAGACAGAAAAAATGCCTGAGATCTTGAATAAGGTAGCTGAAATTATTCAAGAGCCTTTAGATTTTAATAAGGATATCCAGGCGTGTCATAGAGTTCCTACAAAGAACAAATCAGGCATAAAACCAATTGTTGTTCAATTTGTTAATAGGCAAAAAAGAAACACTGTGTTGGCTAAGGCGAAGGTAAATAGAGAGCATCTGAAGTCTACTGCTTTTGTAAGGAATGTGCCGCAAGCTAAGGTGTTTATAGGCGAACAACTTACTGCCTATAACAAGGACTTATTGTACAAAACTAAAAAACTTAGAGACATTGGTTATCAATATGTCTGGTTCAGGGAGGGTAAAGATATTTGCTAGATTGGACAATACCTCGTAAAGCTGTAGTTGTGACCTGTGAAGAAGACGTGGAAAAATTGTTAAAAGAAAAAAAGTGTTAGGTAACTCGTTTTTCAAATTGTACAAAACGGACCATACAGACATTTGTGTATTTTCAATGACTGCTCAAAATGGTTTGGACATAAAATATATTTCACTTAAACATACGTAGTGTTCGTAAACATTTTGATGAGGACTTTGATATTTTTTGCAAACATTAAAAATCTAATTCAAAATTATAATTTTAAGTGAAGTGTGGATTAAGGCTGGTGAAGAGTACAAGTTCCAGATACCGGGTTTCGACTTGTTGCTGCAACCCAGAGCTGAAAACCAGTCTGGAGGAGTGATTGTCTACGTAGACTCCGACCTTGACTACTCGCATAGACTTATCTACTCTTCAAACAGCTGATATCATTAATGTCATACTCACTGTTACATTAGGAAATGGCACTAAGCTGGATTTGTCCATATATGGTATTTATAGATCATGTAAATTTTATATTTTCGAAATTTTAAGGATGAATTTGAAGACATATTAAAAATTACACATGACCCAACTTTCATAATTGGCGATTTAAACATATGTACTCTTAAAAATGTAGGTTCCGGTCCCAAGTATATTGATTTATTGTCTTCTTATGGTTATATAAAAATTATGTCCAGTCGCCTACTAGAATAGTCAATAATTCTGTTTCATGTTTGGATCATGTATTGATTCGAAATACAAAGGCTTTAAGTTTTGATTGTAGAATAATTCAGAACAGGTATTACTGATCATTACGCAAACATATTATGTATTAAAAATAATTTAGCTAATATAAATAAATATCCAAAATGTAATATTTTGTAAAGTAGTAGATTATAGTAAACTTCAAGCTAGGCTTTCTGCTGCTGATTGGTCTCATGTTTATGAATGTAATGATGTAAATGAAAGTGTTAAACGTTTTTACAATGTTTTATTTATTTATGTTATGATGCATCTTGTAGATTAAAAAGATTAAATAGCAATAATAGAAGGCGAAATCCATGGATAACGGATGAATTAGTGCAATTAAGTAAATAGAAAAAATTATTTATTTAAATTATACGCTAGAGATAGAAGTAGTATGTTTCATAAGACACGCTATAATAATTTGTCTAGAATGGTATGTAATCAAATAAAGCAGGCTAAATTTAAATATTATTCCTCATTGGTAGAGCAAAGCAATGGAGATACAAAAAAATATTGGAAAATTGTTTAAAAGTATTATGCGTCAGAAAACAAGTAAAATAAATAAAGTTCTTTGCAATGGGGTTTTGACAGAGGTAAAAAGCAATGAGATTGCCATTGCTGAGAATTTTAATGAATAATTTTGTAAATGTTACAGCTAAGTTAAGGGGAAGAATCTTTTGGTTGTGATCTGTTTTAATGAACTACATTTCCCCGCAGTTAAATTGTTATATTTAGAAAACTTCTGGATATCAGAAGATTGCATCCAACAAATAATAACACAAATGAAAAACAAAAAAATGCTGTGGAATAGATGGGATTAGTATAATGACTATAAAGAAAAATGTAAATATTTTTTGTTCCTGTATTGTTTCATATATTTTTGCAATCGGTAATGCAGGTGTGTTCCCTGATGCTTTTAAGGTTGCAACCGTTGTACCTATTTTTTAAGTCTGGAAGCCCACATGAGTTGTCATCGTATCGTCCCATATCTTTGATTAACACAATAGCTAAAATCTTTGAGTCCGTCATCAAGTGTCAGTTATTAGAATATTTTTTTAAGAAATTCTATAATAGCTGATAATTCAGTTTGGATTTTTACCTAAAAGGGGTACTGATATCGCCTTAGAAAGTCATATTCAACATATTGCTGAGTCGTTGGATAAAAAACAAGTTTACTGCTGCAATTTACCTTGATTTTCAGAGAGCGTTTGATTTGGTGGATATTGACATTTTGCTGAAGCAGATGATTAGTTATGGAATTAGAAATAATGCGTTATCCTGGATATGGTCATTTTGTAAGCACCGAAAACAAGCAGTTAAAATTGAGGATCACATAAGCGGAACTTTACAGTTGCAATATGGAGTGGCACAGGGAGGTGTTCTTGGACCCCTCCTGTTTATTATATATATCAATGAATTATTGAAATTAAGACTAAAATTCTCTGATATTTGCATATGCGATGATACAGCTCTGGTGTATTCATCGTATAATAAAAAATAGGTTAAGGATATCAATATCAGATGATTTGAGTGCAATATCAAAATGGCTTGTAGACCACAGGCTGTTAATTAATGTTAGTAAAACAAAATGCATATTTTACTCAGAAGAGATAGGACATGCAAAGATTTGCAGGTAGATTTTAAATTCTATTGCCATAAGCATCTCTGTTTATATGAATGTGTGTGTGAACCTATTGAAATTGTGAGTGACATAAAGTATTTGGGATTGATCATAGATAGGATGTTTAAAATGGGATGTTTACAGTAATCACTTAGTAAAAAAATTAAGAAAGATAAATTAATGCACTATTCTACATGAGAGAATTCCTTGATATAAATTACCTGTTAAAGCTGTATTTTTCGTGGTTTGAGGGTGTCTTAAGATATGGCATAATCATTTTATGGGGCAGCAGTGCTACTGTTTTAAATCCAATTGTTATGGCCCAGCGATATGCTATTAGGAATGTTTTTAGTTTGAAGAAATTTGAAAAGAGTATTACACGTATTTAAAGATAACAATATTTTAACTTTAAGTAAGCTCTATATAATGTGTTCGGCGATTCATATGCACAAGAATATCGATAGATACGAAATAAAAAGATATAACATCAATACAAGACTATCGCATATAATTTCTATAAAAGTTTCCTTGTTATTCCAAAGAAATTGCACGAAAGCAGTTCAGCTATATGGTCCTAAGATAATAAACAAATGCATATTAAATATGGGTAATGATCTAATTTTTTGAAACCAAACCAAAACCAAAATTTAAAATGAAAGTAGGGGGGTATGTTGTAAACAGTGAAGAAAATTATAGTTTTTATTGAGAGTCTTTATTTATTTATATATTATAATTTATTTTATTGTTACACATCTACTGTTGTATATTTATTGTTAGATATTTATTGTTATATGTTTACTGTTATATATTTACTGTTTATTATATATTGTTTGTTATTTGTTATCTTTTATATATTTATGCTTGTTGATATTTTGAAATTATAATACCCTATTGCTGTTTTGATGATTTTATTTGTTTGTTAAATCTATCTATAATTTATGCTTGTATATATTTTGAATATTGTTTGTTGATCTTACTGTTTTCGGGCTGTTCTTGGAGATGGAAGGTGTTCTGGCCAAAAAATTGAAAAATTGAAAATTGATATTTAGCATTTTGATTATTTATATGTTTATTTATTTGTTAAAACTTAATATATTTATGCTTGTCAATTTTTTACCTCGTTTTTGTGAGAAGGTTCTTGTTGAAATCTGGATTGTAAATTAAGTATATGTTATGGACTGATAGTAAGAGTATAGTATTTGTGTACCATGGTGGAAGAAAACATGAAAAATAAGAGAAAAAAGACATTGAGTTGCCAACTGCATGTATATTTTGTCTTAATGTACTGCATAATATTGTAAAAAATAAGTCACACGTGCTTCCAAGCACCTGACTCTGTAAATTTTATGTAAGTTTTGGAAATAAAGGTTTTTGTAAACTCTGTAAACTCTGTAAACACACACACACACACACACACACACACCACACAACACACACACACACACACACACACACACACACACACACACACACACACACAACACACACACATATATATATAAACAATAGAAGAAAAAGACTTCATATAAATCCTTTAATATTTCGACTTTTATGTCGTTTTCAAAAAGGTACAAAAAGTCTATTCTGAATATTTCAGCTGATTATAAAAATTCATATGTTTACTTTGAATTCTTACATTATATACACTTTTTGCACCTTTTTGAAAACGACATAAAAGTCGAAATATTAAAGGATTTATATGAAGTCTTTTTCTTCTATTGTTTAAAGAAGCCTCTGAGCATTTATTTTCTGCATACAGTATATATATATATCATATATATTATCATATATATATAGTTTTATATATATATATAACTATAGGTGGCATTGGTTGTCTGGTGATTATCTGGATCTGTGCTCCCACATTTTTTGCAAACTTATGAATTTTTTGTTGCGATATATAGTTTTTAATTTTCTTTGTTCGTTCATAGTTAACATATTCTACAATGCCTAACGATGGTGCTAACCCAAATTGCGTTAAATGCAAAAATAGCCTTCCAACTAATGGTGACCATGCCATTTGTAGGTTATGTCACCTAGGTTATCATTTTGAAGAGTGTATCATGAAATCTCAGTCTTGGAAGGGGTTTGGGTAAGGTTCGCTCAAGGAAAATGGGCGTGCTCTTCTTGCAGAAGAAGGAAGGAGAAGACTAGCCAATCTCAGGAAGATGAGTTAGTGACACAAGATATTACTAGTAAACTTGATAGTCTTATGGACATCATTCCATCCGTTGAGCAGATCAAGAACTCCTTAGAGTTATTTTATTTTATTATTATTTTTTATTATTTATTAACGGACAAACCATTTTGCAATAAATTACACAATAGCTGATAAAAGCGATAAGGCAATAAAAATACAAAAAAGAATAAGTGTATAAATCGAGAGAGAATGCGATACAATAACATTAATGAAGCTTATAAACAACAAGATGTAAACAAAAATATAAACTATTGAAACATAAACAATGAAACTGCAAGATGAAACTGCAAATACAGCAATTAATTAACAAAAACCAGATACCAACAACAATACAATATATATAATAATAAATACCAACAATAATAAACTATATAAAAGTGCAATAACAGGAATAAATAAAATATAATAAATATATAAAAGCAATGAGAACTGATATTAACAGCTAATAAAAACTATGTAATTTAGCAATAACAAGAATACCATATATTAGTATTAAAAATGAGTAATTAATAAGTAGCTAGGAAATAAATTATTATATAAAATTTGCAGTACACGACACTCCGTAGAGGCGCTTCCAATCACTCTTGAGCTGCGATAAGTGAGGTGACCTTCCTCCTGAACAGCTGGCCACTGCTGTATAATCAGTAGCTTAATTGGTGAGAACTTCCACTCCCCGCGCGATGGTCCGCGCCTGTTACAACCCCAGCAGAAAGAAGAGAGAAGGCCTGCCGGCGAACCTGGTGAAGACCATCGAAGAATAGGTCACACCCAGACACGCAACCCGATTTCCCAGGCGAATAAACCTTGCGAAAGGACTGTTGAAGTCGAAGTTGGTTGAGTGATATCTTCGACCCAGCAGATCTCGAGATCTTGTGTTTGCCGGAATTCTGAGGTCGATTTCAGCTAGGAGATCTGGACAGTTCATGCGACCATTCACTATCTTCCAGAGAAGGACAACATCAGCCACGTCACGTCGCAGGGCAAGAGGTGACAAGTTCAGATTGCCGGACAGTTCCTCCACAGGCACATCAAGATAGGCAAAACCCAGCCGGACACCAATCAAGCGAAGGAAAAACGCCTTTGTAGAGCCTCCAGTCTCGTCCTATTGCCAACAGTGTAAGGCGACCACACAGGACTTGCATATTCCAACAAAGCTGTCTCACAAGGGAACAAATACAGAGAGCGAAGAGCAGAAGGGTTGTCGATGCCTCTGGAGAATCTTGCTATAAAACCAAGCATCTTGTTTGCTCTGCTAATGACGTGGGTCTATATGTCCAGAAAATCCCATGTCGCTGGCAAATATAAACGCCTAGGTCTTTTATAACACTGGGACCGTGGAATGGATGTACCAGAAATGGAGTATACGTATATGACTGGAGATTTGATGCGGTGATAAGTTATACAAGAGCACTTACTGGGATTTACAGACATGTTATTCCTGACACACCAATCCTCAATTCCGGAAAGGCTATTTTGAATTTCTTGAGAGTCTTCTGGTGTAGACACAGCGATGAAAATCTTCAGGTCGTCAGCAAATTGGCAAGGCCTTTACAGTTAATTTGTCCAGTAGGTCATTGACAAAGACATTGAAGAGGCAAGGTCCCAGCAAAGAACCTTGTGGAACTCCTGGAGAAGGTGAGAACTGAGTGGAAGTGGCGGAACCAATCCTCACGACCAGAGAACGTTTTTGAAGATAACTAGAGATCCATGACAAAAGAGGTTCAGCCACTCCGTTAAGCCAGCAACTTAGACACAAGAATTGTGTGGTCGACCTTGTCGAAGGCCTTTGCCATATCGATGTAGACTGTATCAACTTGGTAGTTCTTGCGAAAAGCAGACAAAACATATTCTTGAAAGAGCAGGAGGTTGGAGACAGTAGACTTGCCCTTCATAAAACCATGTTGGGAAGGATGGATTATTTTGGATAGAAAAGGATTCAGTCTATCTACCACGATACTTTCAAAAACTTTGCCAATTGCCGGCAGAATAGTGATTGGACAGTAGTTCCGTATGTCGCTGGGATCATTTGCTTTATGTAAAGGAATGACGAAGCCCAACTTTAAAGAGCTAGGGAAGATTCCTTTGTTAAGTGATTCATTGAACAACACTGTGAGGGGTTCAGCTAAGAGAGATCGGCAGTGATGAAGCATAGATGGCGGTATATTGTCAATTCCAGCTCCCTTTGTAGTGTCCAGATTCTTAAGCTTGCTGAGAACTTCTTCTGTTGAGGTTGTTATGACACAAAGAGAATCGAAGACGGCATAGCTAAAGCTAGGTGAAACTCGTAACGAGGGAGAGTAGACTGAGTTTGAAATAACTGGAGAACAGCTGGCAAATGCTTGTTGTGTCACTGGCCACTTCATCATCTAAATGCAGACTAGATGGCATATCAGGAGTATTTCTTTGAGCTTTAACTAGTCCCCAGAAAGCTCGTGGATTAGAAGATATGTTTGATTGAACATTGGACAATATCGAATGTGGCATTCACGAGACAGCGACCTACAAGTATCTCTCAGCCTCGAGAACTCATAATAATGGGCAAGATTGAAACTTCTCTTGAAACGTGCATGCGCAGCTTTCTTTTCGATAATGCATTTTTTGTTAGGTCATTAGGTTTTTTAGAGTTTAAATGTCAAGTAAGTACGATACCTTGCTGGAAGAAATCAGGCAGTTAAGAAAAGATAATAAGGAACTAAGGGATGAAGTAGTTGAGGTTAATTAATAAAAGGCTAAATATAAGTGAAGGCTCTATTACAGTTCTCACTGATAGGGTTAATGATCTCGAACAATACGGTCGCCGTGTTAACCTCGAAATACACGGAGTGCCCGTTAAGAGGGGGAGTATTAGAAAAAAGAAGATACTACTCAAGTGGTAAAAGACTTGGCGAGTGAAATTGGTGTCCCTTTTGTTTCACAACAAATACATAAGCTACATAGACTTCAGAAAAGGTTAGATGGTAAACCACCCACTATCATTGTGCAATTTGTGTCAAATGTTGATCGCGACATATGGCGCTGAAGAAAGGGAAAAGGGCTCGTCTTTTGGAAAAGAATACCGGCAACAAGATCTTCTTTAACGAGAATTTGAGTTATTTCTATAAGAGGCTTGTTGAGAGAGACTAAAGCTCGAACTAAAGTTCACAACTTTCAAATTCGTGTGGTTTCAGAACGGGAAAATCCTAGTTAAAAGGCATGAAAATGACAAAAACATAGTGGCTATTAAAAGCCTAGATGATCTTAATAAGATAGGAGTGTAAAAAGGTACGAATAAATTATATAATAAATATGTTTAGCCTATCTTGTACAAATGGCACAATGTTTAGAAATAGATTTAGATAGTAATACAAACTATAATAGTTTTGAGTGAGTGGTTTTCTGGTTGCAATAGTAGCAATAGTGATTTTACGGGTATTTCCATTGTACACATTAAACATAAGGTCCATAAAGAAAAACTGGGATTTACTCATTTTAGAATTAAACATCTTTTCTGATACATTCGATGTGCTGATTCTATATCAGAGATATTTGTGTAACGAAATTGAGATAGAGAAATTTAACAATGATAGCTTCTGCAGAATTAGTGCATGTAGGGTGGGTTAAAGAGGAGGAGGTTTAGCCTTATTTTATAGTACCTTAAAACTTAAATTTACCGAATTTAACATTCATACAGAATCATTTGAAAACATTGCTGGGTCATTTACATACTTACGGAAATAATTTTAGTTGCAATTTGCAGATTCTAGTTCTTTATAGGCCTCCAAATCAGAGCACAGGTTTAGCGTGGATTATTTTGTAAATGAATTATCAATTAAGTTGGATAACATTATCATAATGGGAATATAATAATGATTGGGGATACAAACATTAATATTAATGGTGACCTGGAGAATTCTGCTTTAGATTATAACGATGTTGTTGTCGAAGGGACTGATAGAGTAATTTACGACAATACTAGGGAAGAATTTAGAGGTGAAATATTATGTTCATCTTGCATTGACCATATATTTATTAGAGAGTTCTCTACTTTCGAGAAAAATTGTTGGAGGCGTTATTAGGTCTAGAATTTCGGATCACTATCCTGGTTGGAGTAAAACTCAAATTCCTGTTGGAGTAAAACTCAAATTTGTGCAATTCATCACAAACTGTAGTGCATCACTGCCCAAAATAGATAATATAAATGAAACTAGGTTGAAATTAGAATTAGGTAACATTGATTTATTAAATATGCCTATACAGAACTCAGATATGGCCTATAACTATATACTCAACAATCTGAAAGCATTATACGATAAATGTAAGGTTATAAATAAACCCAAAGTATCAACAAAATTAAAAATAGGACAAGAAAAAGTAAAGAGTGCATGACTAATGCCCTGAGAGAACCTGACAAAGGAAAGAGATAGGCTATTTAGAAAATCGAAAGGTGAATCCTACAAATCGAGTTTATAGGAGGAACTACAATTGCTTTCGAAATGGAGTAAATAGTGAAATTTCAAATAGAAAAAAAATGAGTATTATAAACATTATTTTCAGAACACTAAAAGTGAACCTAGGAAACTATGGAATGGAGTAAATAAACTATTGGGCAGATTGAAAGATAAAAATTCCGATAACCAAATAATAGGTTCCATATCAAACTCTGTACAAAATATAACTAATGGATTTGCCAACCAGTTTGATGCAGAGGTGATGGAAATTAAACATCACTATGGTAATAAAGAATTTACTGGTACGTGTAACAATTCAAAACATAGTTTCTATATACCTAAGAACAACTGCAACAGAGATTAAACGTATTATTAACAACTGTAATGAGCACAAAGCTCCAGGAATAGACGGGATTAGGTATAAAGATCTGAAAAGTATATCTGCATCCTTGGCTCCTGTTCTGGCCAAAGCTGTAAATATATCGATTTCGACGGGGGTATTTCCAGAAAACTTAAAAAACTTTCCATAGTTAGACCAATATACAAAAAGGGCCCAGAGAGGCCTATATTAATTACCGTCCGATTACCTTGCTTTCAAGCATAGAAAAAATAACTGAGATGTTTATTGTCGGAAAATTAAATAAATATCTTAAGGAATGTATTTTAATTAATGAAAACCAGTTTGCATTTCAAAAAGGCAAAGGAGAGGAAGATCTCTTACATGTATTTGGTATATATATTAATGAACAATTATATAAAGGATGTCACGTATGTGCCTATTTGTTGACTTGTCAAAGGCATTTGACACAATTGATTATTGCAAAATGGCTGAGGACACTGTAAAGCATTGGGGTGGTTGGTCTGCAGCTGAAATGGTTCCAGTCCTATTTGAAAAATCGGATGTTTACAGTTAAAATTTCCAACATATTTAGCACTTACAAAACAAATACTTGTGTGGGTGCCTCAATGTAGCAATCTTGGGCTAGTACTTTTTAATATTTACCTTAATAAAGTGTTTGAAACTGTAAAACATGTAAAATTATGGGCCTATGCTGATGATTTGCTACTAGTAGCAAGTCATCATTGCTTGCCGACAGCTCAAACCATGTTGCAGGCCGACTTTGGCCGGGTTTGTGAATGGTTTCATGACGTGGAACTGATCGTGAACTCGGAGAAGTACGGTTATGATGCACATTCACTTAAGGAATAAAAATGTAGCAAGAAATCTAGTAATAAAATATCACAAGTGTTCCTGTCCAAATTTTACAAATTTCAACAAATGGAATAGTAACTGTATGCAGTTGCAAAGAAATAGAACACTGGTAGAACATTGCAGTTATTTAGGAATAATAATAATTGACAGTGGTCTTACTTGGAAAAAACGTACTGAAAAAATTGAAAAGAAAATGTTGTCATGTATGGCTGCGTTTTATAGATTGAAAAATACCATTAATTTAGAATGTAAAATATCCATATATAAAGCATTAATTGAGTCTATTATTAGATATGGGATACAACTGTATGGGTCAGCAGCGAATTGCCATTTGAATAAGATTTGCCAACTTCGAAACAGGAGTCTACAGCTGATGTTTACACGCAGCCCAGATGATATAAATATTAGCAATCTACGTAGGGCGAATACATTAACCCCTCAAGATTCTTATAAATATACGATATACGTGAGATACTTTGGTAATGACGAGTACATGATGGAATGCATCTGCAGATTTAAGAAACATAAAAAAAACTAATTGTTCCTTACATAAGAACGGATTTTGGGAAGAGACTGGTGGAATTTATTGTGCTTACTCTTTACAATAACTTGCCTAACCACATTTACAATGAAAATAATTTTACAAAATTTAAAAAAATCTGTATATAATTGGTTAGTTAACACATATTAATGGTAAAGCTAAACATTTCCTGATAATTTATGGACCTTGTTGTTGTTTTGTTTCACTATAATATTGTTTTATTTTATTATTGTAAGAACTGTTAATGCCAAAGATGTATTCCTGTAGTTGTATTGACGTTTTTATATGTGCATTAGTTTAGATCATTGTTGTTATTTATTATTGTCATGTTTACTAAGTATTATTTATATATAATTTTACTCATTACTATTGATAATATCTACAAAAGACGATACCTATCTACAAGTGATCGATTATATATCTGTCAGAGAATGTTTTGCTTTCTTTTATTGTTATGTATACAGTTTACTAAGATATATTTATTTGTTTACTAATTAAATCAAGTATATCTCTCTAGACTTCTGTTATTCTCAGGGATGGATTTTTATTATTGTTTTTTTTTTCTGTTTAAAACTTAAATAATATATTTTTTCTTATTTCACACTTTAATGCAAATATTGAGTAATTGACTAGGTATAAGGTAATCTGAACTTTGCGTAAAACCGATAATTGCAATTTGCTACTGGTGTTACATTAATACTGTACAGTATAACACATTGATAATACATCAAGTAAAGCATACGTACTCAACCGGTTGCTTACCAATTTAATAAGGCATGCATCTTTTACTGGTTCTAGAAGTAATCTCCATTGTGCTGTATGTAGTGTTTCTGGTACACTATGTCTACTAAAGGATATAACAATTACTAGTTGTGTTTAATTATTTGAGCTTATATTAGAAATCAATTTATGTACTCGGTCACTATCTGTTGTTATAAACGACTAATATAGAAAGTTTGCTAAGACCTGCCAGATTGGGAGTTGCTTGGATTTTTATTTATTCTATGCACTGAATGTAAATATAACTAAGAGTGTAGCTTTAAAATATAACAACATAATTTATATTATATCTAGTATTGAACGTAAGTTATTAGGGGCAATATCATAGTTATCAAGATAATGTTATTTACCTGGAAAATTGAATATCCAAATTTCCACTTACACAGTTGAATAATTTCAATCACACTTTACACAACTTTTAACTAAGACATAACCGACACACAGTACGCCAGCATATGTTCAAATACGTGTATGCGAAGAAAAGTTATTAAGTAAGAATGACTAAATTTGATATGCATAATTTCTAGAAAATAAATAAATTAGAATAGCTGTAACATGACTGTTGGTTGTTGCCCAATGAATGGAAATTAATCGTTTTTGAAAACTTGTTTGAACTGTACGTAATATTTGTCTACCTCTTCCGATAACCCAACATCTTTAATGGTTATTACACAAATGGATAGGATTGGGTAATGTTATCATCAGTCCGAAAAAATCCGAAAACTTCCAGTCAACGTAGCTCCTGAACGTACAGGGTGTTCCATAAAAGATTTTAAAGTTGGCCGCCATATTGGAAAAAAATTATGAAAATTTCCAGTCCCCCGTAGCTCCTGAACCATTAGAGATATTGAAAAACTCTCAAAAGCAAAAATGTCTTATTTTGTAAAGTAGAATCTAAAAACTACATAAAATACAGGGTGTTCCATAAAAGATTTTAAAGTTGGCTGCCATATTGGAAAATGGCGGCCTTCTTCAAAAAATTTGAAAGTGTATTCCTGAGTGGAAACTTAAAATTGAGCAAGTTCCAAATTTAAAGTGTGGTGCTAAGTTGTGTAATTAAAAAGTTAGCTATTGGATCACTTTTAAAAAACTCACCCGGTATATTGGACCAGTACATAAACATCTGTTCTAGTAAACCAAATATCAGGTTTCATTAGTAGTTTACTTTGTTTTTAACCTAAGAGTATAAACAACTAAGTACGTTAGTGAAAGGTGGAAACATTTTAATTAAAAATAATTAAATTCTAATATGATTGAAATATTGCCACAGTACGCTGGGTATTGTAACAGTCATATGCAGCTTCAATATACATTAATGTGTTATGGACGAAATGCTCCTGGGATACCCGAGATATAATTTTTATCTTTCATCTCTCGCAATTCAAAGTTGTTTACCATCAAAATATTGATATACTGCGTTATATTACATGTAACACACACACACACACACACACACACACACACACACACACACACACACACACACACACACACACACACACACACAAATATATATTTCTCAAACTTTTGATACATTTAAAAATATACTTCTATCGTAAGCTTTTGTGAATAGGTTTTATCGTGAACATATGATAAACTCTTATCAATAATTGTATACAATGTTGACTGAAATGACTATCGTATTTCCAATGGGATTTTGTCAATAAATATTTATTAAAAATAAGTACACAGTGGGTACGTTAAACCTATTTTTAATAATTGTTATGTACATATGTAAAAAAAGAATATGATATTATGCAGCTTGGCTCATTATTAGTTCGTCATCAAAAACAATTAATAAATATAATCAACTATTTTTATATTTACCCTACCTTACCCTAGGTTTGCAAAAAGTCGTTAAAACATCCGTATGATGAATTAATTACATCCGTAAGCTTCCGTGAGGCTATTAATGGTAATCAAATGAAATCTCCATATTTGTCCCATTTACTGTTTAATTATGATTGAAAGTTTGTAAATTAGAAAAAATATATCAGTTTATGAGCTCGGTCTCCACTTAAACTGGAGCCGAAGGTAACCGATTTTTGTTTTAGGGGAAATTTCTCTACACTCTACAGGTTGAGTGTTTACACAATAAAATTAGCTCTTGGCTCCTGAACAATTATCAAACACATGTACGTGTGATAACATAACATACATAGTATACATTAAAGTCGCTTTTTGCGTTGGTCTGTTTGTGCACCAATATTTTCTAAACAACTTAACGGATTTAAATAAGGTGTTCACTTGCAGCTTGGTTAAGAAACTAAGGCAGGTTTCTAGGTATGATACATAAATAGTTTAATCATTGAAAGTAAAGAAATGTTGCATAGTTCCAAAATTTACATGTTTCTGTGCTTTCATTGTTAATACTGACTAAACCTTACGACTTAAGACAAAATAATGTACTACGGAATTGCACATTTCATGGAAGGCCAACAAGAACGTCCGTGGTGGGATTTATATATATACATATACATAAATGCATGTATATATATATGTATTTTTTTAGTTATGTTTAATTGTATGTAATTTTAAACGACCATCTATGAAAATGTGCATATTTTAGCTGTTAATATAAATATATAAATAAATGGTGATATTTTTTTATTTAATGATCTTGGGATAATGGTAGTTTTGGCAAAAAGTGTTTCAGACATTGATGAAAATTAGACGAGCAATTACAAAGTATTCTTTTAAAATATTTTAGTCTATGTCTAAACAAATACTTTTAGCCAACTTAGTGGCGAAGAAAATAGTACTAATATGCTATTTTATTTTTTAAATTAGGGTAAGTGGAAGTGGTTATGTGTACAATCATGTGCAATATTGAGCTAACTGTTGCGATGATCTATGGTTTGACGGTCTATGCACCCACCCATCAGACACCTACTTGTGGCTTACGGCCTGGCGGTATAGTAATAAGACCGCATATTCAGAGCATAATCCAGGCATAATTCAGAGATTCGCGTTATCTCTGTTATGCAGACCTCTGAAACATAAAGTCCCGGCTCGGTTTTCCAAGCTCCACTTTAATAATTGTAAACGTTTGATTAGCAAATGACCCAAATTCTATGCAATATAGAATTTGGAAACGATATGAAAATCAAAACTTAAGACCAAGTCAATTGACTACGAATATTCGGGCACTTAAATAACCAACATTTAATGAACACTAGAAAATAAACTTTAACATATTCGCCTGTAACAAACTTTTATACTACGCAATGGCATAGGCCTATGTCAAAGCTTTGTTTGACATCCAGCGAACTATGTTCGCTCCTAAATTACATTATCCAGTATTTATAAGGTTTGTTACAAACCTTTAATCAGTAATTAAAAAATAATGACGTGTCTCAATTTTGAAACATGATTATTAAAGCAGTTCTAAATTAAAATATTTTCAGAACTGGGCCCAGTCTTCTTTAATTAATAATAAAATTATACATACATTAGAAGTTCAAATTAAACATTTTATTTAAATGTTCTTTTGGCCTGACGGGTTGCCGAGATTGAATAAGTGCAGTTGAGCAATATCTCGGGTGCAGAATCAAAAATTGAGATACAAAAAACTTAAATCAATTCAAATCGTTTATTAGCGACTGCCGAACCCACCGCCGCTGTCGATGGCAGGCTTGTTATTCAAATCCGACAATACACGTTTCCCTCCCGGGGATTGTCAAGGATAAACAAGTTAACACGACTGGACTGTCAATAAATCAGTCGGGCCTGAACATTGACAGTTTCCGATTGTATCTCCTCCAATCGGAATTTGATTTTATTACTTTAATTTATAGTATTTTTTACTTGAAAATGTTACAAAATTTCATTTATACCTGTACATATTTAATTAATCTTTTTCTATTTAATATTGGCATTTTTAGTATATATACCCAAAAAGGTACTATCGTATACATCGCCCAACGGATGTACAAAGACTCTGTAGTTATTGATTCATAAGAAATATATTTTAGATTCGAGAGCAAAAAATTAAATACTGAACTGCCGAGAAAGCATTATCAAATAAATCTGGCTATGTAATAATAAAAATTGAGGAAGGAAGTATGCTGACGTGATTTTTCAGATTTTTTAATTCGATAATTTAAAAATAAAAATGGGAATACGAGTTTGAATGGTGTACACGTGTCTCAGAGAGGTTTCTATATAAAACAGATCAAGGGGGAATATTATGTTGAAAAGCAATAAAAATCATAAAGTTAAGAGGTTTTTTACAAATATTTCTGAAATTGCATGCTTAAAAATGAAAATGTTTATCAATTAGTAGATACGATAATAGCAAGTTTTGCAAGTTACGAGTAAGTGTCCTCAGTTTGTCTACAGTAGATGTACAATATTTCAAAAAAATCCTGTAACAACAAAGTCACCGGAACTTGGTTTAATTTATTTAAATTTCAGAATATGCATTAAGTGTTAACACTCATTTAAATAAAACGCAGTAAGAAAAATATTGTGAAAATGGACGAACTAAAAATAAATTATCGGAGAGATGAAGCAACATGAAAGATAGTAATGAGTGGAGGTCAATAACTATATCGGTTATGTTAGTAATAGCAATACATAATTTATATTCATTGGTACTGGTAAGTGGGGCAGAAGAGGACCTCAGTACCGCCGGACCAATCATACGAGGCCAGGCAGTAACTAGCCGCTTGAAGTTACTGTCAGGCTCCTCCTTCAGGTCCCTTATCACAGAGGTGAAGTGTATGTATTATGTGTTGGCGACATAGTATGTGTTAGTAAGGTTAATAGATTAATAGGGTTATAGGTTAATAGGGACCTGCAAGCACACACTCACAGCGTATCTTGTAGGGTAACAGTGAACAATAGGGGTGCTTTATGATGGTAGCTGTAGACCAGTACAGCTCTAATAAATAATTGCCTAGTTGTAAAAATACCAGTCTCAATAAATAACAAGGCCCCTCCCTAATTATAAAATGGACTTTACAGACGGAAAGTAAAATGTTATAAATCATTAAAAGGAGAATTTGGCCTAATTGACGAAACATGTCGATTCATTTTCTTGATTTTCACTTAACACAATTAACATATGGTTCCCATTTGAGCTTTGCATCAATGATTATAGTATCTAGATACTTGTACTGGTCCATCCTCTCTACCAGCTGGCAATCGCACGCAGTATTTGAGTGAATAACCGCAAGTGTAGCAGCAGTGTCAGGTCCGCATATAGCCCGCTCGCAAAGCGCAGTGCGATCGGTAAATTCTTAGTTTTTACTTATATTCACGGTAAAAAAAATATCAGAAAACCATTTATTTATTAAATTTAATACTCATGAAGGAGTTCCATCTATTTCATGCCAAGCTTTTCTGCTATAAAATACGACTGTATCATCTGCAAACAAGAGTAAGTTGCCTTTGAGATTGAGTTTATCTAAGTTATTTATATATACTAAAAATAATAACAGACCCAGCGTGCTTCCCGGAACTATTCTAAAATTGAATTCCTGAGATTACTGCTAATATTATTTGTACTCACAACTTGAATACCTCGAAAACAATTGCCAAGGAGTGAAGAAATTTTCAGCGAGCCCGCAAAGTAGGCATATGTTTCATCTAAGGGACTTAAGAGGACCCGGAACGCCCATCTTCGTAATGTTAATATAAGGAACATTTTCTCAGAAACTGTATGTAGTACAGACTTGAATTTTTTAGCACTGGTGAAGTAACTCTTGATACATACGTTGAGTTTTTGTAGGTGTGTATGTGCTAGCATAACTGAGAAAAAAAATATTTCATAATATCGCTTTTGAAAATTACTTTTTTTTGTATTATATTTTTTTAAATACACAAATATTAACTATATCCAGTGAAAAAAATTCAGTATATGCATCATAGAAACCTACACATTGCGTAAAAATTTTAAATTAATATCTGTAATAGTTTATGAGATAATGTTCCTTTTATGTTAAAAAAATTAAATTTTCTGAAAACGGCAAAAAACTGAAAATACTTATTTTATTCATTACCTTAATACATTCCAGCCATATAAGCTGGTGTTTCTTCTTCATCTTGTCCAAGTTTTCTTTTATTTAGCTTGTTCTTCCTTCTAGCTTGCCTAACAAAGTCTGACACAGCTTTTTCAGCACTCCGAATCCGTTCTCCGTCGAGCATTCTCATCGCTCCTATTGTGCGAACACCTGGATCTATTCCTAATGAATGTAAAACCTTACATTTTGTGATATATCCATCATTATAACTAGCCACTGCCTCATAGACTCCTAATGAAAGGGTTTTTAAAGTTACAAAAGTGTTTTTTAGGAATTCTCCCCCAAATAACGCTATTTACACTTTCATTTACATTTTGGGTCTTCCCGTGTAAACATTTTTTCAATAGATTAGGATCAACTAGTGCTTTGAATTGCAGTCATTATAGACTCTGGTATAGTGTTGTTATGACTATATGCTTTATTTTCCGCCTTTGCTTTGTTATATTTGCACCAAGATGTGGCTCCATCGGGGCACAACCGATGCTCTGGTTTATCGTCTGTAGATCCTATGTGGCAATAAATTCCCCAAATAGCCTGTCGCATTTCTTGTAGATTATTTGTGTGTTTTTTTATAGCTTGTCCATAATATGACTGAATTTTATCAATTAGCTTGTCAGTGAGGCGATGTTTAACTCCTAAACTCTTACCGTCATTTAGTTTTTGATTTTTTGATTCTAATTTTAGTCGTCGTAGTCTGGCACCCATTCTTTTCATTACATGGTTTATACATTCTAAGTTTTCAATTTGTATGTCTCCATAGGGTCTGCTGGCAACAACACTGTCAAAACTATTGCACTCTCCATCTCCCAAATAGTGTGTGTATCTTACATCGTATTGCTCTACTGACCGGCTAAATATTTTTATAATACCAGCCCCCTCCATGCTTCCACTTGAGCCCTTATGGTTTGCTGTACAATGATCTTCATGCTTATTTTTATCCAAACAAATGCAGTGTTTTGACATAATCTCCACGTCCATTACTTTCCCATTATCAATACTAGTACATGTAGTGACACCGTTCAGAGATTGATGGCCCCTCCGTTGCCAAGTACCATCGAAACCACCTGAAATGTTTCTAGGATCTATATATAATTCAGGCCTAGTCCGCTTATCTTCTTCAATGATAATTTTGTTTTCTTCAACAGCCTCTTCTACAGCTTTGGTCATTGAATCAATTGCTATATCCTTACAGTTTTCTAGTAGTACAGAATTATACTGAGCAAATTTGGTGGGAGGTTGTGGAAGGTTCAGAATACCGCACAAGGTTTTTCCAGCAGTTTGGCCCTTCCCAATACACCGTAGGCCATAAACTAATCTTATATTTACATCAAACATTTGTTTATTCTTATTAGGTATGTGGACTTCTTTGGAGCTAGTAAAAGTTTTACTAAAATCACAGTATGTACAAGATAATTGCAAGTTCGAAGCTAGGCCTACATTATTTACAGAAGTGATGTGTAAGCCACTCTTTTTACAACATTTACAAAGAGAGTTTTCTTGAAGTATATCTGACAATATACTAATATCAATAATTTCATTTTTGTAATTTACATCAGTATTATAATTATCATACTCTGACAAGTCAATCTTTTTAGTGGAGCTGGACACTTTAGTTGGTTGAAGCTTTGTAGAAGTTGGGTTAGGCCTAACATCTAATGAACTAGTAGTTGGAATTAGGTCTACCTGATTCTTTTTGCCACGTCCTCCAACACCTTTTCTGCTTTTGGTAACTTTACAACTAAACCTAGGCATTATTATTTACTAATGTCACCAAAACACCAACAACAATCACAAAACCTTATTTATAAACACAATTCAATTGAACACACAAGCATTTGTTTATGTTTATATTTTTCACAATAGTAAACAAGGAGAAACAAGGAAGAAGTTTGTGCAGGTTAGCCAACACAAGAAAGCTGAATAGCCTAACGCTTCACAAAGGTTATATATATGAATGTATATTACAATTACAATAGAAACAAGTTGTAGTGAATATTCTTGCGTATAACCGTCTGTGCAAAAAAACTTTAACTAAAGATTTATAAGTGAAATATTCAGCAAACATATATGTATTATATATCAAAATACTCAGGAAGACTCATATTTTCATAAAATAAAATTAAAAAAAAAATGTTTAAAATTTGAATTTTTCCCTTTCCGGGTCCCCGGAACTTAAACTTAAACCCATATATTATGAGTACATTGGAACAGTACGAGAAGTTCACGTATTTGTGTGTTTCTATGAATGCCCGCGTAGGGTTTTCCATTACACATCTCAAAAACCATTTGATGTACCCTTAAAAAGACTTTAAAAAGAGCATCAATTTTATTGTATTGAGGAGTAGGCAAAACCAAAATTTAGGATTATTTTCTACCCCTTATACCGTAAGTGGAATTCAGTCCATGAAGTAAATTCGTTTTGAGAGTAGTAGGTTTCTCAATCCAACGTATGTATATATGTATATACCTGTAAAAGTTTTCTCAAAGGCTATATTGGAACAAAAAATCATTCTTAAAAGGAATAATAACGTGAAATTCAACATAAACAAAATAAATTAGACAAAATTGCTAAAATATGAAAGGAATTTATCCTTAACGTTAAAAACCTGAACGTATTTTTGGTGTAATAAATTTAAGGGAATTCGCAATCACCTATTTTTAAAATCTAGGCTCGTATAAAATATAAATTACAAAATGTTCGACATAACCAATGATAACAAATTTGATGATCATGATATTCATGTTCAATTGTCATTATAATTATTAGTTGTTATTATTATTAAGTTTGAGTTGTGTTCTTTTTCGTTGCGTAACTTTTGGGTTATTTCTGCTCTTTGGATTTTTTTGTATTTGGCGTATGATTTTAAATATTTGTAATAGGTATGTAGAGAGTAGAATTTACTTTATCTCTAAAACAGTTTAGGCATTGGATTGTATATCCCGAGTGCTGATTCAGTGTACTTTCGACCTTTCGTACGATGTAGCCACTGTTTTTTTTCCATTAGTGGAATTCATCGCGCATTCTGTCTGTCTACTTGTCTGATAGCGTTTCTTGGACGTCTGACCCGCTGGTTTTACCATCAGAGTTGTTCTGAGCATGCCATACTCCGGTGGCGGTAGTTCGGCAAAGGTTTTGCCCTTGGTCTTCTCGTTGGTATTTGAATTTTGACCCGTCTTGGAGCTCGCTGCGCCATGAAGTAGGTCTCATTTTCTCTCTACCAAGATGCGTGGGTTCCCCTTGTATATCTCGTTGGCCGTGGTAGTGCCGTCTTGATTCTCGTCTCTTGATGACGCATATCTCAGGAAACTCGTTGGTTCTCGTTGGCTCTATTTTGCCGTCTTGGGTCCCGATGCCCTTTGTGAACGCGTTTCTAGTAGTAATGGCGCTTTGAATTTTGTCTCGTGTGCGATAGAAATATCGATTCCCTCCAAACATACAGCCCACCCCGATGCTATTAACTTTTGTTAGTGACTAGAACGATGTGTTGTAAGTTACCCGTTCTTCCTTGGATCACCGTCCTTGAATGAGATGGAAGTGCCCCCTCCCATACACAAAGATCCATTGCCTTTGCCGCAGATATATGTAGGAGTATGTTGACAATTTTCCTTGCTGTTATTCAATAGCTAGTGTGAATTGCCTACTCAAGGACAGAGATAATAAGAGTGTAGTTGTTTCTTGGCATTATATGAAAGCATATATTATGAAATTATAAGTTGTAAATAGCATTAAATAATTTCCCAGAAATAAAAAGAGCATGAGAACGATAAAACTGTTACTTAATTTTCTGTATTTCAACCTTTAATCCCTTATGGATAATCATGAGAAAAACATTATAAGGTCATTCGACGGTTATCAGTACAACTGTTTTAAATAATTCTTCGTTTATATAGTAAGCCCTCTTATTTGCATTTTAAATAATAATAAAATAAAGTCATTGATAACTTCTGAATACTATAATAGTTTCTACTATTGTATGGTATATGTATTTTAAAAACACTTGTAATGAGTATATCAAAATAAAAACTGATTGTTAGTAGCACTGTTGTACTTATTGTTATTTTATTGCGATTTGCTTCTAAGTAGAATGTAAGTACAGTAGGTGTTGGATTAAAAACATATAAAAATATACATGGTGTAAATGAAGTCATAATATGCCCGAATATATTACAAACGAATTGATATATCCATGTATAATCTTCACCATATCTATTAAAATCTGATTTGGAATTTTTGAAGGATAAACATTTTTATCCTCCTTTTTCACAGATGGGTAGAGGGGAATCACTTTAAATTTTCGAATTACTATCCCTATCTTGTGACAGCTGTTTTGAAAGGTAAAATAAAAATAAAAACAACCACTTGAACAAAACATCTCTATGATGATTCTAGCAATAGTTATGGGCTAATAAACCTTTTCATATAAAGGTGTGAATTAAGTCCGATACGCCCGGATATATTTACGCCTGGATATATTCCAAATAAGCAGGTTGAGATATCAATGTACAACCTTCACTATACTTATTAAATTACTTGCTTGAAATTTATATATATTTATATACAGGGTGCCCCAAAATTACAGGACCAAACTTCACCAAATTGTTCAGAAGGTCAAACTGAACGAAAAATGTTTATAATGTATAGTCCTATCTTGCTTCGTTTACCTTAGATCGGCCATTTTGTTTTTTACATACAATTAATTTTATTTTTAATACGGGTTTACCGATTTTGTTGAAACTTGGCATAAATATTATAAAAATGAATATAAGTTGTAAAAAAAAATTTAAAAAAAATCTTATGTGTTTTTTTTTT
The DNA here is from genome assembly GCF_021130785.1 of Homalodisca vitripennis. Taxonomy (NCBI): domain Eukaryota; kingdom Metazoa; phylum Arthropoda; class Insecta; order Hemiptera; family Cicadellidae; genus Homalodisca; species Homalodisca vitripennis. The sequence continues at coordinate 147,326,099 of NC_060212.1, forward strand.
AATGGCGGCCATTAAAAAACGGTTGGTTTTCAAGTTATTTAAGTTTTAATATTTTAAATGGCTGCCATTTTGAAAATACACATAAGATTTTAAAAAAATATTTTTTTACAACTTATGTCCATGTACCTCATCATGTACCTATTTATACCTCATCAGTGAAAATTAGATGCGATATTCACTTGAAGATTTTCTGTCATAAAAAATCTGCATTTAAAGAATGGATTTGAGATAACATTTGCTATAGGGACGGGCTCACTGAGATCGCTTGTTTACTTAAATTGTAGTTATGGCCGAATGGTTTCTCAAATCTTGTTAGTGTTGTCCGATCTCTCCATTGTTATTCCTTCAGCTAATGCAAATGTGTGGGCAAAGTCAAAGGAAACCAATTTCGAGTATCCTTAATTTATACATTCATAATTCATTGCTCATCAATTAAGTAAAGGTTAGGAATAAACTTCTTGGTTTTAATTGGTCATTGCAGCCTTATGGAAATGGTTATATAATACTACTTGTCATTAATATTTGCATCAGATTATGACAAATTATATTTATTCTTGCAAAATCAAAATTCTTGAATATTGTGTGACAATTAAGTTTTGTGTTCAATCAGCTGTAAGTAGTAATGCACAATTTAACATTTTCTTTAAATTAATAATAAGAGCATTTTAGGTGGTATTTTTGAATACAAATGTCATTCTGATACGTACTAATGTACATGCCAAATTCTGGCCAAATTTACCTAATTAGTTTTGATAAGTACCAACCATCCAAATAATGCATTGGTTTCGTTATTTGTTTGATGACTGTCAAGTTGCAAGTTACATGTAAGCTAACAACTATCCATGAATAAATGTAAATGAGAGTGACAGAGATGAAAAAAGGGAATCAGAAAGAGCACAGAGAATGTTTCATTCCTTCGCACAAAACTTTAAACTGAGAGAAGACTAACAAAGGTAAAAACTGGGAAGTGCCAGTAATATGGTTATTAATTAGAGTTTGATTAAGTTGAATAGGAACTATTTTAATGGGGAAAAGACACGGTGAGTAGAAGGAAATGTAATACTGGAATGTTAAAACGAGAAAAACAAAAATAGATAGGATGATGATTGATACGGAAGGAACAATAAAGTAAAAAAGTCGAAATGTTTATAAATTCAAGACGCAAGTCCAGGAGGTGTAAGAAGGATCAAGGGATGCAAATCACTTGCTGCAATCGAATAAAAACAGTTTATAATGCTAGGTATTGACTGGTGTTAGCAACATTTCTTTTTAATGAAAAGTCATATAGTTTAGAACGTTCCGTGAAACAACCTCATGCTATACGACATAGATATTTGGCTGTAAAGTACACCCTATTTGGAAATTATGAGGTTATTACGATATCTCGTTCAAATTGGGATATAATAGAGCTAATGTAGTGGACATAATATTTTGAGCGATGGTTTCAGATAATGGAAGATAACAATGGACCAAGCTCCATTTATCTCCCGTATTGCTCGAGTTACTAGCGCTCTCGTATTAGAACTAACTCTAGTTATAGTTACAAAAGAGTGCGTTTGCATAATTATTTCATAATTAATAAAAGCTTATTTATGTTGTAATAAGAGCTTATTTATTATAAAATTCAAATTAAAAAATTAAAATTGCTGTCATGGAAAACATATGGCTACAGTGGATCTCCAAATAACACTTGCAACATAATTGAGTGCTTTGCACTTTTAATAATAATTTACTTGTACATAAGGTCAAATACAATATTAAATCAGTGAAGAGAAATCATATATGCATAAGAAACATGAATCTTCCAGTAATTTACCATTTTGGGTCCCATCACATTCTTTCCATCGTTAAAAACTAAATTTAAACAGTTAAATCTGATATGCTGGTTACATATCATTTGTTTTTTTATAAAATTTATATCTCCTAATAATAAATTGCTGTAAGTTGTTACATTTATATGTATTGGTATAAAGTTTTTGTATCCACAAAAATTTTATCTTATATTTCGAACCAACACCATTTTTTGAGGCAAGTAAGAAAATTTTAAAATTTAATTGTGTCATTTGTTCTGTTGACAGCATCATTTGAAGTAAAACATCTTTTTTTATGAGAATACTGTTATTTTGTAACATAGTTTCCATGAACGAGGCAAAAAGCTCAATAATCCCAATCCACTACGTGTTTCTAAAGGAGGACACCGCAAGTTTACCTCTTTTAAAATGAGGTGGTCATTAATTGACCTGTGACAAAATGTTTCATTGGCTGAGGACAGATAGGTGCATTTTAATAAAGGTCAGGCTCCTTGCATGTAAGAAATGCTATGGTACGGGAGAAAGTACTCTTTCAGTAAATCTCTACTGAGTATTGTGTACTACATACCAAACATTCCTGAAAAGTAAAAATGGGTGAGTGGTTGACTGTATCTTTTTTAAGAATCAGAAAAAAATATTTTATAAATGGAAATAGAAAAAAAACCATTTTAATTTAATCGATCTATTCATAGTTAAAGTCTATTTGAGGCCAAATGTTACACTAAAGAGAGGAAAAGTCTCAATATTCTGAAGCAGCCCCATGCCACCCATGCATTTCAAGAAAGTGATTGATCTTCAACACTAATATGGGTGTTAGCTGTCATAGTAAACAGTGTATTTAAAAGTCCATACGTCCATACAACCACAAGTTAATTTAGTTCACTTTTACGATTGATTGATACATTTTTTTTAAAGCATTAAAACACACGTTTTGCCCCCACATGCATTGTTATCGGGCTTTTATGTGTAAGACACGTGATTCAGCACGACAGAGACATTACTAAGTTAATCAGACTAACTTGTATCGAAGTTTGTTTTAGGTTATAAGGGAGGGCCGATATTTAATACACTGTGACTGAATAGTATAGTAAAACTTAAACAACTTTTATGTTGAGCAAAACTAATGCAGGCACGTACTTCCAAACAAGTATTTCATTAAATAGAGTTAATTTAATTTTGCCATGAAAGTATTACGTATTGTTTATTAATTTTACCCGTATTTATTTTAAAATTAATTCCATCAACAGTAACTTTATGAGCATCTATTTATATATCTTAATTATGTAGCATAGTTCTCCTGACAAGCATAAAATAATCCATAAATTTGAACACTGGTGGCGCGGAATATTCCTACTAAAATTTCTACTCATATTGACAGAAAACTATTTCACTAACGACAGCAGCAATATTCTCTTAGAATAAGATGAATAGTAAGATAAGTCAATCATGTTTGTAAAACTCTCCTAATAGTATTTACTACACATAACGTAGCTATGGTGGGATGGGTTGATTCAATGCGAATGGTGAGTTTAGCTCAATTTCACCTTCCTCTTACGTGCGGCATATGAAATCTGATGCTGTTGCAGAGTTGAATGCTAAAATCTAAAGTCATGTTCGTCTGAATGGATCCACAAACAGTTGGCGACAAAGAACGAAGAAGCTTTAAATGAAACCGCCCGCATCGTTTCGACATCAGAGACACCCAGACTACAAACAGTAGTGCAATCAAGGTGAAGAGTTATTCTCATTGGCTCATTAGGTGCACAATTGATTTTTGAGCAATCAAAAAATAGATTTTATAATTCTATCGGAAATATGGATTCAAAGTGAGGAAGTAATATTTTTCAAAATTCCGGGATATAATGTTAAAGCGAAGTGTGATGGCACTTACAGGGCCGGAGGAGTGTTGTGTTTTTGTAAAGAAAATGTTAATGTTAGGGAAGTGGAGTGTACAATGACAACTGCGGATTGCCTTTTACTTAACGTCAAACTTGATAATAATTATTTCAAAATTTTTTTGTATATATATCGATTACACGAATTTTCTGAGTATAATTTTATTAATGAATTGGAAACCAAACTTTTAAGTATAACTAACAATACACTTTTCATTGGCGATGCAAACTTAGATCTTCTAAAAGATCTTCCTTGTGTGCATAAGTATATGAATCTAATGTCGAATAATGGTTTCATATCGGTGATAAATAATCCTACAAGAATTACTCTGCACAGCTCCACTTGTGTGGACCATATTTTCCAGGTTCACCTGGATCTTTTATGTTTTAAGGTTCAAAAACATAAACTTATTCAATAGTGCCATTTTTGACATAGGTTTAACAGACCACTGCCCTGTTGGGCTTAAGTTGAAGCCTACCGTTATAAAAAATGTGAAATCCGAATCATTTAATAAATGGGTTTATGATCTCGAAAAAATTAAACTTGAAATAGAACTTTTTGATTGGAAGGACATTTTAACTTCAACTGATGTAAATCATTGCTACAATGTATTTATAAATAGATTAACTAATATTGTACAACGTAATAAAATATAAATTTATATTTCAAACCGTTTATGCAGAGCAAAACTTGTTAGTCCTTGGATAAACGTTAGGATTTTAAGTAGAATTAAAAAAGAAACAAGTTATATCAAATACTCGTATATAAAAGAAGATCATATGTCAATAACTTTAAGAAATACTTTGATCGATATGTGTCACATTTAAAATCTGATATAGAAAAAACTAAAAATAATTTTTACTCGAGGTTAATAAGCAGTTGTGGAGGTGATACCAGTCAGCAGTGGAGGGTTGTAAATAGGTTAACAGGTGTTGTAGGAGACACAAAGTTTTATAAGGTAGTACTGGAAGATAGTTCAGTCATTGAAGACCCGCTGTTGATTGCAAATGAAATTAATTCTTATCTGGCTAATATTTCTAGTGTTATTGATAACATTACCGGCAACGAACCTGCTTTGAATGTAAGCTTTGTCAAACAAATGCAAAAAAAAAAAAATCATTTTTTATTTCTCCAGTTAACAAAACAGAATTAGAGAATGTTATCAGGAAACTAAAAAACAAAAAATCCACTGGATATGACGGTATTAATGTCGAGCTTGTAAAGAAGATTGCTGTAAATATTTCACATATTCTTGTACATATAATTAATTTGAGCTTTTGACAGGTATTTTTCCTGATAGTCTTAAAAAAGTATAATTGTACCTATTTTCAAAAAAGCAAACAATTTTAGTATAGAACAAATTCGCCCAATTAGCCTACTCTCAGTTTTTTCAAAAATAATCGAAAAATGTATGAAATCAAGATTGATGGATTTTTTTAAAATTAAAAATTTTCAGTCCAAAAACCAATTTGGTTTTACTGCAGGAATAGGGACGGAAGATGCTTTGGTGCAATTCGCTGACTCAATTTATAGTAAAATGAATAGGAACGAAAAAACTTCTGGAGTTTTTTACATTTTACAAAGGCATTCGGCCTAGTCGACCATAATATTCTATTTAAAAAAATGGAGGCAGCTGGAATCAGAGGCGTAGCTCTCCAGTGGTTTAAAAGCTTTTTAATCGGCCGGGTCCAGCAAGTGAGAGTGGACAATCACTTGAGTGCGCCTCTTACTGTAAAGGCCGGAGTCCCACAAGGCTCAGTCATATCGGCTAACTTGTTTATTATTTTTATTAATGATTTGTTAAAACAAAATTTTAATGGCACAATCATTGCCTTTGTTGACGATGTTGCTTATTTATATTCAGATACATGTAGGAATAACTTATGGGAAAAAATAAATAATGATCTGAGACTGTTAAGAGCCTGGTCTAATAAGAATAAAATGTTAATAAATGTAAATAAGACTAAGTTTATCAATTTTGATTTTAAGGGCTTTGGTTTTGATGTGCCTGTGAAATATCACAAAGAAACTTGTACAACCTTTATTACATGTAAATGTATTGAATTAGAAGAGGTGTATTTAAAAGTATTTAGGTGTATATTTTGACCAGAAAATAAATTGTAAAAAACACATATCTTTAATCCAAAATCAAATTAGAAGTAATGTTAGGAAGTTTTATTTTTTGAGACATTTTTGTGACGAAAAGCTGTTACGTACTCTGTATTATGCACTAATTTACTCTAGATTACAGTACGGTATTGTATGCTGGGGAGCAGCTCAAAAACAAAAACAGACGATATTAGAGTAACGCAAAACACTTTTATACGTTTAATCTTAAGGAAAAAAAGGCGAGACTCTTCTTACCCTCTTTACCAACAATTACAAACTTTTCCCATACAATATATTTTTATTTATAAAGTATTAAGATTATTTTTTATAAGAAGTGGAAATAGAAATAATATTGAACAAAAAAACAATACGTCACAAGAAGTTTGCAAAGAGGTCTTATCCAAAAACCCAAAGTTAATAAACTAGCTTTCAGGAGTTCGTTTTCCTACATGGTTCCACATTTGTTTAATCAAATTCCAAATAAAATTAAAAAAATTAAAACCTTAAATTCTTTTTGTCATGCTATAACTAATTCGTTACTTAGTCAAACTGAACAGATAGAAATTATACACAACAGATTAGTCTAAAATATTCTTAACTGAATTCTTTCTTTATCTCATGTGCAAAATAACACTCGTCCCCTTTATAGACAATTATTTAATTTTATTGTATTTCTCTTTTAATTAGTAACCAATATAACAGAACATTTTGTAGAATCTTAATATTATTTCCATTACTCTAAAATGTCAAGATATTATTGTCATTATATAAATTATATTTTTAATATATATGATTTAAAGTCTTCAATATATTAGTCTTTTATGTATATTTAAACATTGAATGTAAAAATAAGATTGACTAGAGTTTAAATTGATTAAGTTTTGCTCTTATGAACGTTAATGTATTTTTATTTTAAGGTTAATTTTAGTTAAATATAGTGAGAAACTTTCAATATACCGCAGTGATCTGCACATCAAGTCCTTTTCAGAGAAAACCGGACTGTTATCAGACCTTTCCTTGTCTATTGTTTAGTTTTATCTAACCACGTAACTTGTTAATGTGTTTAGATTATATTCCTTAATAATCTTGTTTGTAAAGTCTATATTTTTTCGGAATAAATCTCATTATATCATTGAGACAATCAGTCTAGAACAGGCGTCAGACTCAGTAACATGTGATTCTCTGGAGTTCTATTATAAAAATTCTTTAGATAATGTAGGTCAATATCATAAAAGTCAGTAGAATAAACAATGAGTTTTGAAATTTAGCGTCAAATTTCGTTTCTATTCCGGAATCATTGGGTGGTACCAGCGGTTCAAACCATATTTCAAATATCCCCTTTTGGATGAGTTAAAAAAGTAATATCGTATACTCAAACGATTTTTAAGCAAATGTCTCATAGGAAAATATATTAAAAAGTCTAATTGCCACAAGCAAGGCTTGCAATGATATGTCTTGTGCTATTGGCGACATTAATCATTGTAAATAGGTCCTTTGATCCTATCTGTCATCAGTAATTGAATACAAGACACATGGACCCGGGATTACCCAAGATTACGTTAAACGTAACTTAGACAAGATGTCAACACTGTAAATATAGTCTTGACCTCATTCTGATACTTTATCTATCCGTCGTTTGGTTGTGAACTAACACTGGAAGTATGGTACTGTAATTAAAAAAATGTTCTTTGAAATCACATCTGGAAGAAAGGATGTCATGCGTGACTGTACGAAATATCAAAATATCTCCAGAACAAATTTAGAATAGAGTACATTAAATTTAATTTCTGCATGCATAGGCATTATCTTAATCCATTAAGACGATTTCTCACATCAGGCTATAATGTCTTCCAGAATATGTCCAGTAACTTTAAACGTTGAGCGGGATATTCTGGGTGGGAGAGGAAGAAGGCATCATAGCATGATTACCTTAGACATGTGAACTTTTAATACGTTTTTCGCCTATATAACTTAGTACAACGAAGAATCTTTAGTAGATTTGAGATGGGCTACTAACATTACTATTAGCCTGCGTTAGTCAAGTGTTCTATAAATATATTTGCAAGGATTGTTGAGAATCCATTAACATTATATACTTGAGGTGTATATAAACCCACATATACTCATATTATTTGTGTTATATATTAGTAATACTAATGCTAAGGATTCACTTCTAATAGCTCATTTTTTCTGGCTCATTATATATCTTTGTCAAAATTTCCTTAACATTGATTACCAAAAATATGTATAACACTTTTTAACATATATTTACACTATTTCCGAATAATGGATACTTGAAGGATAAAAAGGAAAATTCAAACGTTACGTGATAAGATTTAATCCCTATGTAAGAAACAAGGACGGTAAATACACAGATTTAACCTTTATTTCACTTATTTTATCGGTGTTGTAGATTAAAACTAGTCATATACACCACAGGGATTAAAAATTGTATTTATTTAAAAAATACATTAGTTTTATCAACTTATATCTGTTCCTGGAATTAAAGTATTAAGAAATTCCATAAACATCTCTAAAAATCTAAAACTTAAATGGTGTAACAAACACATGATAAAACTATGACATCGTAGGCAATTATTATATATCCGATAAACGAAATAAAGAAACTTAAGAACTGTCCGTAAGTATCCATCAACAAGACGGAATTTTACCATGTGATCCAATCTCAATGAAACGTTAAAGTCTTTGTTTAACTGTCTAGAACAACCCGGTCGAGCTGTTTTTACAAAAAAAAAAAAAAAAAAAAAAAAAAAAAAAAAAAAAAATGATTTTATTTGATTGACGCAAACAAGAGGAAGGAATTTGTTCTAACTCTGCTATTGTATCTTAACTATGGACGCAAAAAACTTAAAAATTGTATGAACAGATTTTCATTTATGTTAAAAACCAGATGTTGCGATAGACTTATCCTGTCAAAATTTTAGCAAGTTTTGTGAATTTGTAAATATCTGTCTATTGACAACTATTTGATCATGCGAAATATAAAATATAATTCTATAAAATTACAGTGGTCTTAATGATATTAGTGTGGACTTAGTATTTATACCTATACTGTGACGTATAATAGTTAAATTGTAACTGAAATTGTTGGAGGTACTCATTTAAATATTACAGATTTTTGTAGTGAAATGTGTTTAAAACTGCTTTACTCTTCGAACTCAGGGCGCCAAAACATTGCTCTTTGAACTTAAAGTCAATGTATTTATTCTGAAATGAATAAGGAATTTGAATATATACCAGTGATCCAGTTTTTTATGCCATTTGAAAAGAATATGCCTATAACGTATGTCTTATCCAACAAGGAATCGTGTGTAATGCCGCGGGTAACTGATAATTTAAAATAGTTATAAAAATACTTAATACAAATTGTATTGTAGTATAGAGTTTGTACAAATATATTCATCTTTGTGAAAATAATAGTTTGATTATCAGAACAATGCACTATTTCTCATTCGTTTGCTGAAAGAAAAATATAAACGTGTTTGGACCAAAGAGGATTAAATGAACAAGCCAAGTAATGAAACACTCATTATAACGCTGCCCAATAATTTAGTTTCTCTCTATGTAGGCATTTTATATCCTCGTGATTTTTAAGTGAAGACTGTAAAACTTTACCTTAACTTTCATTTACGTTTTAATTTAGATTTCCACTTCAGTGATAAGATTCATGCAAATCTGTAGCATGTTTCCTATGCTAAACTGATAGCTCTATGCAAACTGAACTGATACTCCTTTTCGTAATTGTTTCATTGCACATTCATGCAGATACCAAATTACGTTTAAGGATGAGTAAACCGCAAATATAACAAGGAAACTAAATATCAAATTGTTAGCAATAACTTTCTTCAAAGTATAATATTAGAGTTTGGATGAAAGACAGCAAGAAACTTGGACAAGAAAGTAGGACACAAGTCACGACAAAACTTCCATTACCGAGCCAAGCCGGACTCGATTCCTGGGATTGTTTATAGTGACAACTCTATTATAGGGAGGCCATCTTGACTTATGGTTCACAATTCAACGTTCCTTGTCCACAATCTAGTCCGTATTTCATACCTTACTTCTTTTTGTGACAGCCATACAATAAGTAATGAAAACCATAATTCTTTCTTTCAAACTTACAATATTTTACAGAATTCAAGTATTGTGATTTAATATCAAGTTATTTGATTCATAACATTAGATTTGTTTTGTTAAATGTTGCTAAAAAATCTACATCGACATTAAGAAATATAATTTTTTGTTTACTTTTTTTAAATGTCACTATGTGAAATGGAATAAAAAAATTCTGTATACCAGTCATTAAACAAATTAAAAGTTGTACTTTATTCTCTTGGTTAACACAACACCCATAAATTGAATAAGTTTATAGGCTAAAACCTGTAGGCAACATTCGGTTGGATGATTTTGCATGTCTCTCACTGGATTGCGTTGATCGATGGCAAAGCCTAACACTGAACGGTATTTTGAGAGTTAGTGGTTCAGTTTTTCATGGCCTTCAACTGTGTTTGAGGCTAATTGTTAACCTAGCCTCGTAATTGTGTAAATTGCATTCATTGAATCTCAACACAATATTAGCTACCTCTAACTTTAATTTCTTAGCTCCTACAATCAAAGTTTTTCATTAATAAACGATCACATCATACGAGTATGTATCTAAAACAACACGATAAACGTAGGTTAACATTTATCTCAATTGAAAATGTATAGTCTACTCCTGTTTAGTCATATAGCATTACAGAAAGTTATGACGGTCGAAACTGAGCTCTGTCTGGAATTACTGTAAAGCATGCACTTACAGGCTGAGAGATTCCATGTGGTCTCCAAGGAGAACAGCGCCTGGCAAGGAGGGCGAGCGGTGGCGCGGCGCAGTATAGGCCGCCGAAGTATAGGACTACTCAAAACGTCCACGGCTTACAAGTGGATTAGACCTTGATACGATAGCAAGATACGATAAGCAAGGCTCCGGCTCACAGACTGAGATTGCGACTTCTCCTTCCACCCATAACCAGTATAATATTAATAACCAGTACTAAATATGTATGTGTCCGGAATACGATGCCAAACAGATTAGAAAAAAATATTTTTGCATCAGTATCCCCATAGTATTTATTTTGTGAGTTAAGTAGTATTGTTTTATTATTGCCACTGAAACTTGTATTCAAACAAAGTAGAATATATTTTCCTTAATAACTTACACTTGTATGCAATTCGTGTTAAAATAAACTAATAATGACCTTGAATTGTATCAACAAAATGTATAGATAAACGCTGATGAAACAAACTACAATATTAGATACGTGTAGGCAGGGTTTGCTATATTATTAGGCATTATTTTATAATAAAATACATTAAAATCTATAGAAAAGCTTAATGTTTAATAATTATTGCTAAAGAAGGTACGTTGAAATTAGATATACCGTGAAGAGTCAACTATCTAAAATAAGATAATTTTCTCTGTTAGTAAACTAAAATTTGCAACAATAATGTTAGAGGGAAACATTTACTCTTCAAGTGGCATATGATTTTAATGTTTCTTAATTAATAAAAAAACAATACCCTGCATTCAGCACCTAACCATAACCTCCATTACAAATACTGTACCATTACAAACCTCGTTATCACCTATTACTTTTAATACGGTATATTATAATAACATTTTTCAAATTGGGTTGTAAAATAACACGATACATGTGTTGAAAATGCTTCACATTTTATAATTTACAAATTTGCAAATGTCACTCATTCTGTCATTTAGTATTTTCTATAATAAAAATATATGATTATATGCTAAGCAAATGTCTATATTAGCGTTCAGTTTCTATATATCCCCATAAATGTTTTTCGTACAGTAAGAATAATAAACCTCCTCTATTCCCACAAAATGTTTGAGAGGATGTGAGGCGTATCTTAGAAGTTGTACTACAGCACTTGCCGCACTGCTTTAATATATAATTTTGCTTTAATATATAATATATAATTTTTGCTTTAATATATAATAATATATAATATATATCAAAATGATATATAATTTTGAATATTTGTTATGTGACTGATATTAGCTCTCAGCGTTTAGCTTTACTTTACAAAATTACATACTTTATTAAACCTTTTACACTACTTTGTATTTGTACGGTTTTTAAAAAAGTAACGGAATAATTTTAACAATCGTTCAAAATATTACACGTGATTTTTTCGCAGTGGTCTCTATATTTCTTTACTAGATCTTTACCAATAAATGGACTTAATTAAATATTGACATAATACAATTTATTTTAAATGTATGATGCCAAATTCTTCAAATTTTCCAATTAGTTTGGGTATGGTAAGAAAAAGAGAGATAGGTATGTAGTTTAAAATAGTTTGAAAGTCACTATTTTGTATTTTGGGTATATTTTATTAGTGGTCGAAAGTCAAAAGTCTACTATTAATCTTTAAGTGCATTTCTCAATCTCATTTATGCATTAAATCTAGAGCATGTTTAACAAATTATGATATGTTTTTGATTAGGTATCATAATTATTATCGCTACCAATGATAATAGTATTAGTGTGTGACTTATACTCGTATGTTCATATAAGTTACTAAGCGCTCAGTAGTAAGCGTTTTAAACATGGACAATACGTAGATTTCCTCAGATTTGACAATGTTATAAGTTTGATATTGTTTATTTTACTAGATAAATTAATAAGTAATTTAAAACTAATGCTTTTCGAGCATCATAAGATTTTTTAAATAGTTAACGTGTGGTTTTTTTTAATTTGGCCTTAGTTTCTATTATACATTTAATACGCTAGAAATGTTAACAATGTATCAAGAAAAAGATTAGAGCGAGTGATTCTAAAGTATTCACGTATACGTACAGAAGACGTATTAAGAACTTCCTAATATTAAAGATTACCTATAATTTATATTCCAAACTGATTACAATAAAATAAAAACGTATTATTCCACCCATTATTCCAACGAAAGTCGTTTTTTAATATTAGTGTATTACTTAATCATAAAAACACGTCATTTATGAAAAATTCCATTTATCATTAAAATCCCGATTAGTTTTATTCTTAATTCTTTTTTGTTCTACATATGATCGGATGCGAATAATACTGTAGCCTAGCTTTTTGATTTTGGGAGAAAATATGGGATCTCACTTCGCTTGTTGTATGAATATTTTGTCATCTTGTTCATATTTTTATAACATCTTGAACCATTATTTTATTATTATTCTAATCAGGACTACTGGTTCCTTATTGTAGCTGTACCATTTTAGGGTAACGAAACTGACGAGGCATTTTGGATTATTATTATGTGAAAACTATCTTTAAACATCGTTCTGTCAAACATTGGTGCTACTGTGTTTGCTATTTTTTTATACCAGTAATAAGTAATTAAATTATTTTAGTAAAATAGCACAGTTATTTCATCTATTGATAAATTACTGATTGGTATAGTTTCTATTATGTTTGTCTCTGTTCGTAACCAGGGAAAATATACCATTGTGCTTTTTGGGAACAAAACACTTAATTAATTAGAGGTCATTGAATAAACATTTAGAGCAGTTAATATATATTTAATTTACTTTATTAAATATTTCTGAATGTTCGACCAGTGCGCGTATCAAAACCTTTATTTTAATAAAACAAAAATAATGCTAGGTAATTATAAAATCTCTATACATTTTTGTAAAAGTTAACATTTATGAAACACGTTCATGCACAGTAATACACATAGTACCAGATAACCACAAGTCAGCCTAACTCTATGTGTTAGCCTTCAGCTGTCTACGCTCTTCGACAGACGGAAACACTCTGCTCATCATAGGAGATGTTATTTGATGAACTGTATCTCTAAATTGTTGTTTTAATTTTCCTACATTACTAATCTTTATCAGGTAAACTTAAGCTATGACAAATCCCAAGAAAAAAAATCTAAGAGAGTTAGGTCCGGAAAAATGAAAAATTCTTTAACTTATACAAGGAAAGTTAGGCCGCATGGCCGCATGGCAACAACATTAATTAAAACATTAATTAAGTATTACCTTAAAAATAAAAAAAATGCCAATAGTATAACATGATAGAATTAAAATTTAATAAATTAATAAGTTACCAACTTCTGTAATTCATAAAACATATGAAATAAAATTATACTTTCCGTAATTATAACCATAATTCCGGTGATTCCTTAATTCCATTTTATATAAACTGTGGTTCTAGAATTTTTTTCAACATATAGACGATATTTTATGTTTCAGTGATTGTTTGTTGGCTCTGAAAAAATGCATGATCTTCGTCATCCATAACCACACATTCACTTTGGGGGTGTTTCGTTGCCACTCTTGCAGGACGCCAGTTGCTTCTTTACCTAAATTCTGCAATTGCGTCTCCTGGTAGATTAAGAGAGGCTACGTGTGATTGCATCCTCTATACGCCTCACGGTTACTTCAGTTATGGACGGTCTCAGCAATATTACCTGTCCCTATAAATTTGTTAAACAAATTCTGGAGTTTTGTCCTTGTGGGGCCTTGTTTTTTAAATTTAGGGTAAAACTCCTCTTGCTCCTGTTCGTATGTCATGCGATACAAACGAGTATTAACAATAGATGTTAGTTCCTATATATTTTTAGACATTCTTTCAGGTTACTTGCAACAAAAACGGATTCGGCCATAATATCAAATAAACATATAGAAACTTTAATCACCCTATAGAACCAATGTAAAATTCATAAAGGTTAATAATTAGCTTCATAATAATATTATCACCATATAAAGAACACACCACTTTTAAGGATCGACGTCAACCTTGAGTAAATATCAAATCCTATTTATTAAATTATAAAATTGTTGTTATTTTACGTTTTATTTAAGTTCAGATTTTTTATGCCTACATATTCAATGCTTCGCGTGGATACATTAACACGACTATTCTCGGGTAAAGATCCCAGCCTACGTAGTGAAAATGTTGAAACTGTTGAAACTTGGTGAAAATGGATGAAAACTTTAAGGAATCTTATACTTATTCCGATCTTAAACTTGTTCAATAAAACAAGTGTAGTTAATATGCTTAAATTTTATGTTGTTGGAAGATCTACTTAATTCTGTAAATATATGGTAATAGATAAAATAGTAACACGTTAACGTACAAACATTACATACTTAATCTTTCATTGAAGATTAAATCCGGGACTTAAAGTCATTAGCCCAGTGAGAGGGGTTTTCTTTATGGTAATAAAGGGTCTATTTTGTCCGGATAATTACCCCGATATCACATTTACTGGTTTAAAAAAACGGTGCCAAAAAGATGGCATGTATTGCTAAATCTTCCGGAAATGCGCACATTACAGATAAGGCTGGAGAGCGGTTCTTCAACATCTTGCTTATAATACATTCTTAATCTTGAAACTGATGTTTTGGATGTATCTGTGCATGTAAATAAGTTCATTGACACAATATTATTAATGTAATGATTCTAATAATACAATTATAGAAAATACAAAAAAAATATTTGTTCCACAGTTTTTTGTATTAATGAGACTAAGCAACATACAGTTGAAACCAGCTAGTGACTGTAAAGTAGAATTATACTTATGCGAGTAAAGAAACCATTTGTAACAAACAATGCCAGTGGCACTAATTAATATTTATGAGAGTTTTCTATACCCTGTCCTTAGTGTAAAGGAAGTTTGTCTTCTTATTTGCATCTTCGCGTGTTCCTTCATAATAATTCTGTAACTTATCATTTTAATTTTCTCCTGACTCAACCTGCTCTTCCTATTCTTTTGTATCTTCAAAGAAGTATTGAATCAATTTGGTTCAACAAATAGAACGTGGCATATTTACATAAATAATTCTAAAAGTGCATACATAATAAGAGAGTTCTACAATGTGTTAATGGTTTATACGTCATATAATAGGTTCATTGGATTATTTAAAATAAGCTTAATAGAGATAGACTAAACAAATCTAAAGCTATAAACATCTAAATTAAAATGTAGACAAATAATAAATATAAGCAATGTTGAGCAACTTATTACTTCTATAAGAGGTGTTGGTTTGCTTTTTAGGAAATTATTGGAGAAAGTTTGTCAAATTGAGTGACATTAGTTGGAGAAATAGTCGGGAATGAGTTCATGTGCTTATGATAGAATAAATGCTTCAAATTGGTTATGTAGTTTGTATTTTTAAAATTTATTACTTAGTTACAACTTAATCTTGTAATTTGCGTATTAAGTTATTTCTGGATAACAGGATTACAGTAATGTATCATCATTATACGTTACAACAACAGCAACGTAGAAAGTAATAAAATATAAGCTTAAGGATCAACAGTTGAATCCAAATTTAAACATTTTGCAATGATTATACACAAACCCATACTAAAATCATAAGGATTTCAAGAATATGCAATTATGGCTGACAATTACTAATAATAACGGAAAAAATTTACTCGTATAATTACAACTGAAATTTATGCACACTCCACAGTAATTAAAACTGATAATTAATTAAGGTCGTCTGAAATTTCAGGTACACAATTGGAACATCCTGAAAAGCTCTTAGAGATCAATTTTGGTTGATTGTAGTACTTTATATAAAGCAATATTAAATTTATTTTCAAAAGGTATAGGTAGCAAAGTCATATCAATAAGAAATTCTTATGGTCTACTATAATGTATTCTGAGGTATTTATGAGTAGATGACAGTGTTAAAACTACAAGAGATATTACCCTGCAGGTTGTCGGATCTGTAATAGTGTAATAGAAAACTGATATGCTTTATCTTGGCTTGTTCAATATTGGATAAAATGAATCAGCAGCTCTGCCTACGTGCAATCTATAATGGCGTTCCTTTGTTACCATAGAGGCTTTAAAATCCTATTCAATACCCGATTGAATTTCTTATGATGCAAAGCGTCCTCGATAAGGATAATACTTTCATTATAGGTGCATATTCCTAAATAGTAGAGTTACAGAGTTTAATTAATTACAAACACAAAGGATATGTATTTCAATTGCTATTTATAGTTTCATAACCCTTAGAACGTAATGCAACTTTTTGAAAATTGTGGCGTGTGCATTAAAATTGAATACCCTGATATAGTTAAAAAAACATCTAATATATAAAGACATTCAGAAATAAATCAATATTTTTAAGGATTAACTGCATTAAAAAAAGCAACTAATGCTGACAAAATCAGGTGTATTCTGGCGAAAGGTGGCCAAGATCCAATTTATTGAAGTATGTAAAACAATTGCGGTGGCAGCATCTCAGATAGTTAAATGGGTGGTGGTGATAATTCTAGATGGAAAGGAATACTAGTTGGAACAAAATGGAATACTAGTTGGAATACAATATATTTTAATAGGGATATCTAAAACGAGAAAACTACATATTATGAGAGGAATAATAGTATGTAAGCTGTAGTAAACATTCTTTGTTATCTATGTAATAAGCTTAAGGGATTAAAAAACTGTTTTAATTAATAATACATAGTGCCTAAAAACTTACAAGTTTATTTTTTTTTCTAAACCAACAGTGAAACACTAAAAATGCTAGAAATTACTCCAATGTTTTCCCTCGAGTTATAAACCTACACAACAAAACATTTAGAAGGATATTGCGAGATCTGAATGTGGGAGGTGGATTCGGGAGAGTCTTCGACATACTTTCTTCCGTCACGTGTTAAAATAAAAGCTTTCAGGAATTTTCTCAGCCGTACAAATCAATTGTATGAGGAGTCTTGATGTTGGTCTATTAACTGATAGAGAATGCTTAATTGGATTTTCCTCAGATTTACTTATTTTTAACGGTATAAAAGGTTTTAGAGTTTAAATCTTTCATTATGCCTACTGTAAGTATGGTATTAAACAGAAATATTTGGTTATAATCTAATTCCAACTTGATTTACTTAAAATATTTACAACTTTTTCAGGAGGCATCAATTGCAATTTTTGTATCTGATTTTGTCGTAGCTATGCAGGAAATTCATTTTGAACGTCATCGTTGCCGACTTCTTTTAATCTCTTGTGACGAACATGGACTTCAGATTCCAGAAGTATGTGGTATATCCGATTTCAGACACTACACTAAACAGAAGGTTAAATTCAGCTTAACCCAATAATCACATTGAATCAAATCTTTTCACTATAATTGGGTTATGTATAAATTAATATCACAAAAATAAAACACACACACACACACACACACACACACACACGACACACGAATATCACTTGAGTGGGGTGTCGTAGTGTTCCTCGTTTTGATATAGGTTTGTTTTGCCTGTAGCAGTAAACTCACACAGTCGATACACACTACGAATATGGTAGTGCGGGTTTTTAAAATAGAGGAAGAAGTAGATTACTTAATATTGTACGTTTTTCTGTGGCTCAGCTGAGTCCCGTTAGCAAGGGTAGACCTACACCATTCCTTTCCAAAATCCACATTTAAGATTATTTTGTTGTAGAAATATTAATAAAATAAAAGCAATATAGTTGTAAAATTTAATAATCAGAGTGGTAAATAAGTGAAAAAACGAGGAAATAAGTCCTGTAACTGTAAGAGAAGAGCTTTGAGCTACATTAATAGTCTGGTATTGAAAAAGCAAATAACTGTTACACTGTGGTACCTATATAATCCTTACATCAACCAGTCAAAATTTTGAACTATTACAACATGGTATATTGTATTATTATGCTTTTTGTTAGATGGAGATTTAGCAAAAAGTCACTAAACCTATTTTTGTAGATTAATTCGTTCCAACTGACGATTTTTCATCTGATTCGAGCAAGCTCTAACGGTTCTCGGCTATCAGGCTTCAAAGAAAGGCCTGCAGGGGTGAAAATTGCAAAAGTTCAAGAACGTTTTGAGTGGTTTAAAAAATCCAGTTATCAGACTTTTAGAAACACTTTTAGGATTGGGTTAGAGTCTATATACAGTCAGTCAGTAAGTGAGATACGCATGCGGTTGTGTTCATATTAGACTATTTACTAGCCAAACAAATGCATTTAAAATGAGGTGAGATAATTTAGCAATATTTGCATTTTTATCTCAACATAAAATGTATCTGTTTTACATTTTCTGTTTTTCTAAAAAAAAAAAAAATTCAAATTCAAAATTGTTCAAGCAAATTGTTTTTGTATCCATATAGTACCAGGAACAAATTATATCTTGTATTGAAAAATGTAAAATAAAACAGTTTTAGCTTTTATCAAGACAAACGGAAGTTGTGTCTGGTTCAGTGGGGCGCCAAACTTGAGATAGAAACACTTACTGGACCATGTTACATTCTCCAATCAACCGACTTTATTACCACTCTCTAGAGGGCAACATTTCTTAACTTAAAAGTCGAACTTGTTGGATTGAAAACTTTACTTACTGCAGAAAATTCATGACATCACGGCATTGCCATTAATTTATTATTACACTTAAGATCGATTTAATAAACCTTACGTTTAGACAGAAATTAAGGTACATTTAAAACAGTTCTAACGGTTGTATATGCTTTTTGAGAAATAATTATCTATTAAAAAAACATATTTATCAGAAGAAAAGTATTCTGTAATTTATATTATTAATTCATGTTTATGATATCTTTACTTTTTCATTTCAGTTTGATTTATTGATAAAATATTTTTGTTTCTGAGTATAATTAAGGAATGACAAAACCCCTAAGACACAAATTTTTGAATTTACATTAGAAAATAATCAGTATATCATATTATTATACATTGTAATATATTTTTCATTAAAAAGTCTGAAACTTGTAAACTATTAAAAAAAACACATTTTGCAACCGAAGTAAACAATAAACTGCAGAGCGAAAAAAATATTCTTATATCATGAAGTGTACTATGATAGTTGGAACAATATTTTCTGCAATGTATTTGCGGTATGAAATCGCTTCTTTGTGTTTGGAACGTATTTATAAACATTTAATAATTTAAAATTAAATAATCTTACAACCACAACCTTTTTAAGTTTTAAATCTCGTATAAAAATTATTAGATATATGTAAATATCCATTGATAATCTCACTATAGAGCTTAAGTTAAGAATATGATATGTATACAACATATGAAATGATGTACATTATATATGTATATATGATGTTGTGATAATCATCTCCTTTCAAGTTTACTAAGAGAGTGGACAGAAAATCTCAATTTCCCAATGGAAATGAAAATATTAAGCGGAGTTGTAGAGCATTGATATTATTTGTATTCCAATCACAGGTGACTACCCCTTATTTGTATTCCCAGTTCTCTGGGGCGCCAACTGTCCTTTCAACCCTGTCCGATTCGGCCTCCCTTAGCTGTCTCTCTGCGATTGCGTTTCCTTTTATTCAAAATAGTTTTCTACTATATAAACTGATACCTGACGTGGAAGTATAAAATGGTTTTGAATTAGTTATTTATTTGGTACAGATCGCGAAACAAATTGTTGAAATCCTGTAACTGTTAATATGATACATCACAGTAGGATGCGTTTGCTAGTAGTTTTTAGTTTGGCCTACAGACTGCAGAGTACTCAATGTTATGTGTTCTTACAGACATATTAAATTAAAGTTCCTATTCAGATTAGTCTCATTCAGCACACAATAAAAAGCAGCAATTGCGTGTAAAACCCAGTGTTGCGTCACTATAGTAGTGACGTGAAGAATGTCCACGTAAATATATACGTGTGATAGTTTAGCGATAGCTTCTGGTGCTCAAGGATATTTTCAAAGGTACTGTGAGTTACGGTGGACTAGTATTTCCTTTTCTAGCTTTCATATCATATACGTGTGATAGTTTAGCGATAGCTTCTGGTGCTCAAGGATATTTTCAAAGGTACTGTGAGTTACGGTGGACTAGTATTTCCTTTTCTAGCTTTCATATCATATACGTGTGATAGTTTAGCGATAGCTTCTGGTGCTCAAGGATATTTTCAAAGGTACTGTGAGTTACGGTGGACTAGTATTTCCTTTTCTAGCTTTCATATCATATACGTGTGATAGTTTAGCGATAGCTTCTGGTGCTCAAGGATATTTTCAAAGGTACTGCGAGTTACGGTGGACTAATATTTCCTTTCCTAGCTTTCATATCATATACGTGTGATAGTTTAGCGATAGCTTCTGGTGCTCAAGGATATTTTCAAAGGTACTGTGAGTTACGGTGGACTAGTATTTCCTTTTCTAGCTTTCATATCATATACGTGTGATAGTTTAGCGATAGCTTCTGGTGCTCAAGGATATTTTCAAAGGTACTGCGAGTTACGGTGGACTAGTATTTCCTTTTCTAGCTTTCATATCATATACGTGTGATAGTTTAGCGATAGCTTCTGGTGCTCAAGGATATTTTCAAAGGTACTGCGAGTTACGGTGGACTAGTATTTCCTTTTCTAGCTTTCATATCATATACGTGTGATAGTTTAGCGATAGCTTCTGGTGCTCAAGGATATTTTCAAAGGTACTGCGAGTTACGGTGGACTAGTATTTCCTTTTCCAGCTTTCATATCATTCCAGGTTTATTTATTTATTTATCAACGGTTCCACCATTTTTACATTAAAGTACTTATTTGCTATATATTAACATTTCAAGACAGCTTAAATATCTTACAAAAATTACATAAAACAATGCAACAGTAATATTTAGATGATAATGAGTAGCACTTATTCAGTGAGTAAACTATCATAGCAACAGGTGACCAAATATTTATAAATAATACATGGTTATATAAAATACTTAGAGTCTGCAATAATAATCATATACAACTAGAAAACAACAATGAGAACAATAATAATTATAATAACAACAATAACAAAGCTAACGGATAACAAGATGACAGTTTAAGCGTAAAAATGAGATAATGCAACAAGTAATTAGTGAAGACATCTATATTATATACAACCGAAAGAGAATAATCATATACAACTAGAAAGCAACAATGAGAACAATAATAATTATAATAACAACAATAACAAAGCTAACGGATAACAAGATGACAGTTTAAGCGTAACGATGAGAAAATGCAACAAGTAATTAATTGCAGTAGTGAGGATAAAGAGTATAGAAACATGTCTGTATAAAATATTACAAACTTAACAAAGCAACCATAACAAAGATTTTATAAGTAATAATTAACAACAAAAATAACAAAAATAAATAATTACAGTGAATTGAAAACATAAAGCTATGAGGATATAGGATAATAAATTGCTGGTAAGAAAGAGGATTTGGCATTTAGGAATATAAAGGTAAAGCATTTAGGAATATAAAGGTAAAGCATTTAGGAATATAAAGGTAAAGCATTTAGGAATATAAAGGTAAAGCATGCGTTGATGTAGTGGTTCTTATTATACATACTGCGAAACGCACAGGTAATCATTTATAGAAATGATACCAATGTTTTTATGAAATACCCTTACTCTTTGATCAAAATTATTCATCATAATTCTATTCTACGAATATCTGTAGAATATCATCAAAATGTGAATAATTTTAGCTCTTTCCTGAAAAATCTTGTTCAAAATTATCTTAACTTTAGATAGGAGTCCATTCGTATTCAAGATACGTTTCGAAATAAAAATAAACACAATCAAAGAGGAACAGGATGGCCAATTGGACCGAGCTGAGAGAGCAGTATGTGACTGGGGTCCCAGCGGGCTGGGAATACAAACAAGGGTTAGTCAGGTACGATTTGAATCCAAATAAAACCAATAATCTTTTATAAAGCATTTGGGAATTAAAAAAAAATTAAATATTTCCGTAGCACAGCCAGTCATTTATTTTTCTATACAAATTATTAGGGCATATAAAGAATTGTAAGTGAAATATTGTCCGTTAGTATTATATAACGACTAAAATATGTATCTATTATGTTCAATGGAGAAGAGTGTGTCTTTGCACTGCCGGACTAAAAAATTTATACAAAATTAATGGCCCTTTTGCTTATGAAGAAAATATTTTTGTTTTTTATAGAGCTTTTACGCTCTTGTCCAATAAAGCTGACTAGTTTCACTTAAACCTTGTAAAATATGCTGTCCTTTTCAGGTCAATATTTTATGGGGAAAATATATGCAGTTGTATTTATAACAAAGGTTTGTTTATTTTCTCAATTTCTGAATATTTTTTATTCACTACTCTATTTATTTAATCCATAAGACCTACAATAATAAACATAATAAACTGGGATTGTTATTAATTCATAATTATGAAACTACTAGAAGTGCTATATATCTCTTTTAAGGCATGTGAGTTTGTCAAAATGAAATCATAATTACATAATTATTCATAATGTAATTAGAGTTTAGGATGAGGGAGTAAGCACAAAAGTCCGTTTTACGTGAGTGAAATAATTATAGAAAATTTTGCACTAAGAAAGAAATTGTTCGTCAACCACGATTTGGTAGGAGTTTGAAATGGGAGTATATGAAAAGGATTAGAATATCAAATTAAAATTTATCACATATCATACTTGTCACCTTTATATACTTCAAAATAACCATCAGCCAACGAGACAAACAGACCGAGATTCACTATTTTCTGCCAAATGACAGATCTGCCTCATGGAAATTTCACAAGCTATAACGATGAGAATTAAAACAATTAATCACTTGTAAAACCAACATATCAGTAATGAAAGTTTTAGCCAACATATGAGGTTTTTGGTAGATTACTTCCCCACTTCCTTGCTCTCTCCTTGGTGAAATTGGCACTGTGTTGTGTTCTTTCTGCATAAATGTTTCTTGTATTGTACAATATTTTTAATACAATCAAATGATGTATTAGTATTGTTATTTCTATACAACAAGAAGGAGGTGAGGAGTGCAAGGAGGAAGGAGCAAGTTGACATAATTATGCAAACGTGCTGTTATTATACATTCCATTTTTTCATAGTCAGTTTTTGTGTATGTTAATAATAAAAACCATTTGGAATGATTTCATAAAATATAATGGAATTTTTTCTTAATTTTTTAAACTTTTTTAACTATTAACAACTGCGTTGCTGAAATATAGCAGTAATATTATCAGAAGCGTTGGTGCGGTCCAGATAAGGTTTGACAGCTGGCTTTACCTGACATATTGACCCAGAGTTGGCGGTGACTGTTGCTGATTGGGTAAGTCCCTGGGCCAATCGTTAGTCAGTTGGCAGTATCCAGGGTTTACTGTGACTTCGCTCCTTATACGTGATCCAGCAAAGATGAGAAATATCCTTCAGCAAGATTAAATCCAGCGGAAATACTGTCATAACTAATAATATTGCAGGCTTTAATGTCAAAGTGGGTGAACATATTTTTGTGATTAAATATACTAACTAGATCTGAAATTAAACTGCTATTGGGAGTATTAAATTCTAAAAAATAAATTAATAAATTATGTAAAAATGCACGATTGATTTCATTCGTAATAAGTAGATTGATATAAAATACAAATATTTACCAAAGAAGAGCTTTGAAAATCAAGCGACTAAGAGATACGAGTATTTAAACTTATTACATGTAATTTTGAATAACGAGCTGTATCTCTGACATTCATACTTGCAATAAGGGAACATTCAGCAACAATTACAATGACAGGTTCATTATTCACTAAAACAAATACCTTATTTGGTGGTTATCTAACCACCTCCTTTCTTGCGTTTGAGAGAATCCACAACTGCTTAGTACATAATGCATATAAATTTCTGTATTTATCTCATCTAAAAGTTAATTTCGCTGACGGAACACCCAGTCTATCTTTATTATTGTAAGCACTTTGACAATTAGGATATTACAACTATAGGAAATGCAAAAACATGAATAGAATAATCTAAGGATAAATATGGCGAAGAAGCAGGCAGTGGATGGATCTGAATCTTATGAGAGCTTCCATATTATTATTTCATAATCTTCAACAGAGTCTACGAAGTCTAAACAAAAGTAAGACCAGAGTGTGAGAATAGTAAACCAAAGTAAACTAATCTATTTGCCTAATCTGGCGTCATGAGTAAGAATGGCGTCCTAAACTCTAGATGAAATAGCACGTGTGTCATTTCTGATTACATCAAGAGAATGGCCAGGAATTATGTAGATTTATTAACCAGACATCTTCCTAAGAAGCGATTTCTTCTCTTACCACCAGATAAGGATCCCATAATCTATCAAGTTTTAAGAGAACAAAACAAGAAAATATGTTAAACAAATTATACACTACTTTGACAACGTAAAAAGTTTCTCGAAATCCTTATGGATTACACTTAAGATTAACTAGACCTATTTAATATGTAGAAGGATATTTGTCAACATAACCTCGTATCGTAGTGTAACTGACTTTATAATTCTTGACGGAGTTTAATTTAATGCTGGTAAGGTAAATTATTTTCTCTCTGTACTATAAACGAAAAATGAAATGCAATAAAACTTCCTTATTTATATAGGCAAAGTTAGGAACACTTGACCATTTCTCGCGCCTGCGAGAATACGAAATTATTCAATTAAATATTATCTTACCAATATAAAATAAAACAAACAAAAGTATTTAATATAAAATGGAGAAATGAATAAAGTAGGTATTTTAAATAATAAATGGAAAGTTTACAAATTAAGTACTGGTAACCTTACAAACTAACATATGGAACTGAACTAGTTATTATAACTAATTATTCTTACTTAATCTTAACTTTAATTTCCTCACAATCTTACACTCATCCCTCTACTAGCGCCACGCCCACATTTTCTCAGACCGGACCTGCCCCGGCTAATCTCTTAAGTTATGTATCCTTCGGTGTCGTCACAAACCGGGAGCGGCTGTCAATGGAAGTTATAGTTGTTTGACACAAGCCAAACATGTGCCATAACTATTAAACATTGCAGTCCTGTGGTGAGGCATTCCCACGATGTACTCCCAAAAGCGAGTGTTTATCACTAGTAAAGTTCTTTATGTAAAAATGAATTTTGAAATAACAAAACGTGTTAAACAACAACAAAATTGAACATTTAATTACTTTTATCATTAGATCTAAAGGATAGTAAACCTAAAGATTATATCCATTATTATACACAGAAAATAAAGTAGAAAGATTATTCTTTGTTTAAAGTTTGTTAATAACGATGGATGGTTGGAAAGGACAACCGGATTTCGGACATTGACCATGTTACAAAAGGTAAGAAACAACGTTTCTAGAATTTGAATTTATCCTCTTCGTCAGATGGACGGAAGTATTAATACATGAAAAAATAAAGAACAGAATGAGAGAAAAAAAGGGTTTAAAACATACACAAAAGCTGCCTGGAGTCCAGTCCAGGCGTTGTGATTGCATTAGATGCATGTCCTAGATGCAAGCACAAGTCACAAATACGAAAATCACAATAACACATCAAATCAGCACACGCTAAAGTGGGATACTATCAAAAATATCGATGTCGGCTATTTCATTTGAACCGCAACTTATCCTTAGAAAGATTGGTTTTTTGGAGTATTGAAAAACTGACAAGATCTTGTTTGTAGACTCCATACTTTATAGTGTACTCCCACCACAATACTAGTTTATTTAGCCAAACTTAAAACTAAATACTCTCTCTATATTGTAGTAAATTTATGGTTAGTTTTGGACTATATTATTGCATATAAGGGATGCAATTTGCATCCTCACTTTTACTGTATATGCCAATAAACGGGTTTTAAATTATGCAGAACGAATTAATCGTTCCAAAGTATTTGATCTTATAGTACTCTCCCCCGGATTTGTAAACTTAGGATAGTATAATTTTTGACTACAGTGATACAAATGTTTAGTTCAACGGCTTCAGTGTAGTAATGATGAAGTCAATACTCGAAGTTTTATATTTTAGTAATTTAGTCTATAATCCGCCAGGTATAAATATTGAAAATCTTTAGATGATCTCGTATCAAGTAAGTTATGCGTTTCTTCCATAATTTATATTATTTATTCATTCACTCACTCACTCTAATTTACATATTCACAATGCTGAAAGTGATTAAAATATTTACGTCGATTATATCAGTCGTTCTAACGTTTATGTTTGCAAGAAAACACCAAGTTTTTAAGATGTTTAGTAACCTATTGAATTAAAGAAAGATAAAGGCCATTGGTTGAACTGTGATGTTTAATCACAATAAATATGTCATATAAAATCTGCCATTTAAAATAATACGCCACACCAGACTGATAAAAACTTACATATTTACCATCATGGACACCCTAGAAACACATTTTTCACCTATATACCTGAATTTAGTCAACAAAATGCATTTGCAATAAAGCCAAGATTACGTAAATATGTAGGTCAAACGTTACGGTTTTACGAGGTGTTTCAAATAGTTATTAAAGTGTCACGACGAAGTGTTATTTATATTTATTGTTCTAAATATTTTATTCAGCAAACAGGATGACGTAAACAATCTGAATATTTTTTCATTCTATAGTTTTATTGTTTGAGTACTTGTTATTTTGGTTAAAACATGTATTGTTTAAAAATAATTTTCAAGTTTTAGAATCGCTTTTTGAATGAAAATTATATTACAATATATAATAATATGATGTACTGATTAGTTTCTTATATAAATTCAAAAATATTGTGTCCTCGGGGTTTTAATCATTCCTTAATTATACTCCCGATACAAATATTTAAAAACTAAACAAACTTAACTTAAACAGTAAAAATAACATAAACATTAATTGATAATATAAATTATAGAATGATTTTATTCTAAAAAAAATTAATTTTTAAAAATAATATACAACCAATTTTTATATAAACGTATTACAAGGTTTAATAGATTGATTTTAAAGGTCATAATAAAATTAATGGACATTGCCGTAAATTTTGCTGCAATAAATAAAGTTTTCAACCTGACAAGTTCGACTTTTAAGTTAAGAAATGTTGCCCTCTAGAGAGTGGTAATAAAGTACGTTGATTGGAGAATGTGACATGGTCCAGTAAGTGTTTCAATCTCAAGTTTTTGGCGTCACACCGTTCAACAACAAAATTGAACATTTAATTACTTTTATCATTAGATCTAAAGTATAGTAAACCTAAAGATTACATCCATTACTATACACAGAAAAATAAAGTAGAAAGATTATTCTTTGTTTAAAGTTTGTTAATAACGATGGATGGTTGGAAAGGACAACCGGATTTCGGACATTGACCATGTTACAAAAGGTAAGAAAACAAACGTTTCTACAATTTGAATTTATCCTCTTCGTCAAGATTGACGGAAGTATTAATACATGAAAAAATAAAGAACAAAATGAGAGAAAAAAAGGGTTAAACATACACAAAAGCTGCCTGGAGTCCAGTCCAGGCGTTGTGATTGCACTAGATGCATGTCCTAAGCACAAGTCACAAATACGAAAATCACAATAAACACATCAAATCAGCACAGGCTATAAGTGGGGATACTATCAAAAATATCGATGTAGGCTATTTAATTTGAACCGTAACTTATCTTTACAATTTTTTTGAGTATTGAAAAAACTGACAAGATCTTGTTTGTAGACTCCATACTTTATAGTGTACTCTCACCGCAATACTAGTTTATTTAGCCAAACTTAAAACTAAATACTCTTTCTATATTGTAGTAAATATATGGTTAGTTTTGGACTATATTATTGCATATAAAGGATGCAATGTGCATTCTCACTTTTACCGTGTTTTGCCAATAACGGGTTTTAAATTATGCAGAACGAATTAAATCGTTCCAAAGTATTTGATCTTATAGTCAATACTCGAAGTTTTATATTTTAGTGATTTATTTCTATAATCCGCCAGGTATAAATATTGAAAATCTTTAGACGATCTCGTATTTTTCAAAGTATGTTATGAGTTTTTTCTTCCATAATTTATAATTATGTATTCATGGGTTGTGGTTTTTACTCACTCACTCAAAATTTACATAATATTTCATAATGCTGAAAGTGATTAAAAATATTTACGTCGATTATATCAGTCGTTCTAACGTTTATGTTTGCAAGAAAACACCAAAGTTTTAAGATGTTTAGTATTGACTTAAAGAAGATAAAGGCCATTGGTTGAACTGTGATGTTTAATCACAATAAATATGCCATTTAAATCTGCCATTTAAAATAATACGCACACCAAAATGATAAAAACTTAAATATTTACCATCCTGGCCACCCTAGAAACACATTTTGCACCTATATACCTGAATTTAGTCAACAAATGCATTTGCAATAAAGCCAAGATTACGTAAATATGTAGGTCAAACGTTACGGTTTTACGAGGTGTTTCAAATAGTTATTAAAGTGTCACGAAGTGTTATTTATATTTATTGTTCTAAATATTTTACTCAGCAAACAGGATGACGTAAACAATCTGAATATTTTTTCATTCTATAGTTTATTGTTTGAGTACTTGTTATTTTGGTTACAACATGTATTGTTTAAAAATAATTTTCAAGTTTTAGAATCACTTTTTGAATGAAAATTATATTACAATATATAATAATATGATGTACTGATTAGTTTCTTATATAAATTCAAAATATTGTGTCCTTGGGGTTTTATAATTCCTTAATTATACTCCGATAAAAAATATTTAAAAAATAAACAAGCTTAAATTAAACAGTAAAAATAACATAAACATTAATTGATAATATAAATTACATAATGATTTTATTCTAAAAAAGAGGTTTTTTTAAAAAATTAATTTTAAAAATAATATACAACCAATTTTATATAAACGTATTACAAGGTTTAATAGATTGACTTTTAGGTCATAATAAATTAATGACATTGCCGTAAATTTGTTGCAATAAATAAAGTTTTCAACCCGACAAGTTCGACTTTTAAGTTAAGAAATGTTGCCCTCTAGAGAGTGGTAATAAAGTACGTTGATTGGAGAATGTGACATGGTCCAGTAAGTGTTTCAATCTCAAGTTTGGCGTCACACCGAACCAGAAATTACTTCCACTTGTCTTCCATTTTTTTCAACATAAGCAATAATTTTATCCTGGTGCTATAGTGAATACCAAACGATATTTGCGTATAAT
Organism: Homalodisca vitripennis; assembly: GCF_021130785.1. Lineage (NCBI taxonomy): Eukaryota > Metazoa > Arthropoda > Insecta > Hemiptera > Cicadellidae > Homalodisca > Homalodisca vitripennis. Next base: position 147,355,927 of record NC_060212.1, read on the forward strand.
ATATACGATGTTCTATGTAAATATAACCCACCTAGTAGTAAATGTCTGTCTGTCTATACGTTTTCAGTAGAATAAATCGAGAACGAAATTAACTGTAGACTTGAAATTCTTCACTACACATCTTTACTACAATGAAAAGATAGTATTTAGATGAGGTATACGTACCTCCACTGGATTTAGCTGAGGGTTATTGAAATTTAAGAGACCTGCGAAATTTGAGAATGAAATCATCTATAAACATGAAATTTAGAAATTTAAATTTAATTAAACATAGTTCAATGACATACTATATTCCCACAACGGGAATTAGGTGCGAGGTAGCGATGCTTAATTAGTAGATAGGGAGAGAGTGGTTTTAACTGTCGAACTAACTTACTTATATTATACAAAGTCAACCCAACTTTATGGTATACTAGAAACTCAAGATTTTCACACTAGTTCGTATAACTACTAGAAAACGTCTAAAAGCCAACAATTGATTTAAATAACTCTAAAAATTCACAAAGTCTGACGAAGGAACCGGTGAGCCGAAAGTTTATATATTTTCTGTAGGCCGAGACTTACATGTGATAACCTTACGATGGTATATGTTCGTGGAATTTATCAGGTGAAAACTTGTCTTTATGGTATATAGGATAATGCAGGAGGGGTAATGTAATACATGGTCAGATAGTGTGATAAGGTACGTCATACTGCGTGTCGCATTGTCTTCGCTGAAGTTACATGGAAAATATATATATATATATATATATATATATATATATATAAATATATATATATATATAGATTACAACTCTTGCTACCACGTTTCGTGTTAATATTTCATGATTGTAATCGGTTTTCTTACACATTTATTATGCTAAGATTGTCTCGTTGCCATCGTTGTTATTTATAAGACCAATGTAAAAACGTTTGCTAACACACAGCCAAATTCCATGGAGCGCAATACACCACCATCATACTCAATGTTGCTTATTTAAAGATTAAGCTTCAGGCAAATATGAAAGTCAATAGATATTGTTCTGATACTGTATGGGCAGAGAGACAGATATTCAGACAGAAACAGCCATAAAAACAGAAATAAAAACTTTCCAGTTCCTTTATTGATAGGCTTCGCCAACTCTCAGCCAGTCACACTTTCAATATTATTTCCTATAAATTAATAAGCCACGTGAATCTAGCAAAACATATTACTTTCTCCATCACATTGCTGTATTTGGTTGTTCTATGCTGTTTAGAACTAGTATTCTATCTTCAACTCAGGGTGGAATTACAATGTAACTCGCTCTAAAAACCTCTACTTTACCTGCCCCATAGATAAAAATAATGACATGACAGTCTCACTTTGATAAGTTAACCCCATCATAATTTGTTTTACACTTTCAAAATTTGGGGTGTTACAATTGATGTTCTGTTAAAATGTAACAAAATGTAATAAACACCTGTATTCAAGGTGAAATCCACGTACTATACATTTTACCACGGTGCACCCATCAATTGTAAAGGTGGATTTGGAGAATAAAAACAAACACAATCAAAGAGGGACAATAAAGCCAATCGGTCCGAGCTGAGAGCAGTATGTGACTGGGGTCCCAGCGGGATAGGAATACAAACAAGCAGTAGTAAGATACGATTTGAATCCAAATAAAGCCAATAGCATCTTTTTAACATGCATCTACAATTGTTATAAACATAAATGAATCGCTAAATGTGTTGCTAAGCATTAATGTCGAGAAAGCCGGGGAATATTTTGTTAAATCTTTTTCTATATACTTAAAAATATGAGAGAGGCTAATTCCAGAAATGAATTTGAACGGCCAAAACTGACTCGTTTTGACTATAGTAACGTTTCAGTCATGTGTAAGTATATATATTATTTTCTTCATCGGGGAAATATATAAATTATAACTGACTATGCTCCTTGAAATGTATTAGAAATGAAATGATTAAAAGAGCCAAAAGTAGATGTTCTTCTCGACTATGTTGGTTTTTATTTTATTGTATGGGGCACAAGGCAAACTCAACTATGGCAACGCAAATACCTTAGACAGAAAGTAAATAAAAACAGACAGAAGTTGACACTTTTAGGCTGTGTGAGGTTCGTGAGCCATGTATATCTTTTCATACAGCAAAACCTGAAATATAACTACTGTAGTAAACATTTTATTGAACTTATGAATCTCTTAAACATTCGTACTGAAATGATATGTAATTGATATGTCTGTACTTCTGTTTGAAAAATATCGCGGGCTCGAAAATACTATACGTCTACGCTCTTAGACTTTTTTTATTACATTCCAACGGCAAACAAGCCAAAGTACAAGCGGGTAGTATACATATATAAATATTTAAATATCAACTGAAAGAAAGAAACAATGAGTTAAATAACAATAAAGTTGACAGTGATAACAATCTAACAAAAAGAACAACATAAATGATTAAATATAACAATTAATAATACAAGTAAATAGTAACAACAAACGGCATAATACATAACAACAAAGCGGTAAACTATTCAGAAACACAACAATCAATATGAGGGGTAACAAGCATAACAATGAAATAAATTACCATACACCATGTGAAGATTAGAAATTGTGTATCTACACAGGACCGCGGAGGGATGCCAGCACTCTTCCCCAGACGGTCGATGCACTGTCGTGAAAAAGATCGACAAGGTGGCAGAGAAGTTATTTCCCAGTCTCATCATTCGGGCGAGGGGACCATGAAAGTCATAATCACGCCGAGAGTGACGCCTGCCGAACAGATCACGCGACCGAGTAGCTGAAGGAATGCGGATATCCACTTTAAAGATTTCTTGTAAATGTTAGCTCAGGAAACCTTTCCATAAAATATCTTTTTTGTATTATTAATATAAATTACTTTATAGAAACGATACAAGGAAACGTAAGAGAAATATGTTCTAATATTATTAAATTACGACTACCATATAAATTTATTATTCGCATAGGAGTAGACGGTTTCGGTCTTTTAAGATTTATAAAGCATTTATAGTCCTTTCTTTTATGAGAACTTCTGCTTTTTAGATTGAGCTTTTATGTTTCTATCATATACTTGGTATAAAGCCGACTAGAGAATATAGCATCAATTAAATATCGTAAAATATTCTGTCCTTTAAATTCTTATATATCTATGGTATGTTTACATTTATGTATTATAATATTTTGTTGCTTTCATTTGCTTGATTTCACGTTTTCGTTAGCCAACCTTAAGAGCCATGTTAATATACCAGAATTGATATCGCACTATGTAAAAATACCACTATGTAAAATACTGTTTAAATGAAGCACACAATTGTAAATCAAGTATTCTTTATTTGAAGGTTATTATTTTTTATTTTAACCTAGTTTGTAATTATGTATTAGGTTAGTTCTTTACCTGAAGAAGAGATCAGATTGCAGATCTCGAAACGTAGTGTTACTGATTTCTTGTTTCACTGAACGATGGCAAATGTCCGGAAAAATCCTGTTTCCTTGAAAATCAAGTAATTTGTATGTGTAATGATTTTTATATTTTGCTTTAAATTGATGATTTAAGTTACAATTACTTCATTGGGATAACTAATTAAATTGTTCAGGTAAATTGTAGAAGAAGAAAACTGCAATTATATGTTTTGTTTGTTTATTTTGTTAAACGTGTTTTTTTCTGTGACGTGACGCATATTGTGTATGAAATGTAATATTACGTACAGATTGTTCTGATTGCAACTAGTTTCACTTTAAATTGCTGGAGTACCACAACGGTATTACGCAATTAAAGGAGAAAACTTTATCAGTTACAGCTCTTACTAGATGGGTTTAGGAGTTTTTATTACTTTAAGTAACAACTGTTCTAAACAAATTTGGTGCCTAATATTCAGTCAAAAATATATCCACATATGTTATTACGGCCCAACTATTTTGACAGCCGGCCGGCTTTACCTGACATATTGACCCAGAGTTGGCGATGACTGCTGCTGATTGGATAAATCCCTGGGCCAATCGTTACTCTCAGTTGGGTTTACCAATGTCCTCCGACATATTTTGTGATATAAAAGATCCATGAGAAATCAGAGTTAAAACTGAAACACGTTAAAAGTATATTTATTTACAGGTTTTAATGTCACGTGACTATATACTGTGTAGTTAGGCATGCCCAAGAGTATAAGTTGGTTGAATTTAGTTAGTTAATTAATAATATCTTTGTACCATAAAGTATTCTCTATGTAACATACCTAAACTATCAAAGAGACGGAGAAATTAATTTAGCTCGATTTAATTTCCCGTTTAGTCCAGTGTCTGAAATTTGATACTATCAGAGACAGCTTCTAAAATCTGGAGTCCACATACTTCTCAAAAAGATTAAAAGAATTTGACAACGATGATCTGTAAAACGAACTACTTATATCGTTACGACATCATAAAAAACAAATGCCATTATTATTAAGTTAACTCAAGTTAAAATTGAAAAAAGTATTGTAACCAAATAAATTTGTTTCCTGAAATACTTGTAGAAAACCGTTAAAAATAAGTTAACGGTTTTATAGTAAATCGAAATAAATAAATATATATATATATATATATATATATATATACATTAAATTGTATAAATGGCAATTGCCTTATTTAATTTCAATAAACATTGAATCGCAAAAAGTACTTGCTCCGCCGGGAGTCGAACCCGGATCTCTCACTTGCCGGGTGAATGTGCTACCATTACACCACAGAGCGCTTACTTTTTCCGATTCAATTAATTTGTATTTGGCCGTATCTGTCACATATGCGTTTAAATAAGCAAACTAACATATGATCAGAAGACCAAATACCTGTCAAACGACTTTTATTTACATTAAATTGTATAAATGGCAATTGCCTTATTTAATTTCAATAAACATTGAATCGCAAAAAGTACTTGCTCCGCCGGGAGTCGAACCCGGATCTCTCACTTGCCGGGTGAATGTGCTACCATTACACCACAGAGCGCTTACTTTTTCCGATTCAATTAATTTGTATTTGGCCGTATCTGTCACATATGCGTTTAAATAAGCAAAACTAACATATGATCAGAAGACCAAATACCTGTCAAAACGACTTTTATTTACATTAAATTGTATAAATGGCAATTGCCTTATTTAATTTCAATAAACATTGAATCGCAAAAAGTACTTGCTCCGCCGGGAGTCGAACCCGGATCTCTCACTTGCCGGGTGAATGTGCTACCATTACCGGTAGGTATTTGGTCTTCTGATCATATGTTAGTTTGCTTATTTAAAACGCATATGTGACAGATACGGCCAAATACAAATTAATTGAATCGGAAAAAAGTAAGCGCTCTGTGGTGTAATGGTAGCACATTCACCCGGCAAGTGAGAGATCCGGGTTCGACTCCCGGCGGAGCAAGTACTTTTTGCGATTCAATGTTTATTGAAATTAAATAAGGCAATTGCCATTTATACAATTTAATGTAAATAAAAGTCGTTTGACAGGTATTTGGTCTTCTGATCATATGTTAGTTTGCTTATTTAAACGCATATGTGACAGATACGGCCAAATACAAATTAATTGAATCGGAAAAAGTAAGCGCTCTGTGGTGTAATGGTAGCACATTCACCCGGCAAGTGAGAGATCCGGGTTCGACTCCCGGCGGAGCAAGTACTTTTTGCGATTCAATGTTTATTGAAATTAAATAAGGCAATTGCCATTTATACAATTTAATGTAAATAAAAGTCGTTTGACAGGTATTTGGTCTTCTGATCATATGTTAGTTTGCTTATTTAAACGCATATGTGACAGATACGGCCAAATACAAATTAATTGAATCGGAAAAAGTAAGCGCTCTGTGGTGTAATGGTAGCACATTCACCCGGCAAGTGAGAGATCCGGGTTCGACTCCCGGCGGAGCAAGTACTTTTTGCGTTTCAATGTTTATTGAAATTATATATATATATATATATATATTTTTTTTTTTTAAATCAACAAACACCACCGTTAAATAAGTGATTTTCCTAATAAAATTTGAATTTTTATAGCTGTAGTACTTAGAACATTACTTAACCCTCCAACTGGCAGTCACTTTTTCCTATAGTGGCGGCATGTTTTCGAGCCTAGTGCAAGGGTTTTTTTAAAAAATGTATTAAAAAATATAAATTAAAAGTAATATATATAGAAGTATATATTTTTGTGTTCAGAATTAAACATATAATAATATTAGTATTTAAATTTGGCCTTAAAAAAATGTTTACTAAATATTTTTTTCCATGAAATTCAAAATTTACATTTTTTTTTTAATTTGGGGGGGACCATACCTAGCAAACCAAGTTATAGTAAGAAAACTATAAAAGTGAGATAGCCATTTTGTGTCAAATGTATTCTAGTTTCAGAAACACATAAGCATTATACAAATTTATATAAATATTTATAATTTATAAATTTATAATAAACTATAATAACACTATATAACATAAAGCAGCGATGCGCATAAATTGTGAAAATAGGGTGTATATGTAAGAGTTTGCTAATAAAAGTTTTACTAATTCAGTTTTACTTCAATACATGTTATATTGCATATTTTATTACTCAGAATGAAGTAAACTATACAGCAGTAGTAAAATAAATTCAATAACTTTTTTTTGAAGAGTCGAAAAAAGTTTCATTTTGTCATTACTCAAAACTTTTGCGAAAAATTTTCAATAGATTTTATTTATTCTAAAATATATTTATTTGCACTACTGCAATATTTAACAATTCACCACACACTAAACACAACACTAAAACACAAATAAACCTACTAAAACTTACTAATAAACACGACTCGTCACATCAACAACTCAGACGGTATCGACAACATGGCGGTCACAATGAATTGCATCATCTTCTTTTACGTTCCAAACTACGAACTTGGTACGTTGCAACTACAATACAAAGAGGAATAAAACTATAGTATTCCTTAGGCTTTTTTCCCCGAATCCAATGGTGCATGAATCGAATCGATACGTTGCCGGAATATACTGTAATGAGTGATTATGCAAAAAAAATGTTTGTTCATCAAAATTTTGATGAACAACATTTGGAGGGTTAAGGATGATATTTTTGCACTAATAATAGGAAAATCAGTGGAGAACTCTCCTGAATTCATAATCTAAATTTAAATCCTGTATAGCCTTTCTGTAACATTTGTTTTATATCTTGGTCTAAGGAAAAAAAAAAACTTTAGCTTAATATTTTCCATTTTTACTCATTCAGAGTAGATTTAAAAATACAAATTCGTAAATTGTATTATTTTGAATACTTTTTGAATCAGTTATGCATTTTAAATTTATAAAAAAATATATTTAATAAACCTTATATAGCTTTTTTTCTTCCCACAGCGTGTAGTTTTTTCTCATTCTATATCTCAAATCGAATATACTGTACTCCAACTGGGAATCTATTTGGTTTCCGTTTCCAATTAAACACTACCACCCATTTAACTATTCTGAGATGCTGCCACAGCAATTGGTTTACATGCTTCAATGAATTGGATCTTCCTCAGGTCTCGGCATAATTCACCTAGTTTTGTCCGTGCTACAGAATTGCTTTGTTAGTGCGCATTTAATTAATAAAAATAGCGATTCATTTCTAATCGTCTTTACATAGTACATGTGTTCTCAGGATCATGTTCGGAAATTAAATTTTATTACACTTGCCAGCAAATAAAAAAAGTTGCATTAGGATCTTAGGGTTTTAAAAGTATACATTGTTAATAGGAAAATACATAGCAGTTTTGTTTGTAAATATGTGAGTCATGTTAATTTAAAATTTTGGAATAAGCAGCTACAATAAAAGTCTTTATTAAACTCATCTGGTACGCTTTTCATCACAAGAAAATCAATCGGGTATTGAATAGGATTATAGAGCTGCTATGAATATATTGGTAACAAAGGAACGCCATTACAGATTGCACCAAAGCAGAGCTGCAGAATAATTTTATCCAATATTGAACAAGCCAAGATAAAGTATATTAGCTTCGTATTACACTATAGTATAACCGTTGCAGGGAAATATCTCTTGTAGTTTTAGCACTGTCATCTATTCTAAAATACCTCGGAATACACTATAGTAGACCATAAGAATTGCATATTGATATGATTTTGCTATCTATAGCTTTGGAAAATTAATACAATATTGCTTTAAATAAAAGTTACAATAAACCAAAATCGGTCCCTAAGACGTTAGCAGGATGTTACATATGTGTCCATGAACTTTCAGATGGACTTGATTATCAATCTCAATTGCCTACTGTTGTGGCGTCTGCCACTTTTATTATGTTGGCCGGTGGTCGAACCGATAGCCGTGCTGAGCCTTTCTCGGCTACAGCTGGTTCTGTCGTCTGTTCTGGGTAGTCGTTTAACCTATTTGCTAGTTATAGCTGTTTTTATTAGTTGTGTTTACTTGTTGCCTTACCTAGTTTATTCTGCAAGAGGTTTATTTGCTCTTCTCTTGAAGCCAGCTCAAAGTAAAGACGTCCTGAATATTTTCAATGGACAGACATATATCGTTTCGTTCTTCAAAGCTGGCTGCTCCGCTCTTTATAGGTCCCAACACTGTTACTTCAAGTCATTGCCTTCCAGAAAGGTCCAAGTACCCACAGTTTCGTGTGATATTCCCAGTATTGCTTCCAAATTTCCAGTAAACCACCGCTTAAATCAACCTTTAACATTGCACTCTGGAGCGTGCATGTTTCAGCTGTAATTTTACGTTTTCCTTTGTTATTATTAGTTAATTGCTATCCATATTGTTACAATCTTGAAATATAATCTTTACGTTTTAACTCTGGATTTAAATTTATATCTTTCGGTCATTAAGCTAATATCAAATACAAAACTAAGCTACACCTAAGTAATAAATAAAAAACACCATCTATATAATCTACTTGAATAATTTACCATGAATACATACCATAACTACTTGAGCTCATTCTTTCTTTAAGTAATGGATTAATAGGTACTCAAAATTGCTTATCTTTATTATTTTCCTTAATTTGAAATTTTTGGCTTTTGAATTGTTCAGTCTGTTTTTTAAGGTTATTTGTAAATAATCCAATGAATTTGTTAAATGACGTATGAACATTAATAGGTCGCAGAACTCTCTTATTACGTATGCAAACTTGTGATTAACTATGGAATTATACCACGTCCATTTTTTGCACGAAATCCATTCGTATTGAAGAATAGGCAGTGCAGGTTCAGTCCAATGGAAAAAGAAAATGATAAGTTAGAGAAATATTATTATGAAGGAACACGCGACGATGCAAATAAGAAAATAAACTTCCTTTGCGCTAATGACAGGGTAAACTCTCATCAATATTAATTAGTGCCACTGTCATTGTTTCTTACTAATGGTCTCTTTACTTGCATAAGTATAATTATACTTTGTAGTCACCGGTTTAAAATTTATGTTGCTTAGGTTCATTATCATAAAAACCTGTTAAATAAATAATGTTTTTAATTTTCTACTATTTTATTATTGGAATGATTAAATTAATATTTTTTGAGAATGAGTATTCACGTGCTCAAATAAATCCAAAGCATCCGTTTGAACGTAAAAATGTTTTATAAGGAAGATGGTGAAGGACGCCTCTCCAGCCTTATCTGTAATGTGGGTATTTCCAGAAGATTAGCAATATATGCCATCTTTTTGGCACTGTTACTCTAAGCAAGTAAATGTGATGATTGGGTAAATATTTGTACAAACGTAGTATTTTTTAATAGTATGAGGAACAAACGCCAAAGTCGACTAGTGACTTTAAATCCTGAATGTAATCTTCAGTGAATTAATTATGTTATATAATGCCTGTGTGTAAACGAGTAACTATTTTATCTATTACCATGTATTTACAGAATTACGTAACCCTTCCGACAACATACATATTAAGCTTATTAACTATACTTGAAAGTATGTTTTATTGAATACATTTGAGTATAAGAATAAGTATAAGAAGCTTGTCAGTTTTAATCCATTTTCAACAAATTTACTATGGCAACAAATCGGCTGGCATTTTTACCGAAGAATATGTTGGATAATTTAATCACGAGAAGCGTTGAATAGGTAGGAATAAAAACTTTGAACTTTTTACAATAAAAGCAATTTTGTAATTTAATAAATAGGATTTAACGTAGTTTTATATTCACACAAGTTTAGTGTTGATTCTTAAAAATAGTTTATATGATGATAATATTATTACGAGGCTGATTATCAAGCTTTTATAATTATTGTACATTGGTCCTACAGGATGTTTATAAAGTCTATACATTTATTTGATATTATACTACTTTAAACAGTGTTTGTTGCACTTAATCTGAAAAAATACTTACAATAGATATTAATACCAATTTGTTTTGGATGAAATACGAATAGGAGGAAGAGGTTTTTACACGTAAATTTATAAAGCCAGACATCACAAGGATAATAGTCGAAAATGTGTTAAACAAGTATAAACTTAAATGTAATGTTGCTAAAGACAACCGTTCTGAGAGACCATCTATAACTGAAGAAACCATGAGGCGTTTAAGTGATATTAATGACACGTAGTCTCTAAATCTGCCAGGAGACTGAGCAGGAACTTAGGCGTTCCACAAACAACAGTTTCGGTCTGTGGAAGAGCGCAGACAGTTGAGGGCTAACACATCGAGTTATTTTGGTTTGTGGTTTGTATCAGTAATTTGTACACTAATAACTGTAATGTAAGAAATTATATTATTGGCTGCTGATACCAAACGGCATGGCCGATTAAATTTTTTTTACCAAAATACAGCATTTTTTACGAGCTTCGATTTGAGGTGTCATACGGTATTAGTTGGAATTTTAAAATATTTGCTTTGGGTAGGGGGGACATGGAGGTGAGCACCCCCATTTTGAAAATAATTTCTTGTTCCCCCAATTAGTACTATACACTCCCGTTAACAGAATTTTGATACTTGGGCTATAAGTCTTTTTATAAGAGTTTGAAATTTTTAAATGAACACCTTGTATATAGATGTTATACTTGGATTTATTTTGAATCTATACAGGGTGATTCATGAAGTTCTCCCCCCCCACTTCTACAGCACATTTTACAGTAAAAAATAATGAAAAAATGTTATATAAAACATAGGTCCGAAAACGCTTCGTTAGCGAGTTACAGCTAGCGAAAGATTTCACCTGAATTCCTGGGTTAAAGAGGAAAATAAAAGCCATACTGAACTTTTGGAAAGGTTAATTAAGTAAGCAATATCGTGGATTCTTATGTATTTTTACCTGATAAAGCTAATAAAATAGGTTTCAGAACTGTACCTCGTGTAGTAGTTTTTGAGGGATTTAGGGTTAAATGCAAAAAATTGGGGCACGAAAAACAATGTTTTTTTTAAGTTTGATGTACAATAACTTTGTTAAATTGGTAATAAATACATAAAATTAACGAACATTAATTGTAGAGAATTTAATTCTGAGAACATTGATATAATCAAAGTCTAAAATAAAACAGAAATAAGTACCAAAAAATCGATTTTATTCAGTATAATACATTACTAGTTTGAAGCAAAAATTAATCAGGTTGGGACATCCGTACGCACCTTTTTATAATAGATGTTCGAAAATGAGGCCATCATTATCAATACATTTTGCAGCACGTTTGTGTATTGCTTTTGTTGCGTTTCTTAATTTTTTCAGGACTCCCCTGTATCTGCACAGCCGAATCCATAATACGGGCAATTAATTCATCACGAGAATTCACTTTTGTCTTGTATACACTGTCTTTCATCCATCCCCAGATGCAATAAACCAATGGAGATAGATCTGGTGATCTTGGTGGCCAAGGGTGAGGCCCTCCACGACCAATCCAGTGTCCAGGAAATTGATGATTTAAGTAAGCAGAAACGGCACGTGAAAAGTGGGGAGGTGCTCCGTCATGCTGGAAGTACAAATTTTGTCTGAGATGTAAAGGAACATTCTCTGAGCTGCGGCAACTCTTCTTGAAGGAAATGCAAATAGAACTCAGCATTTAGGCGTCCAGGTAATATGAAAGGTCCAATCAGCGATTGTGCAAAAGGCCACACCAGACATTGACGCTAAATCGGTGTTGAAAGTTCTGTTCCACTACCTCATAGTGGATTTTCTTCTGCCCATGAGTGTTCATTGTGCAAAGTTATTGACACCATCCCGAGTGAATTGTGCCTCATCCGTAAACAAAATACGCTTGTAGAGTTGATTATTTAATATTCAAAAAGTTGCAAAAACTCCAAGCGAAGCGGACCATCCCCTAGCTGTAGATGTTGAACCTTTTGTTTATGAAACGGATAAAATTTGTTTCGATTAAGTGACCTCCAAAACCGTTGACTGCGAAAACTCCTATCCGCCTAGAAATACGTCGTGTACTTACACACCTGGACTGCGATGAACAGCATTAAATAACAATATCATCATCAAGTTGGACAGCTCGTTCATAATTGGTTCTAGTACTTGGTAGTGATCCTGTTTCCCGAAGAGTACGAAAAGTTCCTGATATTGTTTTGGTATCTGGAATCCTCCTATTAGGGTAAACGTAGTTCATATTCTTCTACAGCAGCTCTAGCATTACCATTACAGTAACCCTAAATAAAAACCATATCAGCGTATTCCTCTGATGTAAATAAGAAAGGCATTTTTTCACTGAATAAACAATCGAATTATAACTCACAGAAAAATTGCATTTAATAAAAACACGATTCACAGAACCCGATCTCCTGCTGTAGCTTGCAAAAACACCACTAATACACAGTTCTAACGTAACAGTACAGAATACCATTGTTGATCAGCTGTTATTCGTGCGTTACCAACTTAGAAATTAATAAAACAAAAAACTGCATTTCGATTATTAGTAAACAATAAATGGGAAAATGTTTGCTTCATTTATTTTCGAACATTTGATGTAAATTCTTATTAAAAAAAATACAAACGTAATAAAACATGATATTTTTATTTACAAACATATTTATTTAACAGTTAATCTTGTTTTCTCAATTTATCTCATCATTAAGGAACAAACATTTTGTTTTTGTTTTATTTTAAACTAAATACCGTACGGTATTTCTTTACAGCTAGTAATGTATTATACTGAATAAAATAGATTTTTTGGTACTTATATCTGTTTTATTTTAGACTTTGATTATATCAATTTTCTAAGAATTAAATTCTCTACAATTAATGTTTGTTGATTTTATGTATTTATTACCAAATTTAACAACGTTATTGTACAACAAACTTAAAAAAAAAACATTGTTTTCGTGCCCCAATTTTTTGCATCATTTAACCCTGAATCCCTCAAAAAACTACTACAGGTACAGTTCTGAAACCTATTTTATTAGCTTTATCAGGTAAAAATACATAAGAATCCACGATATTTATTACTTAATTAACCTTTCCAAAAGTTCAGTATGGCTTTATTTTACTCTTTACCCAGGAATTCAGGCGAAATCTTTCGCTAGCTGTAACTCGCTAACGAAGCGTTTTCGGACCAATGTTTACATAACATTTTTTCATTATTTTTACTAGTACAATGTGCTGTAGAAGTGGGGGGAGAACTTCATGAATCACCCTGTATAGTTTATTTAGTTTGCGCAGACATAGTTTTTTAATATAAAATCCAGTTACTACAATTATAACTTTGTAAAATGCCAAATGACTAAATAGAAGTAGACTACAGTTTTCTTTTCAATTAAGAAAAAAGTAGGCTAAACTGCTTTTCCAGTTGTTGTTTAGTAAGTATCTGGTCTTAATTACTTTTGACAAACTTAGGTTGCTGGTGGTAACAGCTTAAAACTAAAGATAGCTGATGATATGTTGACATTCAACGAAGGCAATTTTACCCAAAAGCTTATTTTCGACCAGTTTAGGATGAAAATTGGCGTCCAACGCAATTGATGGCCTGAAAAAGTGTTGGTGCTTTGCTAACGGTCAACGGCATTCCACAGACAGACATGCACAATAATCTACTAAAATAATAAACTAATGTTGGCTATAGTCTCGTGCTTATAGATGTAGTCTATTTATGGAAGTCTTTTTACCCAACAGAATAAAATACGAATTATAATTGAATTAAAGGTGACATTAAAAATATGAAATGAAAGTTATAATTTTCAATATCTTATTTAAATTTCCTAGCAAAATATAAGAAAAACATATAATGTTAAGAGATATATAACTTGATATAAAATCACAGTACTTATAATAACATAAATATTTATACACAAAATAATTATATAAAGTATTGTATCTTTAAAAGAAATGATTATGGTTTTGATTATTTATTTTATGGCTGTGACAAGGAAATAAGGGATGAAATACGGACTAGAGTGTGGACAAGGAACGGTGAATTGTGAACCATAAGTCAATATGGCCTCTCTGTAATAGAGTTGTCACTATAGACAATCCCAGGAATCGGGTCCGGCTTGGCTCAGTAATGGAAGGTTTGTCGTGACTTGGGTCCTGCTTTCCTGTCCAAGTTTCTTGCTGTCTTTCATTCCAAACTCTGATATTATACTTTGATGAAATTTATTGCTAACAATTCGATATTTAGTTTCCTTGTTAAAATTGTGATTTACTCGTTCTTATTCATTATTTGGTATCTGCATGAATGCATTAAAAGAGTACCGGTTCATTCTATAGCACAATCAATATAGTGTTGTTTTATAGTGTTGACCATAACAAAAATGTAAGAGATTTCCATGAATATTATCACTGAAGTGGAATCTGTACGTGGGAAAGCTAAGTTAAAGGTTTGCAAATTCCTCACTTAAAATTCATAATGATATAAAAATCTACATAGAGAGAAACCAAATTATTGGGCAGCGCTAGAATGAATGTTTCATTAGATGGTCTGTTTGTTTAATCCTATTTAGTCTAAATAACTAAACCTTTTAATTTTTCTGTCGGCATTTGCACAATAGAAAATAATATATTGTTTGAATATCCAAAATATTATTTTCGACAATGATGAATAAATCTGTACAAGATCTGTACTACAATATAAATGTTTAATAAGTACGATATTTTTACAATTATTTGAATTAGCAGTTACCCGCGGCTTTACACGTGATTGTTTGTTGGATAACAGGTACGTTAGGGGCATATTTTCTGCAAATGGCATAATAAACATTCCCACTTAAAAACTAAGTATTGATCACTTGAAGATATGCTATTTCCTGATACATTTAATAATAATTCGAATTAAGCTCAAAGAGCAATGTTTGTTTGTATTCCAATTTAATCATTACTAATCCTCGATTAATTTCCTTTTAAAGTAATGATATTTCTGATGTTTTATTTTAATGTGTATGTTGGCATCAACCTAATTCATACGGTGCGATTGGTGATTTTGTCTCACGAAGTGGATGACCATAACTACATTTAAATCGTGTGTATTACATAAAATTTTACTTGTCTCTTGTGTGTATTCGTAACTTCTACATTTCACTTGTAATTGCTTTGGACGTAATTACTTTAGAATACTCTGTTTACAATGACAGCTAAAAATCATATTAGGTGGCACGTAGCTGCTTTAGAGTACTGAGACGTGTCCTCTCCGTAGTGTAACATTTGGACCGAAGAGTCTTTAACAAGAGTTGTTAACTAGCGTCTTTAACATACTGTGACTAGATGGATTAAATTTGGTGTATTTTCGACAAACGTTCTTTTCTATCTCTATTTATCAAATCCGTTCCCTGATTCTTGAAAAAGATACACTCACCAACTCACCCATTAATGATTTTCAGGAATGTTTGGTATGTGGTACGCAGTAATGAGTATATTTACTGGATGAGGAAACTTGCTCCCGTATTTGTAAAACAGCATTTATTACATCCAAGAAACCTGACCTTCATTAAAGTGCGCCTGTCTGTCCTCAGGCAATGAAAAATTTTTGTCACAGGGCGATGAAAAAGGCGGACATTTAAAAAGAGATAAACGTGTTGTGTCGTCCCATAGAAACCAGTAATGGATCGGGATCCTTGAGCTTGTCAGTAGTTAACGGCAACTATGTTACAAAATAGCAGTATTCACATAAGTGTTTTAAATTCAAAAGAAAGAAGGAAGTTATTTTAATGTAGTAGTCAACATAATATATGATTTTATAAATTTAAAAATGTTCTTAATTACCTCAAAAATGGTGGTGATTTAAAATATAAGATGAACATTTTAATATACAACAAGTTTATGAAAAACCAATTAGATGCGCCACTTAAATATCAGAGTTACATGTTTAAATTATGTTGTTAACGAAGGAAGGATCGTGATGGAACCCAAAATGGAAAATTTCAGGAAAATTAATTTTTACTACTACTAATATCTGTGTGTTATTAATCGGGTGTTATTGTATTTGCCCTTATGTATAAGTATGATCAAATTAATATTAAAAGCGTTCAAATTTTCCGGAAGTTTTATTGGGAGATCCTCTGATTTCATAAGTTTTCCATAACAGAAAAGTATTTTCCTTTGAATTTCATAATAAATCAGCTCTTATTTCAACAAAAATAAGCCTTATTTACTATGAAATAATTATGCAAACGCACTTTTTTGTAACTATAACTATAGTTAGTTCTAATACGAGAGCGCTAGTAACTCGAGCAATACGGAAGATAAATGGAGCTTGGTCCATTGTTATCTTCCATTATCTGAAACCATCGCTCAAAATATTATGTCCACTACATTAGCTCTATTATATCCCAATTTGAACGAGATATCGTAATAACCTCATAATTTCTAAATAGGGTGTACTTATAGCTATACACCTATGTCATATAGCACAAAGACTTTTCATTGTAGGTTTTGAACTGGATGTTTTGATCTGTTAATATGGAGAAATATTACTAACACCTGTTGAGATCTATTAATATAACATTCAAATCGATGGAAGAAATTTTGAACTCATGATCCTTCCTCCACCTCCTCGATGTAGGACTTCAATTTATAAACCTTTCCACTCTATTTACCTTATTATTTCTATCAGTTATTTTTCTATCTTTTTTTATTTTTATCGTCTTCAAATTTTCAGTACCACATCTTCTACTCACTATATCTTTGCCATTAAATATAGTTTCTATTCGACTTAATAAAATACTGATTAATGACCATATTACTACCATTTCCTAGTTTATCATTTTGTAAGTTTTTACCTCAGTTTAATGTTTTCTTCGTAGGAATGATACATTTTCTCTTTAATATAAAGGATTTGCACGTTATGTGCTGCGTCTGATTCCCTTTTTTTTATCTCAGCAGTTCTTGTTTAAATTGATTCTTGGATAATTAGCATATATGTAACTTGAAGCTTGACCGCCATCAAAAAAATGACGAAGTCAATGAGTTGTTGGGATGTTTGATACTCAATTGCACAAACTCATTTGGATTATATGAGCAAAATTTGGAATGCAAATTACGTACGTGTCAGATTCAAACATATGCCTTTTTATTCCAAAATATCACCCAAAAATACGTTTAAATGTAATTTAAAGAAAATGTATTTACACTAAAGGTAGGCAATACTTTTTAAAGCTGATCGATTCACAGAAATTAATTGCCACGCAATATTGCACTATTTTGATTTTGCAAGAATAAATATCAGCAGTCATAATATGATGGAAATATTAATGACAAGTAGTGCTATCTGACCGTTTTCATAAATGGCAATTATTGTTCAAACCGAGTATTTTATTCTAAACCTTTACTTAAATAATGAACAATTAATTGTAAATTTAACGTGAAGGGTAGTCGAATGTGGATTCTTTTGACTTTTCCCACACATTTAAATTAGCTGAAGGACCAAAAACTAAAGGACAGATAAACTCCAACAAGATTCAAGACATTATTTCCTCCATAACTGCAAATTGAGGAAACATTCGAGCGCTGTGAGTCCTTGACTACATAAAATGGAATCACAAAACAATACAATAGGCTCTAAATGCAGTTTTTTTATAACATAAAATCTTCGAATCAACATTACCTCCGTTTTCACTGATGAGGTATACTATACCCATAAATTGTGGTTCGATTCCCATACTGAATAAGGGGAAATAGGAAGATATAGCAAAAAGAGGTTGGATAACACGTGCATATACTGTACTGTATTTACAGATATTTATACATTCGAAAACCGATGGTTGAGCGACTAGGCAGCAAGCCCGCAAAGTAGGCATACAGTTTATTCAAGGGACTTAAATGAGTATATATTATGAGTATATTGGAACATTATGAAAATTTCATGATTTATGATGGCGTATGTTTGTCCACCACACATTATATCTAAAGCCATTTGACGTACCGTTAAAAATACTTCGAATATAGTTCCGTTGAATCGTAATAGTTCTATTGAAGGATAAAGCGCAACCAGAATTTAGTATTTTGTTGTTCCATCTCTTATTCTCTAAGTGGAATACAGTGATGAAAGTAAGGGCTTCTCGAGAGTAGTAGGCTTCTCAGTCCAACGTATATACATGTAAACTTTATCTAAAATATTACATTGGAAAAGCAATCATTCTAAAAAAAAGAATAACTAATCGGTAGTTTGATACTGTTTACCGAAATTCTGAAAGACGACCATCTGCACATAAAATTCAACATAAGCAAAACAATTTGGAAAATTACTACAATCTTAAAAGAATGTATCATTAAGAACCAAAGCCTGAACATATTTTATATGTAATAACTTTAAGGCATGTTGAAATAATATAATTTTTAAATCTAGGTAGTTTTCATATAAGATAAAAAATTAATAAATATTCTTCATCGCAGCTAATTTCATAATTACAACATTAATTTTGGTAATTATTATCTATAGAGTTCAGTTCTGTTTCTTTTTCCATGGAAAATGTTGTGGATATTTCTCTAATCTCTTTGAAATCGCCTTTTCTATTTTACAGATGACGTTTAATATAAGCCATAGTAATAGATAAAGTAGGCTTTAGTTTTATGTTCAAAATAGGTCAGAGAATTCTAATGTAGAATCAGTGAGCTGTTTCAGTGTACTTTCGACCTATGTAACCCCCCCCCCTGCTTCTACGATGGTGTGTCTGTCTGTCATCGCGTGGTCTGTCTGTCTAATTTTCCGGTAGTTTCCCTTGGACTTTGACTCACCACTTTTACCATCGGAATCTTTCTGAGCATAACCCACTCCGGTAGTGGTAACTCGGCAGAGGTTTCGTCCTTTGTCTTCTCTTTGTAATATTAGTCTCGCCTTGGAACTCGCCGCGTTACGAAGAAGCGATCTTGTTTTCTCTACATCAAGGTTCGTGTGTATTGAGCGTTGTTGGAGTAGTGTCACATTTTTGTCTCGTGTGAGATGAATTCCCTCAAAATTTACATCCTACAGTTAGTTTTACTGAGCGTTTGATATAACAAAAACGTCAATATGTTTCACATTTATCCCTTATAAATACTAATGTTAACATCTGTGGCTACAGAACATGTTTAACACTGTACCACGAGTCATGTACCGTCTTTAGGACAGCCTAAGTAGTAGTAAGCTGCGTCAACCACAGTGTTGAACTTAGTAGTTAGTTGTAAAACGTGTGGGTAAATGGAATGGGTTTTAACAGTTAATTTCGTCATTTCTATACTGAACACTTTGATTTCCATGAAAACGTGTCTAGAAGATGTAATTAAACATTCACCGCCGAATGAGATGTATATTTTTAGTTTTTGTATATATTTAACTGCCATTCTTGTCTAAACAATGTTGTAAAGTGTTGGATGATAAGAAACTTTGTGGTGTTGCACGATCAAAGAGGTGCAAGTTGGAACCCTGAGATCCCAGCGGCTCGCATTTCATCTCCAACACTTTACAGTTGTTGGAACCACATATCACCATGATACTGGTATTGTGCAACATGGTTTACTTTTAACGACCAATAATGTAGTTTTGTGTTTACTTAATTGCTCACTTGATTCTTTTCCGCGGTTGGATGTAGAAGCATGCTGCCGATTTTCCTTGCCCGATTATTTATTAACTCGTATTAACTGCCTACCAAGGACAGAGATAGGAAGAGTGCTATTGTTTCTTGGTATTATTTGAAAGCATTTATTATGATGTATAAATTGTAAATTGCATTAAATCATTCAAAAGAAAAAAAGCAAAGAGAACATAAAAAATGTACGTAATTTTTTGCAGTTCAAGCTTTAATCCTTAGTAAAGCTTTAAAAAAACTCAGAAAAACTATGTAAGGCTATATGACGGTTATTGACGGTTGAACTGTTTTAAATCTATCTTAATTTCTATAGTAAGCCTTTTTGTAATGATGTATTACTTCCGAATATTCCCGTATTTTCAACTAGTGCACTGTATATGTATTTTAAAGACATTTGTAAGGAGTATATAACAATATTATATTATACATGAAAAATAAATATGGTTTTAAATTTTGATCCTAACGGTTCAAAAATTACCATGAATGCTAAATACATGAACTTAAGAGGCAGAATTAGACGGACCTTCAGTCCTACAGATTCATTTATTTGTCTTATAATAACAATTGATCAGTTAGTGCTGTTGCACTTATGCGTGTTACAACGCTTTGGTATAATCTGTTTCTAAGGAGATTGTAAGTAAGTGTTAGATTAAAAATATATAAACAATATGTTCACTATATGAAGGGAACAGATTGCACACCGCAATAAATATCCAACAAAACGATGGGATAGTTTATTTCCACCCTATACAAGAAAAAGACTGTTTGTAAGCGATTGATTTAGTATGCATGATTGTAATAATCATTAAATTTTAACTTTATATTTATTTATATTAATTTTAATTACACAAATTTTAATATGTATAATTTTAATATTTACACTCAAAATTTCATAATAACAATATGATATAAATTTGACTATAGGATTAAATTTGTAGGATTTAAATTTTACTATAATTTTCCTATATGTTCATGACTATAGGACATATTTTTGAGAAAAATAAGGCAGATTTTAAAACTTACTCTAATAAGGACAGTATATTTAAATAACTGTCTTTTTATTTATATAACTTGTCTGCTTCTAATATAGTTACTGACCTTATTGTAAAAATATATAATATCTTAGTGTTATTTATATTTCATTAATCATGCTTTCCTCGAAAGTACTAAAATTTTTGTAATTTATATTATATACATTAATACAACAATATGCCCACAAAGACTACTAGTCAGAAAATCCATTAAAGTTGAGAAGAAATCCATCTCTTATCTACTAACGGTCTACCAGTTTTGTGTGTTCTAAGGGTATTTATTTTTAAAACTGGGTTTAGAATATTCAAATCAAATCAAATCTTTATTCACATATACATTGAGTACAGCGATTGTGTCATTTGAATGACAATTGTTAAGTTCGAATTAGGTAAAAAGTATGTACAGTAAGAGTTACAGAATTCGTCATTATTCATCTTCATTGCTGAGTTCTCCAATCCAAAAACTCCTGGACTGTGTATATTGTTCGTTCCAGCAGCCAGTCCATGAGTCTTCTCTTCAGATTCTTCTCAGGGATTCTCTTCATTTCTTCTGGCAGACAGTTATAGAAGGCAGCTCCTCGATAAGATGGTTTCTTCTCGAATAGACAGAGATGATGAGTGTCAAGTGCGAAGTTGTGCCTATGCCTTGTGTTGTATGTGTGGTGGTCTCCTAATCTGGCTCGGCCTATTTTTACTGCATGCATTACTGTTTCAAGAATATAGAGTGCAGTAACTGTCAAGATCCTGAGCTCCTTGAAGGCTTCTCTACATGTCTCTTGCGGTCTTAGTCCTTTCAGTGTTCTTATGGCTCTTTTCTGAATTACCAATACTCTTTGGAGGGCTTGAAGCGCTTGTCCCACCCCAGGCCACTAAACCATATCTTAGGTGGGTTTCAAATAAAGAGTAGTAGGCTATGATGGCTGTTCTGTTATCACTGACCTGCTTTAGCCTTCGTATAGCATAGAGACCCATGTTCAGTTTTTTACAAAGTTGGGTCACATGAGGTGTCCATGAGAGATTGTTGTCAAGGACTATGCCTAGATATTTATTTGAGTTTAGTGTTGTTAATTCTGGAAGGCCTTGGTAGTCATTGGGAAGTGATGTGTATATCAGTTGATAGGTTTTATTTTCATTCAGGACCAGATCATTTTGAAGGCAGTACTGTTTTGCCATGCTGTATGCCACATAGGAGTTTATTTCAAGCTCTTGTCGATTTTTGGTGGCAACAAGTAGTGCTGTGTCATCAGCAAACATCACTGTCTCACAAAACTCTGAAAGGTAACTTGGAAAAATCATTGGTGAGGAGTATATATAAAGTACAGGGCCAAGGACAGATCCTTGTGGCACTCCTCTCTTTTCATTGGGAGGGTTTCAGATTTTACTGTGAGAAGGGTGTTTGTTATCCTTGTAGCTGAGCTCAACCAATTGTTTCCTATCGCTGAGATAACTTGTGAACCAGCTGGCTTCTTTTCCAATTATCCCAAGTGCCTCTTGAGCTTTCCAATTAACAGGTTGTGGTCCAGGCAGTCGAATGCCTTGCTGAAATCGAGCATGACACTTGTTGCAACACATCCCTGGTCTAGTTTATCAATAATGTACTCAATTAGTTGTACTTCTGCAGTTGTTGTTGATCTGTTCTTGATAAATCCATGTTGTCTAGAGGTCAGGAGGTTGTGTTGCTGCAGATGTGCTATAAGTCTGTTCAATATTACTCGCTCTAGGATCTTAGAAAAATTCGATATCAGAGATATTGGCCGATAGTTAACAGCGTCATTGATTTGGCCACTTTTGTACTTGGGATAGACTTTAGCCACTTTTAGATTGTTAGGGAAAATTCCTTCGTCCAGAGATTTGTTTTATAAGAGTTGTCAGTGGGGTTAAAAGTTCACTTTTACAATGTTTAATTAGCTTTGAAGAAATGTCGTCCTCTCCAGCAGATGTTTTAGCTTTCATGGAGTCAATAATTGTTCCTATTTCTTCTTCAGTAGTGTTGTGGTGCTGCAAGTTAGTAACAAAGTGAGCCTAAATAACATTTGCTGGTGTAGGATTTTGATTCAGTGTTCTATTTTTGTCAAGTGTCTTCTCTGCTATTCTGGAAAAATTGATTTAAAGCATTGGCAATGTTATTGGGGAGAATCGTGTAATTCACCTTCAACAATGAAACTTGCTGGAATTATGGTTGTGGTGTTTTGTTTTCTTTCAGAGTTGATTTACCCTCCAGACAGCTTTTGATTTATTGTCAGGCCTGCTCTATGAATTCCGCATTTTGCTTCTTCTTAAGTTCTTTTAGCTTAAGATCATACATCTTCTTCCTAGTTGCTGTTTCCCTTTTATCATTTACATCTCCAGTAAAGTATTTCTATGTTCAAGGCTTCCAAATATGACTTTCGTAGTGTCTCACTTTCAGTATCCCATACTCTTTTTGCGTGATTGGTTTTTTTTTTTAATTAAAAGTTTTATGTGGGCAAGATATGTCCATCGCGTATTTCATAACGCTGTTAAAGGCTGAAAAAGCTGTTTCTGTGTCAGTTTTTTGAGTAATTTGTGACCAGTCTTGGGAGGCTAGGATTTTCCTCACTTCCTCTATTGTATTGTGATTGATTAGTCTTTTTTTGGATTTTGCTGTATTGTCATTTTGTAAGTCTGTCTTGATGTAGCAGATTTGTGCTGTGTGGTCAGATAGTCCTGAGCTGATTACTTCATATGATAGATGGTCCCTCGTTCAGATTTGTACAGATACAATCAATAGATGTCTGGCTATGATGTGTAATTCGTGTGTGGGAGGCAGTTCTAGTCTTTTTATGTTGTATCCTTCTAGGGCATCTGTCAAGGTTTGGTTGTCATTATTGTTCGTCAAGTTGTCCACATTAATATCACCCATTAATGACTATTGGATTGTTTATACAGTGTATTTTGTCCAGTTCAGCTGATAATGCATCCAGTGAGTTTTCTAGCCTCCTGTGTGGTGATCTGTAGATTCCCATTAAGTAAAAGTTGGATTTTCTAAATGTTATCTTTAGTAAAATGGCTTCACACGATAGCTCAGATGATATGTCAGAGATGGATACTATGCTGATTTGTATTTTTTAGTTTTAAAGCTAACAAATACAGCAACTCCTCCCTTCCTGTGGTTGAGTTCTGGAGAAGCCTCCGATGAATTCGTATTCAGGTATCCTGGTGTTCTTCAAGTGATCACTATTTAGCCCATGTTCTGTTAGAATTATTATGTGTGGATTGAACTTGTGGAGGAAGTGTGTCAGTCTTTCTATTTTGTTTTTTAGGCCATCTATATTTTGGTGAGCTATTGAGATTGATCCTGGGTTTTTTTGTTTCATTCCATTATATTCTCTTGTCGTGTTCCTTCCTCTAAAAAAAGTGTTCTCTGTGCAAGTTGTTGGACTGTTGACTGTGGAAGCAGTTGTGATTTGCAGGGAGTACGATACTGTCGGGCAAACTGTCGTCAAAAATAGTTGTGTGCAGAGATATTTGGTTTATCTGTGATGGATCATCTGTAGTCCCAGCATAACCGTAGTGTGTCCTCATATGCTTCTTGAAGAAAGCAATATTTTTTAGAAAGAAGTCCTCATAACTTTCCTCACTTCTCTTTAACTTTGCATTTAGAGGTGGAGAGTTTCTCAAGCTCATTTTTTGAACTTAACTTGGCTGGTTTTTCGAGCCTCTGGGCATTTGATTTTTCAGCAGCTTTTGCCACTTTAAGGGAGACACTAAAAACATTTACCTTTTTGCTTCTAACTACCTGGGGGTGTATGTTCTTTTTTGTGGTAGTTAGGTTTAATTCTTTGTACAGGGGGGTTGGCATTCCCTGACTTTTTATGCCTTTGCAGTATGCTGCTGCATCCTGTCAAAGTATTAGTCAGTTTTTCCTTGCAGGTTTGGTTGTCTCCTGAGGTCGGGGATGAGCTGTATTCTGTCAATGTATCTGGTCAGTTTTTCTTTGCAGGTTTGGCTGTCTCCTGAAGTCAGGGATGAGCTGTGTTCTATCAGTTTTTGTTGGCAGGTTTGGACTGTCTCCTGAGGTAAGGGCGTTAATAGCTGTCTCCAACCGGTCAAGTTTTGTTTTTGATGTCAGACATTCCTAATAGCAGGAAAGTGGGACTGTCAAATTACTTCAGTAGTGGGGGAGGTTTGAGTTGCGGAATTTTGAAAAAGTCTTGGTTTTTAGTGTCTTGATTTTTTATTTTATTTTTCAGTGCAGAAATAGTTTTTCAAGCTCTGTTATTTTTCTTAACATAACCATCAATTAAATGACTTAGTTTGAGGTCATGTTCCTCGTAGATGCTTTGCGCTTCTAGGTGAAGGTTTTTCTCTTTAGTCAGTTGAGCTTGAATGTCTGCGTTCAGCTGTAACAGGTTCTCTACTTTTATCTAGGTGTTTTCTTATCTTCATTCTCAAGTTCCTCAAATTTGTCCTCCATAATACTTAGTTTTGTCCTTAGATTGAATATTTCTTCTTTTAAGAGCTCATTTTCCTCTACTAACGCAGACCCTATTTTTGCAGCCATTTCCAGTTCTTCTTGGACTGCTTGAGTTATCTAGTAAATTAAGACTATTTTTCAGATCTTCAATGGTGTCTGAGCTATTTAGGGAAAGTGAGTCAGTCAATTCTTGGGTCAATAGGTGTGAATGGTTGTCTGCCAAACAGGTTTGTGCATCGCCATATTCCAATTTTTTGAGTTGACCACTTTTTTGAGGTCCTTTTCTATGATATTCTGACATCCTGCATGATACCATTTTTTACAGAGACCAGTACATTTTATGCCGGAAAATCTGACTCCAATACCACAATTACACATGGATACTTTGTGGGCATTGTATTCTGTGAAATGAAATGAGTTAATGAGTTAGTGAAATTAAGTAATGGTAAAAATAATTAATGTAAGTATGAGGAACTGAGGCAGAACATAAAAATATTCACGGTTTAAATTAGTGGCAGTGCAATGAATAGCAAGCAGATGTCTAAGGTCAGTTACCAGCAGACGCAGTGTCAGCAGCTGAGGTTAGTGCTCCCGGCTGCCTGACACACTTGCTCTGCTGTCTGTTTGTCCGCCACCTGGCTGATGTAGTGTTGGAAGTTGATGTGTTAACAGCAATGAGTTGGCTGTGACGTCACACTTGGTGGTTATTAGTTGTCAATGTTAAAAGTAATCAATTCTTCATGTAATAGAAATATATTAATTCTGAAAAAACTAAGATCCTTTTCTTGTATTAAGAACCATAATGTTTCAAGTGTCAAGATTAGTAGTTATGAAGTTGATATGGTGTCCAATGATCAAAATTAAACCAACTGGGTGGCAGTATGTTTAATTCAAAATCTTATCTTGCAGTTGTTGTTTCTCTTGTGCTTGTTAATAATAGTGAGACTTACAGTTGTGCGGTGTCAAGGTGAGTTGTTTAGTAGAGTTTTCTGTTGTTTTACCCACTAAAAAAACTTCACATATTTACTACCTCCAAAAATGAAATGTGATCACTTGAGAGTGTAGCTTCAAATATGAGTATTTTCTGATTTTTATGAATTTTTTAATGGCTAAAAAATGACTCACAGTAATTTCTGGTAAGTTATAGTCCGTAGGAAGTATTATGTAGTCACTATTTTCCCACTTAAAACTAAACTTATTACTGGATCACTTTCACTGCAAGACTAGTCAGGAAGTTTTCCTGACTCGGAAAACAATTCTCGTATTTCCAACGGATGCGACTATCTTTACTGCTGTTTAATAAACAATCACATTTGTTATGCATCAATTTTAAAGCATTCTTAAAAAACTACTTAAGTTAAAAGGGTTTTAAATTATTTGAACATCGTAGCCAAATTTATTTGGGATTGCTTTCTCCGTGGTTTTGTAGTGAACATTTAGCTCTGGAATCTAAAACATTTCTTATTAATCAATAACTACAGAATGTTTGTACATACCTTGAGCGATGTATATAATAGTATATTTTTGGGTATTTATTACAAAAATGCCAATATTGAATAGGGAAAGATTAATTAAATATAAATGAAATTTTGTAACAATTTCAAGTAAAAAATACTATAAATCAAAGTAATAAAATCAAATTCCGATTGGAGGATATACAATCGGAAACTGTCAATGTTCAGGCCCGACTGATTTATTGACAGTCCATTCGTGTTAACTTGTTTATCCTTGACAATCCCCGGGAGGGAAACGTGCATTGTCGGATTTGAATAACAAGCCTGCCATCGCTAGCGGCATAGCGTCAGTGGGTTCGACAATCACTCATAAACTGTTTGATTTAATTGAACTTATTTGTATTTCAATTTCTGATTCTGCAAGGAACGCATTACTCAACTGTACTTTGTTTTCTTAAAGTTCCAGGAACATAAAACTGAAACTTGGAAGAGGAAAAATTAAATCCAAAATTAACATTAATTTTATTATTTGGTTCGTTTAAATGTTGTTTACTAATTGGATACAAAATTTTAAACTCTGCCCTCTCAATAACGTCTGAATAATTGTCGCTAATCCATAATTTATTTAGATAAAATAAAGAAACCTTTTTATGAGTATCGCAAGTTTTTGTAATGATTTTAATAAAGTATACAAAATGTTTTATTAACTCCATCAAATTCAGGGTTTCTTCTTTACATTTTATAATTTTAGCTATATATTTCAATTAAATTTGCATAGGATAATCTCCACGATCTATAACTAATGTTATGTAATTCCAATCAACTAATGTTTAAATTCATACAAAAATTCTGCATTCAAATGTTCATAACAAAATACTTCTCATGATCTAAGAGATTATTAAGCTTACATAACGTCATTTTAATTGAAAGATGTAACCTTTCAGACGTGATAAGTTTAGTTGGCATGAAATAAGAAATGTACTTAGACAAATCCATAATTCGTTACTTAGTGTTCACTGATGACAATATTATGCTAGTTTGGAAAAATAAACGATGCCTTATCGTTAGACAATCAGCATGTAATGTTATCTCTTCCTAATAAAAGTCTGCAGTTTAAGCAATTATTAGAGCCAAACGTTTTTTATAAACAATTTGTATTGTTTTTTACTCCTGTTGTGTCCATGAGGGCTGCAATTATAAGGATAACGTAACGCTTGACTAATTTTAATTTTCTTATATATTTTAAGAAACTATTTAGCAATCAGATATACTTAGATATGTGTTTAATTTTACCGCAGTTTAAAGTAACAATGCTGTATTAGGAATAACCTACATATTATATTTATGATAAAAATGATTTTAAATATTATGGTTTTATAATGCTACTATGCAAAGCTTTATAAATAATCAATAAACATGAGTAGCTATATATTTATAGTATTTGAGAAGTTATACAATGTTTTAGATATCTTTGACGTATAAAGTGTAATGTTTAGGCCCGCAGTTATATAAATCCACTGAGGTAAAACAACCTGGGCTATTACACGGTCCGGTTTGGGGCGCTACGCGCGCTGGGAGACATTTATTGTCGGCAAAAGTGAGTTTTTGTCTGAAGATAAACACGTGGATGAGCACTTTTTTTGCACATAAAAGGCATTCTAACGTGAAACGGTTTCAAAAACTATGTTTCACTGCACACATTTAAATGCACAAAGTCTAATACTATAAATCTAACATTTATAAAAACCCAACAACGGGATTTTTGATATCATTTGTATAAGCTCTAATTTTGGTATAAGAAGTTCTAGCCTAGAGCTTCAGGCAATTCATAGAAAAATTAATACAACTAATATATATTATGATGAACACCGTATTTGAAATACGCAATGTAGCGTCATCTCTGCCACTTTATTCTGGACCTTTATGCAGAATAATACAATGTATTATCTGTATGTAACTTTTTCTACAATAATGTGTTATAGAAAAGTTTAATGGGGAAAATCAGCGCATTCGCTGTTGACATAGCTTTTTTCTACTCTGAAACAATTATACAATTGTTACGGAACCAAATTAATTACGATCTTTAAATTTTGAGAACGCTGGTGTAAATTAAATAACATTTTAATAATCGTTGGGAAAAACAAAGTATGTACATTTGATTTTTAAAGATTTTAACTTTTATTCAATTTCAAATTTTCATGAATTTAGCTGTACAGAAACATAGGAGATTTATGTAACTGTAAATACATTACAAAGGAAGACAACTTAAAATATTATGGAATAATATTTGATTTGAAATTAACATTGGAAAAACATATAAAACAGTCTTTGCAAAATAAACTTAAATCCACTACAAGAACATTTTTATGTGTGTAAAAGTTCTGCGAAGAAAGATTGTCACGAATTCTGTATTTTGCCCTGGTAGAGTCAAAGGTTTCAATATGGAGTTGTTTTCTGGGGAGGGACGTATAAATATTTAATAGAGAGGTTAAGAGCCATACACAATCATTTCATAAGAATAATTACGCACAATAGAATACGAGAGAGCTCTCCTTTCCTATTTTCATTGAATTAAAAATTCTACCACTGCAACATTTGTTTATTTTTTAAAACCCTTATGCTGTTTTACACTAGAAGTGGTAATTTAGGAACAACGGGCCTAAATATTCCTACCAGAAGCATAGACCGGCGAATGTCCAGAACACCGTAAAGTCAACAAGTCAATACTAAAGCATTCTTTTCTTTACAATGGCCCACATATTTTTAATAAATTGCCTTATAACGTTCTATATCTAGTTATTTTATATATATATATATATATATTATATATAACATATTAAAGTAGCATATTGAATCCTAAAGTATACGCGCGTAAAATCCCATCCTCGACGTTCAAATGCCATCACGAGAATATATAGTGTTATAAGTTTTACACACCACTTTTCTATAATGCCCTTAAGTGGTTTAATTCATTTTAAATTATATGACTAATTATTTAAAAATATATCCAAGATGTTTTGTATTTTAAATATAACTTTAATGTCTCCATACAAATTCTACACAGAATATTTTACGGATGTTGGTTGAGGCACCACACATTTAAACTGAAACAAAATAGCATATACATGTACTAAATGCCATACGTAAAAAATACAATGGAAGCAACCCCTGATATTAACCCTCCTGGAACTTTAGTAACACCAACAGGTTCATCCCGCGATCACTGATTTATTAACAATGTGTCCTTATCCCCGTTACTCAATTAACGCGCTCATCCCCTTGAAAATATTCGATCTGAGGGGAAAAGTGTATTTCCTCACGAGCCGAAATTGCGAGTCCTAAACTTTGTAGACGTTTTTACGGCCAGATAAATCGTGGTATATGTGTTAAAGCAACTAAGAGTTATTTAAGGGTACTTGGATTCAATTTTATTTAGACAAATTATTTTAGAGAAAATATATATTTTTTAAAGCTTCACTATTTAGTTCGGTACACACATAAAGGTATGTTGTGAATTTTGAGCATACAGTTATTGTAACAGTTGTAAAATTTCATTTCGAGTCTTTTTAAGTAAATTTTATCGGACCATGTTATTGAAACTTTATTCAATACGTAACACATCCGCGATCTATTTTTAAAAGGAATGATATTACTCAATTACTTAAAAAATATCTATGTCTAGGGGAAAAGTTTTACTCAATATACGACATTTTGCCCGTTTTGACATTAAAATTTTAAATTGTTGTAATTCGAATACAATTTTTAGGGTCCCACTTGGATTAAGTTTATTCATTAATAAATTGTCTAAAAAATATGAAATAAATTGAATTTTGATAGATATATAATGTTACATTTACACTTTTTTGAAGTTCTGGCGTTATGTTTTATAACTTAATAATTCTAATTAATACATATTAAAGTGTTTGAAAACACTTTTATAATAATTAAATACTTTACAGGTTAATTAAATACTACAGGTTTGATTAAAGTTGAAGTGTACAGTTTCTAATGAACATTAATTATCCGTTATATTCTTGTATTTTTACTTCTATAAAAACATAACAAATAATGGAGGAAATTCATTTTTTTTTTGAAGTTCAAAACATGATTTTTTAACAAAATAAGCGAATAGGATACATATTAAAAGATATATGGGAATATAGGGATTTTTTTTATTTTCATATTGGTCCTTTAAATACTGAGTAGTTTCACCCAAAAAAAATTTTTCGACGTTATTAACTTAAATTCTTACTGTATAACTATACGTATATTAAAATGCACATATACTGTCAGCACCCCCCCATTAGATATATAGGAATAATTCAATTATAATTCTGTTTTTAATTCAATAACCACTATTTTTCAAATTTTTTTAAATGTATGGTCTTTAAAACATAGTGCAATCTTGATAAAAACTCTTATATCTACTTTTCCTGCAACCGCTGTTCCAGCATAGAGTACGAAAATATCCAAATAGAAAAATTAAAAATTTAGTAAAAATAAACTTTTAACTGTGCATTTGAAGCAAATATTAAGCATGCAGTACTTTTCCGGTACTCTAACGCAGATATCAAATATAAATTTACTATCTAACTTTGACTATAAATTTAAGTACTATATAATACAAATATTGGTTATATTTTGATAGATGCTTCTCAGACCTGCTTATGCATATGTCTACTTGATCAGGAAAACAAAGCAAACGCAATTGTGGGTAACAGGAATACCTTAAACTGGAAGTAAATTACAATAGCCAATAGACGAAAGTAGAAAGTTTATGGCCGAATTCGGCTTGTTAGACCTGTGTATAAATATAGAATATATACTTTCATGATTGGAGCATTAACCTTAAATCAACTATGACGCAAACAAATACTAACACAAGAGTGAATTATTATGGCCATAAATATCACATGTTTTCAATTCCCTGTTTTACAGTACATACGTTACCTTCAGTATTTGTTTTAGAAATATTTGAGCTATAATTATAAAAAATTTTAGTTGAGAGCAGGCTGTGGATCAAGAAGATCGCTCTGGCAGTTTATTTCAAACAGTTTTTTTATAGTTAACATTACCTGCTTGGATAAATTCCATCTGATATGGAAGACTTGTGAATATTTGGTCCTTAGTCTGTGTTTTTATTAATGTTTGAAACCACTTGTAAAATTCAAATTCCAGTACATTTTGTAAGTATTATATATCAAAACTAACAAGAATAATACAAAGTTACAAAAGAGATGTAACAAATAATGTAAATAGAATTTATTAGTGCATTATTTATTATTACACACGTTTTTCGGGAACAAAAACATAAAATATGCCCCTTCCGGCTTATTTGAAATGGTAGATTTCACATATTCTCGAAATATCATACTGAAGACGGGTTATTGGGATGTTTTAATATTAACACTTTTACGGGTACAACATTTATGGCTAAAACTTTGCAAGAAAATATCATGAAAAGCATACAAAACTTGTTTTTAAATCCAGGGATGGATTAAGTTACAATAAATTTGAAATTATCTTTGTTAAAATAATCACTAAACAACAATTAAAAAAAACTTCAAATTAATCTAAACTATCTCCATTTAAAATGTTGAACAGTTATTAAACATTAATGAGAATAAAAGATTTTCGGAATTAAAAAATTTATAAAAATATGTAAATTGATATTCATGTAGTAAAGTACCAGAGATAATAATTCTATGCAAATTTAAATGGCTGTCCTCATGAAACATACCATATCTTTCTTTTAATACATAACGAAATTTTTAACGCAATGTACAAGGATTAATAAAAAGGAGTGCACAGAGAATAAGGCGCACACATAGATTTTTTCGAAGAAGCGCACAAGGGTCAATGTGACAATTCAGCATAGGGTTTACGTTACCAGGAAATGAATAGTTGAAGCTACTTGGAGATGAGTCATCACGAAATAGCTCGGGTACATTCCTCCTGATCATCCACCACAGTTTACCCCACTTTTCAGGTTTATCACAAATGCAATAAACCGAGATATTTCTGTTTGTTACTACGTTCGAGGTTAAGTGGTAGAGAGGACTTTATAGTCCATAACTTCGCCTCCGAAATAAAGACATTTTTCATTTCATCATATCATGTCCCAGATCTTCAAACTTATCCAACATCAGATCACGTTTAAAAATGCGGAATGGTACCGAAAGGAAAGCCCCTGGCCATCAGTGTAGGTTTCTGTGGCGCCACCCCACAGTTTTTGCGAAAAAAGCATCCTTTGAGATAGTACTCAAATTAAGCCTATTTATGTTAACGATATGTGTGCGTAACATTCCCTATTAAAAGTAAATATGGTCCAGATTACTTTTGTTGAAAAGGGTTAACTATGCAGTTCCTTCCCATTGCGCTTTCTTCGCTATGCTTTTTTGTCACGACACCATGTACAAGTTCTATAGTATGAGAAGTTTCTTTTGAATCTTTTATAAACTATAGTGTTCACCATTGTTTCTGCAATGTTTATATGCAACCTATTAAAAAAATTAAAAGCACGTGAATACAAATATTACTGCACATTAACAGAAAGTTCGAAAACATCTTTTTATTCTCTATAGTAACTAACCCGTAACTATTCCTTTTCCAGAGTTCGTGAAATTTTGTACAGTGATTCTACACGTTCCTGGAAGTAACATAGACATACATACTAGAGTAAATTTGGTCCAATTTAAATAGTTTATTTAATTAATTTTTTAATTTTAAATCGTTGTTGATGTTTTATATTGGATCCGAAAGACTGCGCTACGACACATAATACAAAGCGAACTGATACTTAACAGGTGTTAATACTTTCTGCTGAAGTTCATCAAAGAGGCAGAAACATTTGTTTACATTTAAAATTTAGAAAATTTTTATTGTAAAGTGCTTGATCAGTAGTGTAATGCAGGTTGCATAGAAGATGTCATTGCCTAGTTTTAAATTCAGATTGCACCAATGATCAATAATCTATCTATATATATAAAAATGAATGTTTGTATGTTTGTCCTTTATGGAATCGTGAACTATTGGACCGATCATGATGAAAATTTGTACGTATATGTATTTTTCCACGGAGAAGGTTTATAACCTATGCCCATCCCTTTCCCGATTCAGGATTCCGCCCCACTGGTTACAGAAATACCCATAAGAAATGCATTGCAGCAAACATATGTTAACGTCTTTTCAAATTTTTAATCAGCTGTTCTTTGTAAACATATATTACACTTATAGTTTTTAAAACATAGAGTAAGCTTAAGAGAAACGACAAATTTTGTTTAAACTGTTTTTGCAATCACTGTTAAACATAGACTTTACTATCCAGATAATACAATTCAAATTTGACGTAAAAATTCACCTTTAACTGCAATATTTATTTAATATAAACCATGCTCATGCTTGATCAGAAGAGTAATGCAGATATCATAATTACTATCTTACGTTGGCTACAAATATAAAGAATGTTATAAAATCAACCTTAGTTGTTTTTTTTGACAGAAGTATGGTTCTCAAAACTCCGTGTGTACATATTCTCTCGATTGAGACAACAAAGCAAGCTCAATCGTGGCATCGGAGATATAACTAATTTAATCTAAAATTTATTATAGTAAAAAATAATTTACTAAGTAATATAAGGACTTCGGTTCTTATGATTTGCGTGCGAAGCCGTGGGTAACAGCTAGATAGAGGCAGGAATATGGTACATACCTTCATAATACGCCCAAGAGGCTCACGATGGAACGACTATCAATTATCTCAGCAATGTTTAGAATGTGATAGAAAAAGAATAAGTGAATATAGTGTACTGTTTTCAACGCGGCAATTGCGTGCGAAGCCGCGGGCAACTTTTGCAAAAAATTATTGAAATGCGCAGCAAAGCGCGCCGGGCCCGCTAGTAATATATAAAAATGAATGTTTTTGTGTTTGTCCTTTATAGACTCAGAAACTATTGGACCAATCACTATGAAAATTTGTATTTATTTGGATTTTTCTATGTTAAAGGTTTATATGCAATGCCCATTGATGTAACTCACCACCAGGCTGTACTGCAAGATATAAAAGCTATCAAAGCGCCTGAACATTATAAACTGCAATTACGACACAGTTACGTATATTAAATAGCCAAACACTATTTGAAGGCAAAGAAATACGTATAAGGGGAAAGCTTAAGAGACGCGTGCGAAGCCGCGGGAAACAGCTAGTAATTAAATATTTGTTTAGATTGTCATTTCGAGACAACATAAAAAAATCTAGTTATACTATTTACAAAAATCTAATGAGCTCCATCTTGAAAGTTGAAAAAACGCACACACATGTACAATAACATTAGATTTTTATATATTAATATTATAGAAATTACCTATAAAGCACATTATAAATACATACAATTATAAAATAAAATACATTTTGATCATTCAGAATTCGATTTATTCTTTTTTGTAATCCTTAAATGAAGCCACGTTGTTTCTTTCTCACGCAATACATGCTGGATTCTGTTTTACCCCTTGAGACAACTTCAGTATATAGCCACCTTCTTTCTGCACTAGTTAAGCGACTTATAAGGAATACATTG
Source organism: Homalodisca vitripennis (assembly GCF_021130785.1). Classification (NCBI taxonomy): domain Eukaryota; kingdom Metazoa; phylum Arthropoda; class Insecta; order Hemiptera; family Cicadellidae; genus Homalodisca; species Homalodisca vitripennis. The sequence continues at coordinate 147,391,367 of NC_060212.1, forward strand.
TAGCAATTTAAACTAAACATGAATGTAAAGGAGTGCACAATGATAGGTCATTTAATTGTCCTATTGTTTACCCTATTGCACTAAAGATATGATTTTAAACTTTTAAATTGATTTAAATTAAGCAATTGTATGTGTGAATATTATTTCAAAAATATAATAAATGTATTCGATTTGCATATATCGATAATCAGAGCTGCAATTTATGAAAATGTATCTTGTCGCCAAAGCGGAAGTTATCGTTTCTACACTAAACACGTTTCCGCTCCCAATCCGCAGCGTTGCCGACATTTCATCAGCTCTCTCAATTGCCACGGATACATCGGAGACTTCCGTTCAGTTGGTGCTGTGAAATTGAAATAACTGTTCTACCGTGTCATCTTCTCCTGGTCAATCTATTTTAACACTCGTTTCGATGTACGAGTATATCTTTACTTCATAAATTTACATTACTGTATACTACTGAAGATGCTGATTTACCTATTTTATTTCTTTGAAAAGATATAAGTAGTTTTTCTAGTATAAGAATTAATATACTTTAACCATTTAAATATTTTAAAAGTATTTATAACTAATAGCATTATTTCCATTTTAGTATTAAAGTTGTTAAAAGTAAATTAATTTATTGTTTTACTTTCTACATAATCGGAAAATATAAAATATTAATGTAGTATTAGGTTCCAGACATCAATCATGGAAATCTCATTCCAGTATTGTAATATTCATTTCGATGGTAATATTTAAATTAATAATATACTTTGCAGGTTGATTTAAATATCATTTCTATAAGGCACAAACATGAATTACATTCAACTTGTACGGATAATATTCTTAAATTTCCTACTCTTGTATTGTTCAATATTTTAAAACAAGAAATTGGTTATTACTGTTTACTATTGCAAGGTAAAAGCAAATTTTCTTACTAACGATAAGGATAGTTATAATAAAAGATATACAATATTTCGATTAATTTAATATTTCGTTTAGATCATTATAAAGGAGCAAACCAAGAAAACCTATCTGTAGAAAAATATTTCCATAAACACGTGGCTATTGAAATCACCCTTGTGACAAAATTTCGAGGATATTTTCCCATAATGATAAGTTTAAAGCTTGCAACGTCTTGTTTGTATTTGCTTCAATAAACAACAGATGTTCTTCTTCTCATAGCACAAAGATTGTAGGGGCAATCAGGTTTCTTCAGTCAGCGAATGTTTCCCGCATCCAAATCAGCCAATACAATATGCACATTCTCAGAAATATTTCTATTAGTCAATATAGTGTGGAGTGAAATAAAATAAAATAAATAATCAATAATCAATAAAATTAATAGAAATTGCCTGTCCATGATTAATTTAAATTAAACAAAATCGATGACAGTCCAAAAAGTTACATTTAAATAAGACTAGTTTGATAGTTTAAAGAATTTCTGTAATTTTTCAAAACGATAGAATTTATAATAGAATTTATATAACGGTGAAAAGATAATATTTTTTACTGTGTAGGTTCTCAATTATTTTGTTGCACTACAAGCTGTATTCTTGAACAATTTATTTGATACAGCAACTCTTTATAATTTCTTTTGTCAAATGAGTAACTAGGTGGGATCCCGATAATTATCTATAGTCTACTAGTTGATATAATTATAAATATAAATAGACCTTAAGATGGGATTGATATATAACTCAGAAGTAAGGTACCCTATTGCTAAAAAATCAAGGATTCGTATTATAATAGTTCATGGACTTATCATGCTGTCTAAAATAAGTTTTAAAGGTGTTCTCGTAAAGTGTACTTGTGGGAAATGCCCTTATTGAACTCGAATTGAAAAAGAAATTTTGTATAAAAATAAAAGATGCATTTTTACTTTCACTATATTCCGTTAAGTGCACGATAGGAAATGTGCAACCGGTGGTGTTTTATGCCCAACGTTCCTCTTCATTTTTATAGGTAACTAGCTGTTTCCCGCGGCTTCGCACGCTTTTCGTAAGCTTTGCCCGTGTATGTGCACTTCTGGTTCAAGTGAATTATATGTATTACCAATACCGAAGTAGAGTTTTTATTATTGCCGGAAAAAACTTAAAAGTGTATGTTTTTTAGCCATTGTCCACGTACATTACCTTATTATAAATTGGTCTAACACTCAAGCTTTAAGTACAACCAGAAATTCATTTTAAAGACAAATATACATAATAACTTAGTGCCTTCAAATTTTTTGGCTATGTAATATACGTAAGTGTCTCGTAATCGCAGTTTATAGTGTGCAGGCGCTTTAAAAAGTTTCAACTTAAGCAGTGCCGCCTGGTGGCGAGATACATCAATAGGCATAGCATATAAACCTTCTCCGTCGAAAAATACATATACATACAAATTTTCATAATGATCGGTCAAATAGTTTACGATTCTATAAAGGACATACACACAAACATTCATTTATATATAGATAGATATATATAGGATCAATGATGATGAGGTGATAACACGATAGATTCAAGTGACATTATATAGTATTTGTGGACGGGACCAATTTCGATCGTAAACTAGATCGGTTGCAGAAGCATAATTTGGTCCGGTCCGAGGCTTATATAATAGGCTCATTACCATTTACATTCATGGGCTTGCGGCATTTCCATTCATACTGCAAGTGGATTATTGCCGTCACCGCTTTGGTAATAGTTTGTTGCAGCATCAATACAAATAAGATGGTGACGTCGTTGTCATGTGTTTCATGAATAAACAACGTTCGTCACGGTCTACCAACTGTACGAGGCAATTTTATACAATAGTGGATTTTAAGTATTTCTCGGAATTCAGCAACACTTAACTTACTATCAAGATCGCTACCTCTTAATCTTGGCGCGAGTGACCAGTCATCCATTTGACTGTCTTAAGTCCGAAAACATTTAGAAACCTACTGATTGCTAGAGGGATACACTATCTACGAATTAAAAAAGTGACCCAACTCAATAAAAAGAGCTGCACTTGTCAGTATATTTTTGATTACTTGTTCAAAGCTTAAATAAAAAATATTATTATATTTTATATAACTTCTGGAATCGTACTGAGTAACATAATAATGCTCTAAACTAGTTATTTGAATACACTATATGACCGAAACTTAAATACACACATTTCATATATAAAATCAGACACATGGAAAAATGTTATCAAATTTATTCAAACAACATTTTTAAGTGGTATAATACAGCCGTGATGTAATGTAGAGCTGTAATTTCGATATTAATCTAAACTTCCCATTGTACCTGATGCATACCTAAGCTGAGTAAAAGTCTTTGAAAAATCTTAAGGTATCGTATAGTCTCGTTCCTACCTAAAACTGGTAGAAACCTACCTAACCATAATTGTGCATCGTTAACTGAAAAGAAAGAATTAAGGATTTTAATATATAATTGCGTCGTCTCACTTTTACATAGACACATTATATAGCATTTATAATATTATAGTAACGTGGATTATGAGAATACCATAATTTTTGATTACATAATCGTTAATGTGCACCAGCCACTTGTTTTATTAGACTAATGTAATTAACCACATGTCCTGTATACTTAGTGGTTAGGCTGGCGTGTGGTACTATATATCGTACATGTGTCCAAATCCGCGAACTTTTCCGAATTGTTGACTACGTTTTTGAGAACGAGTTCGAGTACAAGTATGTGTTTGAATATAGGCACGGACACCAAAAGTTCATTATTTACTGTATATAAACTGTATTATAAGTTTCTTCAAATGGATATATTTTAATTGAAAGAAGTCGGGAGGATGGTAAAGTTCACTTACGAAATTATAGGAAAATAACTTAGTGTTGTATTTTAACTATTGCGTTTTGCACAGGAAGTGTTAAAGCATGTCCCTCAGATGACTGTTATTAGTTAGAAGTACTACTCAGCTACAGTGGGGCTGAGAATAACTTATTTTTGTAATCATTGAAATGTCTTATTCGTTCTAGACATTTTTTTTTTAGACGTTTTAGTAATTTTCAATTAGGTATCTCAACAATTTATTAGATCCCACAATTTATTTGTACTTAATTTTGTGTTAGCACGTTTATTTAGTTGTTTTTGTTACCAAAAATACATCTCAATCATTCGAACTTATTAAACAAACTTACTGCTGTTTAAATTTGGGTTTCCCTATCCATATGATACAATATGAGAATAATAACGATAATAATTATTAAGATTTAGAGGACTTGAGACTATTCCATGAATGCCTTCAAATACTAAATTTTTTATTAGTTATTGAGATATTGGCATTACAAACATCGATTTGTTATTTTTAGATTAAAACATTTTTTAAAATTATCGTTAAGTAAATATGAGTGGAATAAAAAAGGTCTTATATAAAAAGGCAGTATAGAAAAATAATCTCTGAGTCATAATATAACCAAAACACACAATAATGTTATAGAGTGAGATTAGGCTGTTTTAGTTAAGCCTAGTTAGTTAGTCCTCCCCGTAGTGTAACATTTGGACCGAAGAGTCTTTAACAAGAGTTGTTAACTAGCGTCTTTAACTGTGACTAGATGGATTAAATTTGGTGTATTTCCGACAAACGTTCTTTTCTATCTCTATTTATCAAATCCGTTCCCTGATTCTTGAAAAAGATACACTCACCAACTCACCCATTAATGATTTTCAGGAATGTTTGGTATGTTGTACGCAGAACTGAGTATATTTACTGGACGGGGAAACTCGCTCCCGTAATTGTAAAACAGCATTTATTACATCCAAGAAGCCTGACCTTCATTAAAGTGCGCCTGTCTGTCCTCGGCCAATGAAAAATTTTGTCACAGGGCGAGGAAAAAGGCGGTCATTTAAAAAGAGGTAAACGTGCTTTGTAGTCCTGTAGAAACAAGTGATGGATTGGGATCCTTGAGCTTGTCAGTAGTTAACTGCAACTATGTGTACAAAATAGCAGTATTCACATAAGTGTTTTTAAATTAAAAAGAAAGAAAGAAGTTATTTTAATGTAGTAGTCAACGTAATATATGATTTTATGAATTAAAAAATGTTCTTACTTACCTCAAAAATGGTGGTCATTTAAAATATAAGATGAACATTTTAATATACAACAAGTTTATGAAAAACCAATTAGATGCGCCACTTAAATATCAGAGTTACATGTTTAAATTTTGTTGTTAACGAAGGAAGGATCGTGATGGAACCCAAAATGGAAAATTTCAGGAAAATTAATTTTTAATACTACTAATGTATGTGTGTTATTAATCGGGTTAGTATTTTATTTGCCCTTATGTATAAATATGGTCAAATTAATATTAAAAGCGTTCAAATTTTTCACGTGTTATTGGGAGATCCTCTGATTTCATAACTTTTCCATAACAGAAGTATTAATTTTCCTTTGAATTTCATAATAAATCAGCTCTTATTTCAACAAAAATAAGCCTTATTAACTATGAAATAATTACGCAAACGCACTTTTTTGTAACTATAACTAGAGTTAGTTCTAATACGAGAGCGCTAGTAGCTCAAGCAGTACGAAAGATGAATGGAGCTTGGTCCATTGTTATCTTCCATTATCTGAAACCATCGCTCAAAATATTATGTCCACTACATTAGCTCTATTATATCCCAATTTGAACGAGATATCGTAATAACCTCATAATTTCTAAATAGGGTGTACTTATAGCTATACACCTATGTCATATAGATATAGCACAAAGACTATTCACTGTAGGTTTTGAACTGGATGTTTTGATCTGTTAATATGGAGAAATATTACTAACACCTGTTGAGATCCATTAATATAACATTCAAATCGATGGAAGAAATTTAGAACTCATGATCCTTCCTCCACCTCCTCGATGTAGGACTTCAATTTATAAACCTTTCCTATCTTTTTTATTTTTATCGTCTTCAAATTTTCAGTACCACATCTTCTACTCACTATATCTTTGCCTTTAAATATAGTTTCTATTCGACTTAATAAAATACTGATTAATTACCATATTACTACCATTTCATAGTTTATAATTTTGTAAGTTTTTACCTCAGTTTAACGTTTTCTTCGTAGGAATGATACATTTTCTCTTTAATATAAAGGATTTGCACATTATGTGCTGCGTCTGATTCCCTTTTTTCATCTCAGCAGTTCTTGTTTAAATCGATTCTTGGATAATTAGCATATATGTAACTTGAAGCTTGACCGCCATCAAATAAATGACGAAATCAATGACTTGTTTGGATGTTTGAAACTCAATTGCGCAAACTCATTTGGATTATATAAGCAAAATTTGGAATGCAAATTAAGTACGTGTCAGATTCAAACATATGCTTTTTTATTCCAAAATATCACCCAAAAATACGTTTAAATGTAATTTAAAGGAAATGTATTTACACTAAAGGTAGGCAATACTTTTTAAAGCTGATCGATTCACAGAAATTAATTGCCACGCAATATTGCACTATTTTGATTTTGCAAGAATAAATATCAGCAGTCATTATATGATGGAAATATTAATGACAAGTAGTGCTATCTGACCGTTTTCATAAATGGCAATTATTGTTCAAACCGAGTATTTTATTCTGAACCTTTTTTCCCCCTTGGGGCGGCCTACTGCCATGCACTTAAGCCTTAAGGGCTTTTTGCGCACCCCGGAAACACACCATGAGGCCCACTAATCTACAAATTCAGCAGTTCAAGAAACCGCCGAAAACAACCTATCAAGTCCTCCTGGAAAAATTCACCACCCCTGTCCAAACTACCAAAGATGGCATACCGCTCTCTTGCTATTGCAGGGCAATCAAAGAGCAGATGCTCAGCAGTCTCCTCCTGCTCATTACACCTTCCACAGAGCGGATCCTCCTGAAGGATGCCGACTCTGTGAAGATGCTTCCTCAAGTGACCATGCCCCGTAATGAGTTCAATGACCTTAGAAGACATTGATCTGTTTAATGAGAGAAGGTCCGAAGCCACCTTGGAGGAAGGTGACCGTAATACCATTCTACTCACTCTCAAACCCGGATGCAACCTCCACCTTCTCTCATGCTCCGCGCGAATCCATTTCGAGACAACCCTAGAGGATTCACTCCTTGGAACACCGCAGAACGGTTGAGGGCCCGTCATAATTGTCGCTGAGCCCTGGTTGGCCAGGGCATCAGCTCTTTCGTTCCCAAGAATCCCATCATGACCAGGAACCCAACAAACTGTTACATTGTTGATTCTGGCAAGGGAGGAAACGGCCTCATAGCAATCCCAAACCAGTTTGGATTTGATCACGCAAGAATCCAGCGCCTGACTGTCCGTGAAAATATTAATCTTCTTGCTCCTATATTGCAGACGAAGATTCTCACGAGCACATTCCATAATAGCTGCGACCTCCGCTTGAAAGACTGTCGGATACGGACCTTAGGGACCACCAGCTACCTACATGGTCTCCCTCCCAGAATTCCAGCGCCTGTGCCGCTTTTTTTTTTTAGAGCCGTCTGTGAACCATTCGAGCTCCGCTGGTGGTTCTGAACTTTTACTTTAATAATGAACAATTAATTGTAAATTTAACGTGAAGGGTAGTCGAATGTGGATTCTTTTGACTTTTCCCACACATTTAAATTAGCTGAAGGACCAAAAACTAAAGGACAGATAAACTCCAACAAGATTCAAGACATTATTTCCTCCATAACTGCAAATTGAGGAAACATTCGAGCGCTGTGAGTCCTTGACTATATAAAATGGAATCACAAAACAATACAATAACTTCTAAATGTAGTTTTTTATAACATAAAATCTTTGAATCAACATTACCTCCGTATTCACTGCTGAGGTATACTATACCCATAAATTGTGATACGATTCCCATACTGAATAAGGGGAAATAGGAAGATATAGCGAAAAGATGTTGGATAACAGGTGCATATACTGTACTGTATCAGGTTTACAGATATTTATACATTCGAAAACCGATACCAAGGGTGAGCAGCTAGGCAGCAAGCCCGCAAAGTAGGCATACAATTCATTTAAGGGACTTAAACAAATTTATATATTATGAATTTATATATTTGTATATTGGGACATTATGAAAAGTTCATGTTTTATGCTCGCGTATGTTTGTCCACCACACATTATATCTAAAACCATTTGACGTACCGTTAAAAATACTTCGAATATAGTTCCGTTGAATCGTAATAGTTCTATTGAAGGATAAAGCGCAACCAGGATTTAGTATTTTGTTGTTCTATCTCTTATTCTCTAAGTGGAATACAGTGATGAAAGTAAGGGCTTCTCGAGAGTAGTAGGCTTCTCAGACCAACCTATATATGTATATACCTGTAAATTTTGTCTCAAATATTACATTGGAAAAGCAATCATTTTTAAAAGTAAGAATAACTAATCGCTAGTTTGATACTGTTCACAGAAATTCTGAAAGATGATTATCTGCACATAAAATTCAACATAAGCAAAACAATTTGGAAAATTGCTACAATCTTAAAGAAATTTATCATTAGAACCAAACCCTGAACATATTTTATATGTAATAACTTTAAGGGATGTTGAAAACATATAATTTTTAAATCTAGGTAGTTTTCATATAAGATGAAAAATTACTAAATATTCTTCATCGCAACTGATGGAATAGTTGATGATTACAACGTTCATGTTTTTTTCATTATTATCTATAGAGTTAAAGTTTCTTTTTCCATGGAAAATTTTGCGGATATTTCTGCTAATCTATATGAAAATCGCCTTTTCTATTTTACAGCTGACGTTTAATATAAGCCATAGTAATAGATAAATTAGGCTTTAGTTTTATGTTCAAATAGATCAGAGAATTCTAATGTAGAATCAGTGAGCTGTTTCAGTGTACTTTCGACCTATGTAACCCCCCCCCCTGCTTCTACGATGTTGTGTCTGTCTAGTCATCGCGTGGTCTGTCTGTCTAATTTTACCGATAGCGTCCCTTGGACTTTGAGTCACCACTTTTACCATCGGAATCTTTCTGAGCATGCCACACTCCGGTAGTGGTATCTCGGCAGAGGGTCGTCCTTTGTCTTCTCGTTTGTAATATTAGTTTCGCCTTGGAACTCGCCGCGTTACGAAGAAGCGATCTTATTTTCTCTACATCAAGGTTCGTGTGTATTGAGCGTTGTTGAAGTAGTGTCACATTTTTGTCTCGTGTAAGATGAATTCACTCAAAATTTACATCCTACAGTTAGTTTTACTTAAGCGTTTGATATAACAAAAACATCAATATATTTCACATTTATTCCTTATAAATACTAATGAAAGTTAACATCTTTGGCTACAGAACACGTTTCAACACTGTGCCACGAGTCATGTACCGACTTTAGGACAGCCTAAGTAGTAGTAAGCTGCGTCAACCACAGTGTTGAACTTAGTAGTTAGTTGTAAAAACGTGTGGGTAAATGGAATGGTTTTTAACAGTTAATTTCGTCATTTCTATACTGACCACTTTGATTTCCATGAAAACGTGTCCAGAAGATGTAATTAAACATTCACCGCCGAATGAGATGTATATTTTTAGTTTTTGTATATATTTAACTGCCATTCTTGTCTAAACAATGTTGTAAAGTGTTGGATGATAAGAAACTTTGTGGTGTTGCACGATCAAAGAGGTGCAAGTTGGAACCCTGAGATCCCAGCGGCTCGCATTTCATCTCCAACACTTTACAGTTGTTGGAACCACATATCACCATGATACTGGTATTGTGCAACATGGTTTACTTTTAACGAACAATAATGTAGTTTTGTGTTTACTTAATTGCTCACTTGATTCTTTGCCGCGGTTGGATGTAGAAGCATGCTGCCGATTTTCCTTGCGATTATTTATTAACTCGTATTAACTGCCTACCAAGGACAGAGATAGGAAGAGTGTCATTGTTTCATGGTATTATTTGAAAGCATTTATTATGAGTGTAAAAACTGTAAATTGCATTAAATCATTCAAAAGAAAAAAAGCAAAGAGAACGTAAATAATTTACGTAATTTTTTGCAGTTCAAGCTTTAATCCTTAGTAAAGCTTTAAAAAAACTAAGAAAAACTATGTAAGGCCATATGACTGTTATTGACGGTTGAACTGTTTAAAATCTATCTTAATTTCTATAGTAAACCCTTTTGTAATAATGTATAACTTCTGAGTACACTAGGTGAAAATAAAGGAATATTCAGATTTTCAACTAGTGTACTGTATATGTATTTTAAAGACATTTGTAAGGAGTATATAACAATATTATATTATACATGAAAAATAAATATGGTTTTAAATTTTGATCCTAACGGTTCAAAAAATTACCATGAATGCTAAATACATGAACTTAAGAGGCAGAATTAGACGGACCTTCAGTCCTACAGATTCATTTATTTGTCTTATCATAATAACAATTGATCAGTTAGTGCTGTTGCACTTATGCGTGTTAAAACGCTTTGGTATAATATGTTTCTAAGCAGATTTTAAGTAAGTGTTAGATTAAAAATATATAAAGACATATATTTACTATATGAAGGGAACAGATTGCACACCGCAATAAATAGGTCCAACCAAATAATGGGATAGTTTATTTCTACCCTATACAAGAAAAATACTGTGTAAGAGATTGATTTATTATGCATAGTTTTAATAATCATTACATTTTAATTTTATATTTATTTAAATAAATTTTAATTACAAAAATTTTAATAAGTATAATTATATTTACATACAAAATTTCATAATAATAATATGATATAAATTTTACTATCATGTTCATGACTATAGGACATATTTTTGAGAACAATATGGCAGATTTTAAAAATTTCTCTAATAAAGACAGTATATTTAAATAACTGTCTTTTTATTTATATAGCTTGTCTGTTTTTAATATAGTTACTGACCTTATTGTAAAAATTATATAATATCTTAGTGGTATTTATATTTCATTAATCATGCTTTCCACGAAAGTACTAAAATTTTTGTAATTTATATTATGTACATTAATACAACAATATGCCCACAAAGACTACTCGTCAGAAATCCATTAAAGTTGAGAAGAAATCCATCATTTATTTACTAACAGTCTACCAGTTTTGTGTGTTCTACTGGTATTTATTTTTAAAACTGGGTTTAGAATATTCAACATTGCCTGTACAAAAACTGACAACAATTCTCGTATTTCCAACGGATGCGAGAATCTTTACTGCTGTTTAATAAACAATAACATTTTGTTATGCATCAATTTTAAAGCATTCTTAAAAAAACTACTTAAGTTAAAAGGGTTTTAAACTATTTCAACATCGTAGCCAAATTTATTTGGGATTGCTTTCTCCGTGGTTTTGTAGTGAACATTTAGCTCTGGAATCTAAAACATTTCTTATTAATCAATAACTACAGAATGTTTGTACATACCTTGAGCGATGTTATATAATAGTACATTTTTGGGTATTTATAACAAAAATGCCAATATTGAATAGGGAAAGATTAATTAAATATAAATGAAATTTTGTAACAATTTCAAGTAAAAAATACTATAAATCAAAGTAATAAAATCAAATTCCGATTGGAGGATATACAATCGGAAACTGTCAATGTTCAGGCCCGACTGATTTATTGACAGTCCAGTCGTGTTAACTTGTTTATCCTTGACAATCCCCGCGAGGGAAACGTGCATTGTCGGATTTGAATAACAAGCCTGCCATCGCTAGCGGCATAGCGTCAGTGGGTTCGACAATCACTCATAAACTGTTTGATTTAATTTAACTTATTTGTATTTCAATTTCTGATTCTGCAATGAACATATTACTCAACTATACTTTGTTTTTTTGTTCAAGTTCCAGGAACATAAAACTGAAACTTGGAAGAGGAAAAATTAAATCCAAAATTAATATTAATTTTATTATTTGGTTAACATTTAAAATGTTGTTTACTAATTGGGTACAAAATTTTAAACACTGTCCTCTCAATAACGTCTGAATAATTTTCGGTAATCCATCATTTATTTAGATAAAATACATACACTTTTTAAGAGTATTGCAAGTTTTTGTGATGATTTTAATAAAATATTAAAAATGTTTTATTAACTCCATCATATTCAGGGTTTCTTCTTTACATTTTATAATTTCAGCTATATATTTCAATTAAATTGGCATTGGATAATCTCCACGATCTATAATATTATTCCTATCAACTAATGTTTAAATTACTACAAAAACTCTGCATTCAAATGTTGATAACAAAATACTTCTCATGATCTAAGAGATTATTAAGCTTACATAACGTCATTTTAATTGAAAGATGTAACCTTTCAGACGTGATAAGTTTAGTTGGCATGGAATAAGAAATGTACTTAGATAAATCCATAACTCATTACGTAGTATTCACTGATTACCGTATTACGCTAGTTTGGAAAAATAAACGCTGCCTTATCGTTAGACAATCAGCATGTAATGTTATCTCCTCCTAATAAAAGTCTGTGGTTTAAGCAATTATTAGAGCCAAATGTTTTTTACAAACAATTTGTATTGTTTTTACTCCTGTTGTGTCCAGGAGGGCTGCTATTGTAAGGATAACGTAACGCTTGACTAATTTTAATTTTCTTATATATTTTATGAACTATTTAGCAATCAGATATATTTAGATATGTGTTTAATTTTTACGCAGTTTAAAGTAACAATGCAGTATTAGGAATAACCTACATATTATATTTATGATAAAAATGATTTTAAATATTATGGTTTATAATGCTACTATGCAAAGCTTTATAAATAATCAATAAACATGAGTAGCTATATATTTATAGTATTTGAGAAGTTATACAATGTTTTAGATATCTTTGACGTATAAAGTGTAATGTTTAGTCCACTAACGCAGTTATATAAATCCACTGAGGTAAACAACCTGTGCTATTACACGGTCCGGTTTGGGGCGCTACGCCGCGCTGGGAGACATTTATTGTCGGTAAAAAGTGAGTTTTTGTCTGAAGATAACACGTGGATGAGCACTTTTTTTGCACATGAAAGGCATTCTAACGTGAAACGGTTCAAAACTATGTTCACTGCACACATTTAAATGCACAAAGTCTAATACTATAAATCTAACATTTATAAATACCCGACAAGGGATTTTGATATCATTTGTATAAGCTCTAATTTTGGTATAAGAAGTTCTAGCCTAGAGCTTCAGGCAATTCATAGAAAAATTAATACAACTAATATATTAGGTTGAATACCGTATTTGAAATACGCAATGTAGCGTCATCTCTGCCACTTTATTCTGGACCTTTATGCAGAATAATACAATGTATTATCTGTATGTAACTTTTTCTATAGTATAATGTGTTATAGAAAAAGTTTAATGGGGAGATCAGCGCATTCGCTGTTGACATAGCTTTTTTCTACTGTGAAACAAATACACAATTGTTACGGAACCAAATTAATTAGGATCTTTAAATTTTGAGACGCTGGTGTAAATTAAATAACATTTTAGTAATCGTTGGGAAAACAAAGTATGTACATTTTGATTTTTAAAGATTTTAACTTTTATTCAAATTTCAAATTTCATGAATTTAGCTGTACAGAAACATAGGAGATTTATGTAACTGTAAATACATTACAAAGGAAGACAACTTAAAATATTATGGAATAATATTTGATTTGAAATTAACATTGGAAAAACATATAACAGTCTTGCAAAATAAACTTAAATCCACTACGAGAACATTTTATGTGTGTAAAAGTTCTGCGAAGAAAAATTGTTACGAATTCTGTATTTTGCCCTGGTAGAGTCAAGTTTTCAATATGGAGTTGTTTTCTGGGGAGGGACGTATAAATATTTAATAGAGAGGTTAAGAGCCATACACAATCATTTCATGAGAATAATTACGCACAATAGAATACGAGAGAGCTCCTTTCCTATTTTCATTGAATTAAAAATTCTACCACTGCAACATTTGTTTATTTTTAAAACCCTTATGCTGTTTTACACTAGAAGTGGTAATTTAGGAACAACGGGCCTAAATATTCCTACCAAAAGCATAGACCGGCGAATGTCCAGAACACCTAAAGTCAACAAGTCAATACTAAAGCATTCTTTTCTTTACAATGGCCCACATATTTTTTAATAAATTGCCTTATAACGTTCTTATATCTAGTGATTTTATTATATATATATATATATATATATATATATATATATATATATATATATATATATATATGTTCAAGCCTGAAACATTTTGCCCTATCCTCAACGGTTTGGCCGCATAACGCGTTTTAAGTGTTGATTTTTTAAGTTTTACGTGATATTTTTAAACTGCCCAGTGCAGTCTTTTGTCCTAAGCTCTGTACTGCCTAAATTATAGGTCGTAGCTTAAATCTGATGGCATAATCGAAAGACAAAATTAAATTTTCGACAAGAAATGTGCAGTTACTTTTTGTCATATCTCTAACGGTTAACCCGTGAAATGCCATTAAAGTCAAAAGTTTGATTAAAACTGAAAAATTCAATAAAATAGGTCCAATTTAATTCCGAATTCCGCTTATCCCCGAATTTGGCCAACCCCCGAAAGGGAGCCTGGGGTGTGTCGTTGACCCCCGGTAACATTAACCCCCCCCCCCGAAATTTCCTGGAATGACCAGATAACCAACAAAGTAAATTAAACCCCCTGATGTGTTAACCCTCCTGGTAACATTAACCCCCCCCCCCCCAGGGAATTTCCTGGCATGACCTCATGTCCCAATTTTAACAATCACCAAATCTCTCTTATCCCCGAATTCACAAGCGTAAATTTAACCGCTCATCCCCGAATTTGCAAGCTTACATCATGGGGGCCTGGGGGCATAGCCCCCAGCGAGCCGAAGGCGAGTCATAAATTATACGCGCGTAAATCCCAGACGTTAAATGCCATCACGAGAATATATAGTTATAATACACACCACTTTCTACTATAATGCTTAAGTGGTTTCATTCATTTTAAATTTATGACAAATTATTTAAAAATATATCCTGATGTTTTGTATTTTACATATCTTAATGTCTCCATACAAATTATGCACAGAATATTTTACGGATGTTGGTTGAGGCACCACACATTTAAACTGAAACAAAATATCATACACATGTACTAAATGCCATACGTAAAAAATACAATGGAAAGCATTTATTAAACTTCAGTAACAGCCAAGTAACAGGTTCATCCCGCGATCACTGATTTATTAACATGTATCCTGTCGTTACTCAATTATCCCTTAAAAATATTCGATCTGAGGGGAAAAGTGTATTTCCTCACGAAATTGCTCGTAAACTTTATAAACGTTTTACGGACATAAAAATCGTGGTAATTGCGTCAGCGCATTCAACTAAGAGTTATTTAAGGGTACTTGGATTAATTTATTAGTTAAGAGAAAATATTAATTAAAGCTTCACTTTTAGTTCGGTACATACATAAATTTATTTGTGAATTTTGAGCATACAGTTATTGTAACAGTTGTAAAATTCATTTCGAGTCTTTTTAAGCCAATTTTCGGAATGTTTTGAAACTTTATTCAATACGTAAACAGATTTATTTTTAAAAGGAATGATATTTTATTTCTTGATCTATGTCTACGTTTTACTCAATATACGATATTTTGCCCGTTTTGACATTAAAAGTTTAAATTGTTGTAATTCGAATACAATTTTTATCCCGTAAAGTTATTCATTAATAAATTGTCTTTAAAAATATGAAATAATTGAATTTCAATAGATATATAATGTTTACATTTACACTTTTTTGAAGTTCGGGCGTTATTTTTGTAACATAATAATCTAATAATACATATTAAAATGTTTGAAAACACGTTTATAATAATTAATTACTTTACAGGTTTAAATTAAATACCACAGGTTGATTAAATACTTTGAAGTTTACAGTTTCTAATGAACATTAATTGACGTTATTTCTTGTATTTTTACTTCTATAAAAACATTAACAAATAATGGAGGAAATTGAGTTTTATTGAAACAAAACATGATTTTTTATCAAAATAGCGAAATAGGTCGTAGTTAAAAGATATATGGGATAGGGATTTTTTTATTTTCATATTTTGGTCTATAATACTGAGTAGTATCACCCAAAAAATTTTTCGACACTAACTTAAATTCACCCTGTATAACTATACGTATATTAAAATGCACATATACTGTCAGCACCCCGTTAGACATATAGGAATAATTCAATAATTATTCTGTTTAATTCAATAACCACTATTTTCAAATTGTTTAAATGTATGGTCTTTAAAACATAGTGCAATCTTGATAAAAACTCTTATATCTACTTTTTCTGCAACCGCTTTTCCAGCATAGAGTACGAAAATATCCAAATAGAAAAATTAAAAATTTAGTAAAAATAAACTTTTAACTGTGCATTTGAGCAAATATTAAGTATGCAGTACTTTTCCGGTACTCTAACGCAGATATCAAAGATAAATTTACTATCTAACTTTGACTATAAATTTAAGTACTATTATAATACAAATATTGGTTATATTTTGATAGATGCTTCTCAGACCTGCTTATGCATATGTCTACTTGATCAGGAAAACAAAGCAAACGCAATTGTGGTAACAGGAATACCTTAAACTGGAAGTAAATTACAATAGCCAATAGACGAAAGTAGAGAGTTTATGGCCGAATTCGGCTTGTTAGACCTGTGTATAAATGTAGAATATATACTTTCATGATTGGAGCATTAACCTTAAATCAACTATGACGCAACAAATACTAACACAAGAGTGAATTATTATGGACATAAATATTACATGTTTTCACTGTTTTACAGTACATACGTTACCTTCAGTATTTGTTTTAGAAATGTTTGAGCTATAATTATAAAAATTTTAGTTTGAGAGCAGGCTGTGGATCAAGAAGATCGCTCTGGCAGTTTATTTCAAACAGTTTTTTTATAGTTAACATCACCTGCTTGGATAAATTTCATCTGATATGGAAGACTTGTGAATATTTGGTCCTTAGTCTGTGTTTTTATTAATGTTTGAAACCACTTGTAAATTCAAATCCAGTACATTTTGTAAGTATTATATATCAAAACTAACAAGAATAATACAAAGTTACAAAAAAGATGTAACATAATAATGTAAATAGAATTTATTAGTGCATTATTTATTATTACACGTTTTTCGGGAACAAAAACATAAAATATGCCCCTTCCGGCTTATTTGAAATGGTAGATTTCACATATTCTCGAAATATCATACTGAAGACGGGTTATTGGATGTTTTAATTTTAAGACTTTTACGGGTACAACATTTATGGCTCAAAATTTGCAAGAAAATATTATGAAAAGCATACAAAACTTGTTTCTAAAATCAGGGCTGGATTGAGTTACAATAAATTTGAAATTATCTTAGTTAAAATAATCACTAAACAACAATTAAAAAAAACTTCCAATTAATCTTAACTATCTCCATTTTAAAAAATGTTGAACAGTTATTAAACATTAATAAGAATAAAAGATGTTCGGAATTAAAAAATTTATAAAAATATGTAAATTGATATTCATGTAGTAAAATACCAGAGATAATAATTCTATGCAAATTTAAATGGCCGTCCTCATGAAACTTATCATTGCTTTCTTTTAATAAATAACGAAATTTTTAACGCAATGTACAAGGATTAATCAAAAAGAGTGCACAGAGAATAAGGCGCACACATAGATTTTTTCGAAGAAGCGCACAAGGGTCAATGTGACAATTCAGCATAGGGTTTACCTTACCAGGAAATGAATAGTTGAAGCTACTTGGAGATGAGTCATCACGAAATAGCTCGGGTACATTCCTCCTGACCATCAACCACAGTTTACCCGACTTTTCAGGTGTATCATAAATACAACAACCAGAGATATTTCTGTTCGGTACTACGTTCGAGGTTAAGTGGTAGAGAGGACTTTATAGTCATAACTTCGCCTCCAATAAAGACATTTTTCATTTCATCATATCATGTCCCAGATCTTCAAACTTTTCCAACACCAAATCACGTTTAAAAATACGGGATAGTACCGATATGATAAGCCCCTGGCCATCAGTATAGTGTTCGGTGGCGCCACCCCACAGTTTTTGCGAAAAAAAAAAGCATCCTTTGAAATAGTACATACTAATGTTTATGTATATTTATTTATATGTAATTTAGATGTTTTATTTATTTTGTTTTTTATAGCCCTATGTATAACTTTTAATTTCCTGAAGACGGTTTAAGCCGAAATAAAGAATTTGTTTGATGTCTTCCTATTTATTATTGACGATTACACACACACACACACACACACACACACACACACACACACACACACACACACACACACACACACACACACACCACACACACACACACACACACCACACACACACACACACACACACACACACAGTTATATCTGTGTATTTGCTGTAGTGTTCACAACATTTGTAATGAAAGGAAAAACTCAAAGTTATGAAGGGCAATGATAGTGATAGTGTTTTTTCAGTGGTTATGAATTATGTATGAAATAGACTACATAATACAGAGTGGTAATGACTTATGGGAACTAAGAGAGCTGAGGAGACCTATGATCTGGAAGTTGGGGACTGGGAGCATTATGAATATATAAATTATGCAACAACAGGTGGCGGTGAAAATATAGATTAAAATGAAAGAATGAAATGAAAAATTGCAATGAAAATATTGATTTGAATAAGAGAAAAACTATTCAAAGAGAACATTAATGATAAATATTTTGTGATGTTTATCTTTAAACTGCAACTGATATAAAATATGAATATGTAGAAGGTTGAAATATGTATTGACTTCTAATATTTTTCACATCGATGCAACATCAATGTATTGGCGTTATTCTTTCACCCTCCACCTCCTTTACAACACCAGCTCTGGCCGGACAGTAAACGGCCATATAAAATTGTCAAGGCTGATCTTTATGTGCGAGCCGGCCGGCCTGTAGATCTGTGGATCATCCTTTGCAATCTTTATCACCGTTGTCGGGTAGATTTATTTCTTACATTATACGTTTGAATAAGTGATATAAACAGTCATATTATTTTATATATTGAGAGATAAAGTACAGTACCATTTTCATGAACAAGGTTAAGTACACCACACCAGTGTGGTCTGTGTGTCGTGAAACAGGCATCTATGAGACTGCATTAAAAATTTAAAGTCCTCTATCTTACTTAATTCTTGAGATATCCTGTGGGAGACAATCATGTAATCATACCGAAAAGAAATTTTTTCACCAAAGCAGGTAGAAGAGAAATTTTGCTCTACAAAAATCCATTACGGAACTTATGTTCCATCATAGAACGCGTGATGAAAATTAAGTTTCATCTTTACTACGTGGAAATGAAGTAAGTTTCATGAAAAATATCTTAGGATTATGTATTTGCAGAGATATCTTGCGTATATCTGTTACAACGCCTCATGTTAAAAATGCAGTTTAGTTGTACTCAGAATATTTAAAAATTTATTATTTGTACGATTTTCTTGTTTCAAAGATGGTTACCCATACATAAATGGAAAAAGTTTCGCTAATCTCCTGAAGTGACTTGCACTACATTGAACACGATGTTGCCTATATATATATATATATATATAAAATGAAGTTTCATGTAAAATATTAAATGTATCGGTAATTTAGTTCTAGAGATATTATGCGGACAAGCAGAATAGATATTATAGAGCCCCTCGTGTCATAGGTCTCACCAACCCTCAGGTAATACTGTAGATTGTCAAAATATTTGTACAATTTTCAACTTAAATTACCGATAGCAGCCTAGTGTTGTTTAGGTAGGTAACCATGGAATTTTAGATATCCGTTCATCAACGTGTATACTTCTAAAGGCTAAAGACCGTCCTCCAATATTTCGATATGATTGCTGTCTATAATCACTTATCAGTTGTTTGTAAAAAATTCTGTTGGTGATTGTTTTTTTAAAGAAATAACAGTTTAAAAATCATCTGTACGAACTATAATTTGAATTTAGGACAATTATTATTATATACACACAGCACATAAAATTTAGCATCTTTAACATTATACTTTACAACCATCTTACTATTAAAATAAACATGATTAATTATTTGTCATATACTCGTACAGTTTAATATACAGTAAATACTCCTGTATATTAAAAAATTTAGATGTTTATATATATATATGTGTGTGAGTGTGTCGTGTGTGTGTGTGTGTGTGCATTGTAAAGTTGTATGAAGTATTGTAGATGACAATTATTGCAATTTTAACATTTCACTATAATAATATTAAAATAATTTTTGAATTAGTCCTTCAAAAACTGAACCTTTGTAGGTTGACTTACAAAAAGAAAAAAACAATAATAAATGTAACTTATATTAATTTTGGACGATGAACTTCAGCATTACTGATCCAAACATTTATCGATCATAATGCAACATTTAGAACGCAGAATTGTTCTTGAATATTTCCAGAATTTGTATTGTATAAAATATATATTCCAGTATCAAGTTCTGGACATTTTTGTACTACAAGTTACAGTTAAATCATGTTCGGAAAGGATCTCGTGGTATGAACAATATTGTAAATGTTAAATGCTTTCGATGATAGTTTTTAATAATTAAATAATTATAATTTTGTAGTATATTTATTCATTATTTGAGAATAATCTTCTTCTCAAAGAGACGAATTTTTGAATATATATTATTATTGTTAACTCATATATTGTTTAATAAATTTACTTAGACATTTTGTTGAAAAGTTGTTATACATAGTAATAATATACTCGTACTGTCGTGAATACAGGGGCTCAGTAAAGGCGAATGTGTATATAAAACGTTATTTTAAGTAACGTACCAATAAAACAACGTTTAGGCTTCGTCGGATCCAGTCGAGACATTCATATTCATGTCAGGTTAAGATTGCTAACCTTTAAAACAGAGTTGAAGAACTGAATGTTGAATGCTTGTCAGAAATCAATTGACCTAAAGTTGCTCCGCCTTCTTTCAAAACTACTAAAAGAAACGTTCCTCCTATCCTCGGAGAGAGAGAATACAGACGCTGACCTGGTACTATTCAAATTGATGTAAGGTTTTTTTCAACAATCGATGCCTTTGTAGTATCCGTCAGTTTGAAAGGAATCCGTCACAGAAGCCAGGTTCTGCAGTTTTTAAATTAATGTTGGATTCTTGAATGGAAGCAAATTTTACTTTTGCATAGAATCACAGCCAAGTTTATTTTCGTAGAATCATTATTAAGGTATGTGAACGATATGTGTGCGTAACATTCCCTATTAAAAGTGCATATGGTCCAGATTACTTTTGTTCAAAAGGGTTAACTATGCAGTTCCTTCCCATTGCGCTTTCTTCGCTATGTTTTTTTGTCACGACACCATGTACAAGTTCTATAGTATAAGAAGTTTCTTTTGAATCTCTTGTAAACTATAGTGTTCACCATTGTTTCTGCAATGTTTACATGCAACCTATTAAAAAAATTAAAAGCACGTGAATACAAATATTACTGCACATTAACAGAAAGTTCGAAAACATCTTTTTATTCTCTATAGTAACTAACCCGAAACTATTCCTTTTCCAAAGTTGTAGCAATCGCTATCTTGAATCTAGAAGTGTGATTACAATTTATAAATGTGTAAGAATAAAATTAGTTTAAAATAATTAAATATTTATTTTGATTGTCATTTCGAGACAACATAAAAAAATCTAGTTATACTATTTACAAAACTCTAATGAGCTCCATCTTGAAAGTTGAAAAAACGCACACACATATACAATAACATTAGATTTTTATATATTAATATAAATATAGATATTACCTATAAAGCACATTATAAATACATATAATTATAAAATACAATACATTTTGATCATTCAGAATTCGATTTATTCTTTTTTGTAATCCTTAAATGTAGCCACGTTGTTTCTTTCTCACGCAATACATGCTGGATTCTGTTTTACCCCTTGAAACCACTCCAGTTTATAGCCACCTTCTTTCTGCGCTAGCTAAGCGACTTATAAGGAATACATTGTAGCAATTTAAAATAAACGCAAATGTAAAGGAGTGCACAATGATAGGTATTTTTTTTGTCCTATTGTTTACCCTATTTCACTAAAGATATGATTTTAAACTTTTAATTTGATTTAAATTAAGGATTTGTATGTGTGAATATTATTTCAAAAATATAATACATGTATTCGATTTGCATATATCGATAATCAGAGCTGCAATTCATGAAAACGTATCTTGTCGCCAAAGCGGAAGTTACCGTTTCTACCCTAAACACGTTTCCGCTCCTAATCCGCAGCGTTGCCGACATTTCATCAGCTCTCTCAATTGCCACGGATACATCAGAGACTTCCGTTCGGTTGGTGCTGTGAAATTGAAATAACTGTTCTACCGTGTCATCTTCTCCTGGTCAATCTATTTTAACACTCGTTTCGATGTACGAGTATATCTTGACGTCATAAATTTACATTACTGTATACTACTGAAGATGCTGATTTACCTATTGTATTTCTTTGAAAAGATATAAGTAGTTTTTCTAGTATAAAACTTAATATACTTTAACCATTTAAATATTTTAAAAGTATTTATAACTAATAGCATTATTTCCATTTTAGTATTAAAGTTGTCAAAAGTAAATTATTTTATTGTTTTACTTTCTACATAATCGGAAAATATAAAATATTAATGTAATATTGAGGTTCCAGACATCAATCATGGAAATCTCATTCCAGTATTGTAATATTCCTTTCTATGGTAATATTTAAATTAATAATATACTTTGCAGGTTGATTTAAAAATCATTTCTATAAGGCACAAACATGAATTACATTCAACTTGTACGGATAATATTCTTAAAGATCCTACTCTTGTATTGTTCAATATTTTAAAACAAGAAATTGGTTATTACTGTTTACTATTGCCAGGCAAAAGCAAATTTTCTTACTATCGATAAGGATAGTGATAATAAAAGATATACAATATTTCGATTAATTTAATATTTCGTTTAGATCATTATAAAGGAGCAAACCAAGAAAACCTATCTGTGGAAAAATATTTCCATAAACACCTGGCTATTGCAATCACCCTTGTGACAAAATTTCGAGGAGATTTTCCCATAATGAAAGGTTTAAAGCTTGCAACGTCTTGTTTGTATTTGCTTCAATAAACAACAGATGTTCTTCTTCTCATAGTACAAAGATTGTAGGGGCAATCAGGTTTCTTCAGTCAGCGAATGTTTCCCGCATCCAAATCAGCCAATACAATATGCACATTCTCAGAAATATTTCTATTAGTCAATATAGTGTGGAGTGAAATAAAATAAAATAAATAATCAATAATCAATAAAATTAATAGAAATTGTCTGTCCATGATTAATTTAAATTTTAAAAAATCGATGGCAGTCCAAACAGTTACATTTAAACAAGACTAGTTTGATAGTTTAAAGAATTTCTGTAATTTTTCAAAACGATATAATTTATAATAGAATTTATACAACGGTGTAAAGATAATATATTTTTTTACTGTGCAGGTTCTCAATTATTTTTGTTGCACTACAAGCTGTATTCTTGAACAATTTATTTGATACAGCAACTCTTTATAATTTGTTTTGTCAAACTAGGTGGGATCCCGATAGTTATCTATAGTCTACTAGTTGATATCATTATAAATATAAATAGGCCTTAAGATTGGATTGATATAAACTCAGCAGTAATGTAGCCTATTGCTAAAAAATCAAGGATTCGTATTATAAAAGTTGGCAAATATATCTATATAGAAAATCGCCAAAATTCATGGACTTATCATGCTGTCTAAAATAAGTTTTAAAGGTGTTCTCGTAAAGTGTACTTGTGGGAAATGCCCTTATTGAACTCGAATTTAAAAAGAAATTGTGTATAACAATAATAGATGCATTTTTACTTTCACTATATTCCGTTAAGTGCACAATAGGAAATGTGCAACCGGTGTTTTATGCCCAACATTCCTCTTCATTTTTATAGGTAACTAGCTGTTTCCCGCGGCTTCGCACGCTTTTCGTAAGCTTTGCCCGTGTATGTGCACTTCTGGTTCAAGTGAATTATATGTATTACCAATACCGAAGTAGAGTTTTTATTGTTGCCGGAAAAAACTTAAAAGTGTATGTTTTTTAGTCATTGTCCACGTACATTACCTTATTATAAATTGGTCTAACACTCAAGCTTTAAGTTCAACCAGAAATTCATTTTAAAGACAAATATACATAATAACTTAGTGCCTTCAAATTTTTTGGCTATGTAATATACGTAACTGTCTCGTAATCGCAGTTTATAGTGTGCAGGCGCTTTAAAAACTTTCAACTTAAGCAGTGCCGCCTGGTGGCGAGATACATCAATAGGCATAGCATATAAACCTTCTCCGTCGAAAAAATACATATACATACAAATTTTCATAATGATCGGTCAAATAGTTTACGATTCTATAAAGGACATACACACAAACATTCATTTATATATAGATAGATATATATAGGATCAATGATGATGAGGTGATAACACGATAGATTCAAGTGACATTATGTAGTATTTGTGGACGGGACCAATTTCGATCGTAAACTAGATCGGTTGCAGAAGCATAATTTGGTCCGGTCCGAGGCTTATATAATGGGCTCATTACCATTTCCATTCATGGGCTTGCGGCATTTCCATTCATACCGCAAGTGGATTATTGCCGTCACCGCTTTGGTAATAGTTTGTTGCAGCATCAATACAAATAAGATGGTGACGTCGTTGTCATGTGTTTCATGAATAAACAACGTTCGTCACGGTCTACCAACTGTACGAGGCAATTTTATACAATAGTGGATTTTAAGTATTTCTCGGAATTCTGCAACACTTAACTTACTATCAAGATTGCTACCTCTTAATCTTGGCGCGAGTGACCAGTCATCCATTTGACTGTCTTAAGTCCGAAAACATTTAGAAACCTACTGATTGCTAGAGGGATACACTATCTACGAATTAAAAAAGTGACCCAAATCAATAAAAAGAGCTGCACTTGTCAGTATATTTTTGTTTACTTGTTCAAAGCTTAAATAAAAAAATATTATTATATTTTATATAACTTCTGGAATCGTACTGCGTAACATAATAATGCTCTAAACTAGTTATTTGAATACACTATATGACCGAAACTTAAATACACACATTTCATATATAAAATCAAATAATAAACATGGAAAAAAGTTATCAAATTTATTCAAACAACATTTTTAAGTGGTATAATACAGCCGTGATGTAATGTAGAGCTGTAATTTCGATATTAATCTAAACTTCCCATTGTACCTGATGCATACCTAAGCTGAGTAAAGGTCTTTGAAAAATCTTAAGGTATCGTATAGTCTCGTTCCTACCTAAAACTAGTTAGAAACCTACCTAACCGTAATTGTGCATCGTTAACTGAAAAGAAAGAATTAAGGATTTTAATATATAATTGCGTCGTCTCACTTTTATATAGACACATTATATAGCATTTATAATATTATAGTAATGTGGATTATAAGAATACCATACTTTTTGATTACATAATCGTTAATGAGCACCAGCCACTTGTTTTATTAGACTAATGTAATTAACCACATGTCCTGTATACTTAGTGGTTAGGCTGGCGTGTGGTACTATATATCGTACATGTGTGTATGTGTGTCAAATCCGCGAACTTTTCCGAATTGTTAACTACGTTTTTGAGTACGAGTTCGAGTACAAGTATGTGTTTGAATATAGGCACGGACACCAAAAGTTCATTATTTACTGTATATAAACTGTATTATAAGTTTCTTCAAATGGATTTATTTTAATTGAAAGAAGTCGGGAGGATGGTAAAGTTCACCTGCAAAATTATAGGAAAATAACTTAGTGTTGTATTGTAACTATTGCGTTTTGCACAGGAAGTGTTAAAGCATGTCCCTCAGATGACTGTTATTAGTTAGAAGTACTACTCAGCTACAGTGGGGCTGAGAATAACTTATTTTTGTAATCATTGAAATGTCTTATTCGTTCTAGACGCACACACCTTTACACTCCGACATAACTGTCAGAATTCTGAATATAGTAAATCTCGTGTTTGTATGACAAATTGTACAGCGAGTACAATCAAGTTTCATTTCGTGTTATTCAGGCCCTTTAAGTAATGAACGTAATTCCACCAAAATTATACAGTTCTATTTGCCCCATAATTTTATATACCATGGCATATATTGATACATTCAATGTATTAGAAATTATGATTCCAAAAATGTTTAAACCTAATAAGAATAATATAATACTTTTACACTTTAATTAAATTAAGATGTGAGCTACGTACATTTTGGTCTTAAAGACGATTATAAACGAGTATAAAGCATAAGTTTAGAAACGAGTATAAAACTTACGGCCTCTAAAATTTGATTTTAGTAATTTTTAATTAGGTATCTCAACAATTTATTAGATCCCACAATTTATATGTACCTAATTTGAGTTTTAGCAGGTTTATTTAGTTGTTTTTGTTACCAAAAATACATCTCAATCATTCGAACTTATTAAACAAACTTACTGCTTTTAATGGAAAAGACATATTTTTTGTATACTTCCACATTTAATTTATTAAAATAGCGCTTTCGCCGGTTAAGGCATCATCAGTTATTTTATCATCAGAAAACTGATGATGCCTATTTTAATAACCTGATGATAACCGGCGAAAGCGCTATTTTAATAAATTAAATGTGGAAGTAGCCTATAAAAAAAAATGTCTTTTCCATTAAAACCAACTTACTTCCACCAAGGATACAAAGCAGAAAACTTACTGCTGTTTAAATTTGGTTTTCCATATCCATATGATACAATATGAGAATAATAACGATAATAATTATTAAGATTTAGAGGACTTGAGACTATTTCATGAATGCCTTCAAATACTATATTTTTTATTAGTTATTGAGATATTGGCATTACAAATATCGATTTGTTATTTTTAGATTAAAACATTTTTTTTAATTATCGTTAAGTAAATATGAGTGGAATGAAAAAGTTCTTATCTAAAAAGGCAGTATAGAAAACTAATCTCTGAGTCATAATATAACCAAAACACACGATAATGTTATAGAGTGAGATTAGGCTTTTTTAGTTATATACTTTGCAAGTGAAGCTGGTGATTGAAATTAACGTGTCTATATCAGAAGATAAGGAGCAACTGTAATCAAGTCTCTTGTGGAACCATGTGCTGTTTGTGAGAATTGTTAGTTACTACACAGCCACATTTTTAAAGTAGAATACATTTCAAAACCCAAGTTTTAAATGGGCTAGAATACATAATAAAACATAGAACACTATTTTTTACTAGGTTGTTTTAAAAAAGGTTTTGTTTACGGCCCCATAATACACTTTTTAAGAAGACAGTTAAAGTAGAAACATTCGTTAAATAATTCCACGAGGATTGGCAGGAATGTGAAGCAGAATTAAGATATGTCCTATAATCAGGGCTAAATAATAACTGTTGATCATGCAAGGCATGAATTTTGTCATTGAACGCGCATAAAACATACTCTTGACTGTAGGGAATGGAATCTTTTTTTAAATATTTGTTTCCTCATGAAAACATCTATTTAAATACCTGTCCAATTACATTTCAGTGTAAAATATAGTTTAAAAGATTATGATGCATTAAAATGAGTTTTCTGATCCGGTTTCCTTTTGAAAGTGCTTAAGAAGGAAACACTCTAAGAATATTTACAAAGATTGGGTTTAAGATCAAATGCCTAAAACAATATAAATTTTATAACTTTTACAATTTCAAAACTAGATAACACTATTTTGTCGGATGCTATTCACAAGAGTAGATACTTTAGTAAAATATGTGAATTTCATAAGACCAGTATTAGGCTATTATAAATGAATATGATGTACAAATAACATAGTAGAAAATTAAAAATTTAGGTTTTATCCAACGCAATCTATCTAAGCCAGGATTTTATTCAATATTTAAAATAACTAGAAATACAATTTTTATTCATCGTGTTTCGTTTTTTATTTAATAAAAACTTTAAGTAAGTATAAGGTTTCTCTACTTTCCTCAATAGAACTGTAAATGCAACTGGTATAACCTCTAAAATATAGAGAAATAAACCCTTAAATTTTATACAAAATGGAAGGTTTAAACTGGGATAACACCTTTAATCCCAGCCCTATAAACTTCTATAAATATGTTACACTGAAGTTTTAGAGCTTTATCAGGATAAAGTAATCCAGGATAAAAGATTAACTTGTTTGTACAGCCAAAGTCCAACAGAATAACTTTAAATTTACATTCATGCTGATAAAGATTATTGGCTGGTATTTGAATATATAACAGTAGCTTTTACATATTCTAAAACGAATTAACATGTGAAGTTTGCTTGATACTTTTGCAAAGTGTTACGTAATGAAACACTCAGCGATATTGCTGTAACGCTATTGGATAATGGTATTACAGTAAATAATATTTACGTAATTTTAAAATGAAATACAGATTATTTCATTTTTAAATCTGTTATTTTATCTGGTCAACGATCTAATTAATAATGCAAAAACACACAAAAAAGCTTCTGATTATTTATTTCCTAACGCTTTTGGGATATAATCCTACATTACTATTATTATATGTTATTGTTGTATTTTAACTGTTTTAAAGTTTATGGAAATTAAGATCTCACCATTTCTTGCCTGAAGTTGTGGACAATGGTACAGAATACGTTTGCATTGTACTTAGGTTAAAGGCGGTTAAGCTTGGTTTATGTGTTGCATATAGGCTACACTATTTTAGGTACATCGCTTTCTTCCTTATTGAGTCTTGTTTCTGTTAATTGTAGTAGTAAATTTCATTAATTTTCACGATTTTGATGTTGTGCAAATCAGGTGATCGTATCCATATAATAAATGAGAGAATAACTTTCTAGATGTTAATGATATTTTCCAATCCCCTGGATATAATGGGCACGTTGACATAGAATTAATTTCAGCAGTAATTAATTAAACTAGATCTAATAATGAGTGACACAACATGTCACATATATTAAACCATTCAACCCTTATCAGTTGCTTTCGATTTATTCCATACTATATCATTAATCAGACAAATTTAAACATATTATTTTTATGTACTACATTTAAACTATTCCACGTTCTAGCTTTAGTTCTATTAGAAAATACAAAAACATTCCAAATTTACTCTATAACATTAGAATGTCTAAAGATTAATGACAATTATGAAGAAGTTTGCTTAAGTAAGTTTAGGAATCACATATGATGTAACTTCACTAACGATAACCATAAATGCATAGAAGATAAAACGGAAACAGAAATGTTATTGGAGATGTAGCCTCGAAAAGTGTTTAATAAATATGTATATAATTATAAACCTTTTAACACGTTTTAAACTTTTTTTGTTATATACTTTAGAACATTTTAAAATTTACAAAAGTGCCAAAATTAACCATAATATATTATTAAATGACAAATATTTTCTAACAAAAAATATTATTCGATAGACTTTTAAACAATATACATTGATTACACATAAAATTAAAACCCCCTCGGACCCAATGTGTCAATATTGATACTCCACTTCAATATTTTCTGTATATGGTACTGTGTGTAGTAGAGAACTTCCAAATAGTTCTCCTTGTTGCTAACAGATAGCTGCACCTGTTGGACACACTGGTTTCTCTTAGTTCCACTGTTTTCCCCTTGTATCAAAACAAAGATGACGGATCGCAGCTTTGGTCGACTACCTCGCCAGTCACAAAGTAAGTAACATATTTTAGTCAGTAAATAGTTTTTGTTTTACTAGAAACAAATTCACATTGATGTTCAAAGACCATGCTAAGGGATATTATGGTTAGTTATTATTAAAAAAAAACTGTTTTATCCCTTCTTGAGCTTGTAAAATTGTATGTGTCAATATTGACACTCTGGGACTAAGCCACATTGATATATGAACATTGCACTTTTGTTTCCTTCAAAACAAGTTATTTTCTTCTACTGTTTTGTTAATAACAGATAATAATAATGTAGCCTAATATGTTATTTGACTATCCCAACAATATTTTTGGGTTTTGTGATTATGAATTTCTTTATACAAAAGAACAAGGTGATAACAATTGATAATTGATAACTTTGAGGTTAGTCGCAATCTATCCTAGGCCTAAAACCATTTACGTTTGTTTTTCGTGTTACAGGACATAACTAAAGCACTATATATACTGAAATTAATTGTCCAAGCCCTTGGGGCTATTATTTTTTATGGTTTGCTTTACAACTAGCCTAAAACCTTTTTTGTATTTCAGGAGTGCTTGAAGAATTTTGTGACATTGCAAATTTTAGTGAACTTTCTGATGTCTCGGACCTGTGTGATGACGAGAATGGTGATCTAACCTTCCTGGTTGGCTGGATCCTACACAGAAGGTTTTAAAATGGATTAGAAACTCCAAAAAGAGATCAAGTTGATCAACTGGCATACAAAACCGAACTTGCTGATCAACTCCTTCTTGCTAAGGAGCAGATACATGATGATGAGGAGAAGATGGATTTGAATAAATTTTTCCTCCAGTGGCTGGTGGAGCACAAAAAAGGAAGAAGCCCAACCCTCTTCCTTCAGACACAAAAAGAACTTATGGTGTAAAACACATGCCGCATCTTGTAGAAACGAGCACCGTAAGACATCGATGTAGGTGTCCAGGCTTTAAATCCACTAACGCAGGTCTTTTGTGTAACGTAAAGTTCACTTATGTATAACTCAAGCAAGAAATTGTTATGCTCTCTTCCATGAGCTCTAAATAAGTTGTTTTTTTTTAAATAAAACTGTTTTAAGAATTTCCATTACAACTTTTTAAAGTGCCTGGAACCCAGTGTGTCAATATTGACACTCTCACTTTTTTGTAATTGAAGTGAAAATTATTTTTTCTTAAATATCACTGTGTATTTATGATTTTTTCTAACCCTGAAAAACATAGTTTCACGTCAAAATAAATGTTGGTTTAGGAATGGGTCTGAGGAGGAACATTGATCACACATAAAATTAAATATATAACAAATTTAGCCACCAAGGTAGTGGAAAAACACATGGCAATTTGGTTTTTATTTATTTATTTTCATAATTTAACTTAACCTTAGTACCTGAAGATGAATTCCCAGAATTCGAAATTTACATAGTATTAAAATTAAAAGGTTTATAATTATATACATACATAAATGTTACTTTTGATTAGCTGCTATCTACCGCTTTTCATGTGGTTTCCTATCTACTAATCAAGCAGATAAATTATAGGTATGTCTATTTAATTGCTTGACAGAGACAAGTATATGGTGGTCGCTGGAAAATATTCCAGTCTCATGATTCAATTCCGAATAATTTGTACAAGATTACTCCAGCATTTCATATTATTTGAATGAATATCTTCAACAATTTCAGTAACATTTAAGATGTATAGAATAAAGTATACTAAGTCCGTAAAAATCTCATTACCATTGTAATTTACTTATAAGGTATTATTCGGGGAATAATAGCGTTTCATTGAATGTTCTAATTAAGAAAGTATATACATACGTTGTTATGAAAAGTCAAAATTGGTAAAAGAACAACTACTCCCGGTAATTATAACATACTTCCGGTCTAAGACATTTCCGGCACCATCAACATTGTACCACAAGAAAGTCCTAAATACGTTGGTTAGAAAAATCTTTTTTGGTAAAAAGCGACTATTTCGGATATTGTAATATAATTAGAGTGTAAGCTATTCCGGATTACGTTAGTCTGTTGAGGGAATAATACAAATGTCCCTATGTTAAAATTATACTTCTAAGACAGCGGGAAGTTGAAAAACAAAAGTATAGAACTTCCATTCGCTGCAATGTATTTGATCTCTTGTGAATGGTTAGCCTTCGTGAATGATCTTTTGTTTTTTAATTGAGAGTATGAGTTGCATGTATGTTAAATGTAATTGCTGTAGGACATTCGAAGGTCGAGAAACCATCATATATTGTTTTTTAGGTTTGTAACTATATTTTAACCCCTATGATTGTTTGATCTTCATAACAATGTTTTTGATTTTATGTGTAAGTCATGAGGCAAACGTGTTCCAAATTTAAACTTTCTGGAATAAAAGAAAGGTATTGAAAGTGTTTAGTGAGGGCTTTGCTATTTGTATTTTGAAATACAGCCAATAGTATCTCTAGTTTTATGATCAATAAAGTACGGCGATTGCACATTCAACAATCATGTGTGAAGTATTCGCTAAACATGAATTTATCTTTGGTTACACTGCACCAAAAGGTAGACTAAATTAAATCGAGTGTAAATGTATGTAAAAATGAAAATTCACTGATATATAATATCTTTATGCTAAAGTTCAGTCCAGCAACTCACTTTGCTGCGTTACGTTTCAGTTGCCTAAGAAGGATGTCATATATCCAATCAGCTATTTTATAGTAATATAATTTTATATCTTAATAAAATTATACACTTTTTCCACAACCTCTAATTCAGTAAGTAAGGAAGCACGTATACCAACAAACAATATTGTTTCAAAAGAGTTACAGGATTTCGGTCCTTTGCTATCGTTATATTACGTTTTGATAATTGAAATCTATCCTCTTCTTCAGCTGTCAAAAGCCCTTATAGGAAACATGCGAGAAAAGGAGCAATGCACTGCCTATCACAGTTTTGAACAATACCTGTCTGGTACACCAACAGCATGAAGTCCACACTGGAGAGAATGAAATCAAGCAGTCACTGCACAGCTTTCAAGATCAAAAATATCATGTCACACACGCACCAGCAAAAGTAGAACAATGCTTGGCCTGTAGTTTTTTGTGTATGTTTATGTATTATGTTCTTTTGAAACCTGAAAGAGAGGGTATATTTATATTCTGTTGAACTATACTTTTTTGTAATAATAACGATAGAAAATGCCCGAAATATTATTATCGCAGATAAAAGTATACTCCTAAAGGACGTATGCTTTAATACATTATATGAACTTTTTTGAATTATTCATTGTAAATAGCAAACTTTATATAAAGAATAGAGGTTTTATGTAATGACACTAAGCTTTTGTTCAGAGTACAGCAGTTCTAAAATTAAATTGACCACTTTATGTGCACACTAGTTCCGTATTGGATTATTTTATATGATAAATGGCAACACTTATCAAAATAAAAATAGTGTTGTTGTGTTGATATTGTTTTAATTTCTCAGCGTACATAACAAACACATATTTTCACTTTAAATTATCCAAGACGTTCTTCACAAAACAATAATTTTGTATTAAACGATATATAAATTAATATTTATATGAAGTATTTTGATATAATATAACATTAATCTGTTAATTTTCCATTCCTTCCTGATAAAAAGTGATATTTAAAGCTGTAAATTACAGTTATAAAAGATAAATTTTCATTTTGAACTAATACAACTGAAGTATTGTACTTTCACTTGTTTTTAAGCAACTTTTAAATACAAAAGAAAACGTCAATAGCGATGGAGCAACTGAAAGATTTGTCACGCCTTACAGCGTCAAAACTTTATTTTATTGTTTCCCAAGACTTTTGTGAAGAACTCAATTTAGAAGTTGTGATTTTTTAAGAAAGAAAGATTTTTTAAGTGGACGTATACCGGAGCAAATCGGGTATGATTAGTTCATTATTAGAGTAATGTATATATATATATATATATATATATATATATATATATATATATATATATATATATTAACCTTTCAGAAAATAAATTTGTTTTGTAATTTGAAACCGACCACATGGCAATGAAAATGTTTATGTTACATTATTTTACAACTCAACATTCATAGACTCCTTCTTTGGGAGATTTCAAGTTTTTTCACAACTTTAATTGCTTTTTATTTTTGTTATGTTTAAATTTTCCCTTTTCATGATATTTCCCAATTTGGACGTGATTCCAAAACGATTCTAAAATAAAGATTTGAGTTGAAGCGTGAAATTTGAAAGGTGAAATGGCAGTGAATAATAAAACCATATACCCACATGCAATAGACCTCAAGCTAGTCTTAGCCCAACCCAACACTTTAATATTTCATAAAGACGGAAAACCAGTAGGTTAAGCAGGCGTAAACTGAAGTAATTCATGTTACTAAAAAAAACAGAAGGATAATGCAACTATATTTTACATACAGGTATAATGTATTTGCGCTTATACCGTATTTGATTGCTGATAAGTCTACTCCGCTTTTAGTGTACTGAAAATTCATAATTACCTGTAATATATGATGGTAAATAAAGTGTTAAACAGTACCCCATGCTAAATAACGATACTGTATTTTGAGACTCATACAGGACTAGTGGAAATGCGTGATTAGCAGTTAAAATGGTGACTCGATTAATTTAATTCAGTTTTTAATACAATAGAAAACATGCAGTATGCATAGTTAAAACAATATACACATATTATTATATAAAACTGCACATTAATAAACGGAAACTACGGACATTACAAAACAATTTTTTACAAATTTTTACGAAGAAAGCTCGACCACTTTGACTTCTTTAGATCTCTGATTAAATGTTCTTCAATATTTAAAAGAATACATCATATATCTCTCAGAGATATTGAATAAGACCGTGAATGTATCAAAGTGCTGAATCATGTTTGATCTTTCTCTTCCTCCACCTCATTTTTCTTCATAACGGCTGAGTCCAGCTAAAAACCTCATTAAACAATACATAAATATATTGGAATTTTACTATGATATCATAAGAAATTTAATAAGATGCCATGAACCCTACTGCTAATCGTTTTGTTATAAATGAGTCATAACTTTTCTTCACTTGAAGATGGTGGTCGTATAATGTACAGCAGTGATCATTAAAATATCTACTATTTTTAAAAAGACATCGCAGTGGTTATATTAATAAAGTTTTAAATAAATCAATTATAATGACTTTAATATCGAATTTCATAAATTGTTAATAAAACGTGAAGTTTTGGTTAAAAAAGTTCGTAGGTGCTTACATATTAATATGGAGAAAGTACGCATTAGTATAATAATAAATTTTATTGTTAAAAAGCAGATAAACATATAATTTTATGTATAAGGTTGTAATTATGGCAATGTTTATAACATGAGGAAGTGTTTGATAAAGTTAGAGAAATATGATAAATGCCAAACACAAGAGTAATACTCAAATACAAAATACTGATATTTCAGAGTAGAATTGTAAATATTTAATTTGTTACCAACATGTGGTTACTTGTTTACTTTGTATCTGGAAATGTTTGATTTGTTGTAAAATCGATTTCATCTATTTACTTGCCAAGCCATCCATTATAACTAACTTCTGTATGTAAATATTAGCCGGTTAACAAGATAAGTGGAGTGTTCCAATTTTTTTAAGTATAATATATAAAAATATCGCATATTATATACAGCCGCACGTGAAACTGACTCATTCACTGACAGATCATACTAATTCTAACCTACTTCTAGAAGTGCTAGAAACTTAAAATTTGGCACGCAGGTACCTTTTGCCGTATAACCAACAGGAAAAGTCTGAAAACCGTGAATGTTTAATTTTAAACACCTCAAAAAAATTCGCAAAAAAGCGCATTTTTTACCATTGCAGGCCTTTTTTGTAAGCCCGATAGCGGGCGAACCGATGGAGCTAGCTCAGATCTGACGAAAAATCATTAGTCAGGAATGAAGTGAACTACAAAAAAGGTCCAGTGACTTTTTGCTCTATCTTCCATGGTTAGGCGACAAAATGCTCGAATGTTTGACATTCCAGATATTTCTTTCGCTAAAAATAATGTTTTGGGCCCGATAGCGGCCGAACAGTTGGTCATAGCTCAAATCTGATTGACCCATAAAATTAGCAAATTGCGCGATCTACAGAAAAAGTTCAGTGACTTTTTGCCTTATCTCCATTGGTTTGGCCAAAAAACGTGATTATAACGTGATTGTTATTAAAAATTAAAACGTGATTAAAACGTGATTGTTTTGTAATTTTTACGTGGAAATTTTGTTTTTGGGTTCTATAGTGGCGAAACCATTGGTCGGAGGTCAAAATAAAACCGAGATTAGATTTATGAAATAAGGTGATCTACAAAAAAGGTTCAGTAACTTTGTACTATATCTCTATTGGTTTGGCCGCAAAATGCGATTAAGTGGAAATATTTGGAACTTTTCACCTACAAATTTACCTTCCGTGCTTGATAGCGGCTAAACCGTTGATCGCAGCTCAAAAAACATTTATTGAGATTTAGGAAAGAGCGCGATCTATAAAAAAGGTCTAGTAACATTTTGCCCCATCCTCAATGGTTTGGCCGGAAAACGCGTTTAAACGCATTACTTTTTAAGTTTTCCGTTAAAATTGTGATTCTGGGCTACATTGCAGCCAGAAGCTTAAGTTTTGCACAAAATTAAAAATCTGATTTCAATACAAAATAAGGCAATCTACAAAAAAGATTCAGTAACTTTTTACTCTATCTTCATTAGTTTAGCCGTAAAACGTGATCATGTTTAAAATTGTACTTAAAAACTTACCTTCCGGGCTCGATAGTGACCGAACCGTTGGTTCTAGCTTAAATCTAAACATTTCTTTGATTATTATTTGAAGCGATCTACAAAAAAGGTTCAGTAGCTTTTTGCTCTATCTTTATTATTTTGGCTAATAAATGCTAATATTATGTAATTTACGTGATGATTTTGTTTCTGGAGTGGATAGCGGTCGAACCTTCAGTCTTAGATTAAATATGAAAGTTTCCAATAATATAAAATGACAAGGTGTACAAAAAAGGTCCAGTAGCTGTTTGTCGTATATCCTTTCGCAAGCCCAAAAATTGCCTTTAATAGTAAAATATTTCCCGTGAATTGGCAATTTTTGGATATTTTAATTTATATGCGACTAATATTTGTGTAATTCATTCCAGATTCCGATTGCACTTGCTTTGCTAGGTTAACGAGTGAATACAACCCCAGATTTGAAATTGGCTAGGAGTTAGCTAAGCGTCAATAGTAGATAGGGACGGAGTACTTTTTAATTAATTTAATGAAATAGCGATTCATTATCAACACTCAGGTATGGAATGATAATTTCCTAAGTAATTGTAACCTCAGCTCAGATCAACGTTTTTTTTATTAAAATTACTGTACACATATTTTTGTAGCACAGACACACATTTCCCGGAAACGTACCACGCGTTCTTATAACCCCCGATAACATAACCCACCTCCCGCGAATTTCCTGGTAGATGAATTCCTGATTAAATTAGACCCCTTGATCAACCTAATAATCTGATAAAGGTAGTTTTTAATTTGTTTACCTAAACAATTCACCATAGTTGGCCAGTGCAGTCTTTTCTCCCAAGCTCTGTACTGCAAAACCAGAGGTCGTAGATGAAATCAAATAGCAGAATTTTCCTTCAATTTTAAATTTTCTACAAGAAAGGTTAAGTCACTTTTTGTCGTATCTCTAACGGTTAAGCCGCAAAATGCTCTTTAAATCAAAACTTTGGTTAAAATTAACCACCCTACTTTCGTAAACGACTAACTAGTACACGTCTACTGGAGCACTTCGTGAATTGGCTGAGCGTTAGCGAAGGTAAAATTTAACCCCCCTGGAATTTCCTTGTATAACCAGATAACCTCCTGAGTAAATTAAACCCCCTGATGTCTTACACCACGGTAACATTAACCCCTGGGAATTTCCTGATATGACCAGATAAACTCCTGAGTAAATTAAACCCCCTAATCAATTTCTTAATCTGTTAAATATTACTGACTTGGATTCGAGTACTCTTCAGGTAATAACACAGCTTTCCTCATAACGCCCTGCGGTATCACGTAATCTTTTAACCCTCGATAACATTAACCCCCCTCCCTGGAATTTCCTGGTTTGACTAGATAAACTCCTGAGCAAATAGTAACCCCCTAAACAACTTAACAATACTGAATTAGGGTCGGGTTTTCATTATGTTACTAAAAAATTCACAATAGCTGACCAGTGCAGACTTTTATCCCAAGCGTTGTACCACCTAAACCAGACGTCGTACCTCAAATCTGACAACGGAATCGAAACGTCGGCAAAATTAAATTTCCGAAAAGAAAGGTCCAGTCACTTTTTGTCGTATCTCTAACAGTTAAGCCGTAAAACGCTCTCAAAGTCAAAGGTTTGGGTAAATCCGGAAAATTAAACTATGATATACAAACATAATCTCTGACTTTAGTTACCATCAAATTCTTCTTGAATAATTTCGTGAACACATAACTTAACTGTTCTACGATATCTATTGATTACTATTATACACCACACACCAATTGGCTGACCGTTAGCGAAGCATTACGACCCGTACGATTCTCGAGAACGGACACATGAAATTTGGAAACCTCATGTCTGAATTTAACCAATCACCAAATCCCTCTTATTCCCTTAAGCATGTACTTTGGGGGCCTGGGCGAGTATATTTATATACCTTCTCACGTATGTACACATCCATACAAACACACTGTTACGCGTATATACACTCGTATATATCCCCTATTAATATTGTAATTGCGAAAGTGGGCAATTTGTTTTTGCTTTTACACATAAACTATTCAACCGATTGTACTGAAATCTTACATGAATATTTATAGTGTCTCTGGAATCAATATAAGCATATTCTTATTTCTAAAGTCATTCTAGTATAATTTCAACTGGTCTTTAAATCAGCGAGAGACCTTACATTGGTCTCTAAAGTTGCCAAACATTGATTGAAAGACCATGTTAAATATAATGAACGGTTCTACGTAATTATTGTCATGTGAAAGCTCGACTAGTCCAACAGTATGTTAGAGGAATAGCTTATTGTCTCCACATTATGGCCATACTAGCGGACCCGGCGCGCTTCGCTGCGCATTTCAATAAGTTTCCCGCGGCTTCGCACGCAATTTCCCGTTGAAAACAGTACACTATATTCACTTATTCATTTTCTATCACATTCTAAACATTGCTGAGATAATTGATAGTCGTTCCTTCGTGAGCTTCTTGGGCGCATTATGAAGGTATGTACCACATTCCTGATACTTCTGTCAAAAAAAAAACAACTAAGGTTGATTTTATAACATTCTTTATATTTGTAGCCAACGTAAGATAGTAATTATGATATCTGCATTGCTCTTCTGATCAAGCATGAGCATGGTTTATATTAAATAAATATTGCAGTTAAAGGTGAATTTTTACGTCAAATTTGAATTGTATTATCTGGATAGTAAAGTCTATGTTTAACAGTGATTGCAGAAACAGTTTAAACAAAATTTGTCGTTTCTCTTAAGCTTACTCTATGCTTTAAAACTATAAGTGTAGTAATTAAATTATATATAAATATATTTTTTGTCGCATTATATATGTTTACAAAGAACAGCTGATTAAAAATTTGAAAAGACTCTTTCACTTAATAACATATGTTTGCTGCAATGCATTTCTTACGGGTATTTCTGTAACCAGTGGGGCGGAATCCTGAATCGGGAAAGGGATAAAAAGTATCCTATAACCTTCTACAGATCAAGACGAACAAATTAAAAAAAAAAATTAGGCGAATCCGTCCAGCCGTTTGTGAGTGATGCTGTTACACACGAACAGTTTCATTTTTATATAATAGATATGGATCTCGTAGGCTGAATATAACGACTTGGATTGTAGATATTAATATTCTGACATCCAAGATGATATAAAATATTTTTTGATTAGTAAGCTCCGAGTGAATGTTCAGTAAAATTTATTACTAGATTTTTAACTATTAAATATTATCTGGTTTGTCTCAAATAAAAATCACAATTATAAATTAAAATAATGGATTTATTTTAAACTGGCAAATTAATAAGTTCAATGTTTCAGAATTTTCATCACTCTATTTTCCACAAAGAATTCACAAACCGCTTAGTAATTTTAAAAGGTCCTTTGGCAAGAAATACAAATATTAATCAAATATATCAAACTAAAAATCAGAGCTCTCTTCTGAAATAAAATAATAAAGTTTTCAAATAAAAATTAAATACCACTTGGAAATAACTAAAATAAAAATTTTCACTTCTTAGTTCACTCAAAACTCAAAATAAAAAATCATACTTCTCTTTCCACTAGTTGTACCTTTTCAAGTATTTGCAATTCAGATACAACTCTCTCAAACAAAAATTAATGTTCAATTAATTTCCAATAAATTAATAATTCACAATAAAACAGTTCCTATTAAGTATTAATAAATAACTAAATTTCCAAATCTCAATTAAATGTATTAACAAAGTTCAATTTTGATTCACTTTTCTTGCAAGTTTGAACCAAATGTAACTTGCATGATTCTATTGTGCTCTATTGTTCATCGAGAATCAGTTATGAAGATTGCTCTGTAGTTTCTATGAATTTAATTTTTCCTATAAAAAAGACAACAAAATTAATTTAATATCAGATATCAGACTATTTCAATATAATACAATACGCTTACCACAAAATTAACAAACACGGCGCACTGTAATCAACTTAATTCACGATAATAAGCAAAAGAAGGGCGGAAATTATGGGCTGGCGGTTTTTATAGTTCCCCTTCCCCCCAATTCTGATGGACATCCGCGGTGTTCTCTCATTGGCCCAGCCATATCCAACTGGAGAACAATAGCCTTCTCAGATCTTAACGTAACTGCAGAACAAGACAAGTTCTGATCAATTCAAGGCAGTGAACCGCCTTCCTAATAATTTAAAATTACCAGCAGTAACTTGCTAAAAGAGTAAATATTCGTTTTTATCATAACTTCTCACAATCTAATTTAAAATTAAATCCCAATATTTCTTTACCTAAATTTTCATTTAATTTAAGTTTCAATAAAAAAATTAGCCAATGTAGCTTTAAAAACGCTACACTGACTATGTATTAGATTCTTTTGCGTATTTAGTAGTTGGACTTCAGCGTATTAATCTACAAAGTTATGACCCGTGAAAAATTATTTCGTTTATATCATTATGATACCTTTCCAATTAAATTTTCTCCAAAATTATAGCGGCTTATTTCTTTGTTAGGGGAAATACGGCAATCGATTTCACGAAAAACTAGATTGTTTGCTTACACAGTGCAAGTCTGCCTATATCTAGTCTCGGGAAATATAACTAATATTCTCCAATTCTCTTGTACAATTTCCTGCTTTGCATCATCCGATTTCTTCATGAAGCTGGTCACAGTATATTTTGGAAATCCTACTAGAACGTAAATACCACTGAACACTTGTTTACAACCCATGATTTTTCAATTCTCTACTCTAGGTAGCTCTTAATATTTATAAGAATTACGGTTTGATATCTACTGTAAATACAACATTTACTAACCATTAAACATTTTAAATAAATAATTTAACTTAATAATGTGTTTTTATAGCTTTCAGTATACAGTAGTTTAAAAATGACAGCATACTAAATAAAATTAGATAAAATGCTAACGACAATATACAGGCAACCCGATCGCAACCACTGTGGCTAAGCCTGTCGGAGCGTGTCTTGTGTTATCTCGGATAACTAATGAACCCAGCTTCCTCTTCCCCGTCCACAATAATTTATTATCCGTAGCTTCAAGTTACCGTATTTTACTTCACTCAAACGAGGGGAAACTTGTAGCAAAACATCGTATATACGCGTTCCTCTACTTACAAAGATTGAAGATTTGTGTCCTTCACCTTAATGAACTATCTTCACGCTGAGGCCGAAGGCATATATGTTTTATTTATAGCATAGTACAGCCTAAACATGATCACATCCAATAAAACTTCAAAGTACACAATGTTTTATTAAGAATGTTAACATGTCTTCTACAGATGTGGAAATTGAAAGGTCTATAAAAATCTGGCGGTGACATTCGGCCAGCTTATCAGGTCCGGTTCACCGATCATCAATATATGGCTTTTCCTCATCGTCAGTTATAGGAGTTGGATTTGACATCAAGTTATTTCAATATCCAAAACATGTACAGGTAAACGGAAATGATTCTATTATGCTTGGTAATGTGATAAAAACATGTCGTAGTAATCCAATAACAACAGTGGAAGTATTCCCAAAATCTGTAACTATTACTATTTAAGAATATCAATTTTGTTCTGTAATAAATCAAAAGTAGCAGTACGCTACATAAAGTGCCTTTAAAGGCTTAGCTGATATAGCATGCAAAATTGAATAATTTATTTCTACTCACATAAACTACTCGTAGCTTTATATTGTTGTCTTTTCCGCATTATCCGAATTTGCTAACATAATTTTGTTTTGATAGGTTAATACAATTTCTGTTCGGTTTTATCCAGAGTCTTTATCATCAGTAGAGTCCTATTAAAAATATATTAGTCGTAAAATGCATGATCTTGGGAGAATCCGGTTTCATATGGAAACCTATACGTATTGCAATGTCGTAGCACTGTCTAAACGTACCACATAAAATCAAATAACCTGGATTGCTAAATGGTGAATCTGAAGAGAAGTTAAATATTGTGTGTTGTTTAAAAAACACGATTTCAGATTTCTAAATCTCCTAAGGATTAATTCGAGGAAGTCTTTTATTTTATTTTAATATCATTTATTGGTTCCATTCTAAAATTACTATTTTTCTGGATTTGAAGCACGTTACGTATTTAGTTTCCATTTTATACAGTTTAAAGTAATTTTGAACTTTTTGAACAAAGGTATGCTAAATTTAATTTTATTATTTTATTTAAAATAATGCTACTTGTCTAAAAATTTGATATTAAGAAAATGAAATATTTATAAAAGTTGTCATTTGTCATCAAATTGTGTTTTTTTAATTCTGTTATGTACTGTTAGCTAGTATTTGACAAGTGAAATGAGAGACGTTACCTAACTATTATCAGTTACAAAATAATGCTTTCTTTGAGTCACCTCATAACTGCACATTTATTTTTGAGACGTACAGCTCGAGATTTAAATGTCCTTCCCACCCTTACTTATTTACATTTCTTCAGATATCGACTCCGGACTTAGGACCAAATGACCCTTTTATACATTTAACCACTTACGCAAAACATAATCCTAATGGTATGAAAACGGCTTATCTAACTAAACTTTAGCAGTATATCCTGTCTCAAATTACTACCTTATATTTTGAGAATATTTTTAAGCAATAAAATAGTGGAAGTATGGGTATATATAGATAGAGACTTTAAAGCTCACCCTCTGTACGCAAAGAATATTGTTTATTCAGAATCGTAGATATATTTCACACTAGTTCATTGATTAGAATGGTATAAAATACAAATAAAATATAAGTAAGTAACAATGATACATAGAGATTAGTTTGCACATGTACTGGAATAGTAAACAAACACCTCATTGTCAGTAACGGAAATGAGGGAATATTTATTCTCTGCGTAGTTAAATAACAATTTAAGGGCAGTAATTTACACGAA
The DNA here is from genome assembly GCF_021130785.1 of Homalodisca vitripennis. Lineage (NCBI taxonomy): Eukaryota > Metazoa > Arthropoda > Insecta > Hemiptera > Cicadellidae > Homalodisca > Homalodisca vitripennis. The sequence goes on from NC_060212.1 coordinate 147,434,813, forward strand.
AAATTTCAATGAGTTTTGTTCTTATGTGGGTATTCAAAAATGCATTTATACATTTATACACGGATCCAACTTATACTTGATTTTATAATGCAATGTAGTAAAAATGTCTTTAAATGTATATGAAAATAATCTTAATTTAAATAATCTTGAAAATTATTTAAATTTTTGGAACATTTTCAAATAAGTATAAAAGTAAAAGAAATGTGATAATAAATTCAAAATTTTAACCTTTACCTTTGTGAACACAATTACAAAAACTGAAGTAGGAATTATAATAATCTTTAAATTTGCTAAATATATTTTTTAGTACCATTTGTATTAAGGAAAGTATGTCGTTTTTTACAAAAATACTATATTTCTCCATAAATAGAAGGTGAATTAAGCTCTGAATCAAAAGCTTTGTCATAAACTACAATAAACAAAACTATATTTTCCATCATTCTTGGTTCAATGCAATTGTCATTAATTTTTGTTAAAACATTTTCTTTTCAACTTCCACCATCACCAAATTCGCAGAAGGACCAAATTAGATAATCCTTCCTTTAGGTTTAAACGGTTTGGATAAATACTGGAAAGACAAAACTCCCCTTTTACCAAATTTCGTTGTTCAGACCCACAGAGAAGACTATAAACCATATTAAATGTTAATAAACCAGTTATTATAAGAAAATATAATAAATACATAGTTCTTATCCAAAGTAATGTCATAAATAATGTGCTGAATTAAGGCAAGCTGAATATTTAGTAAATGAGTTGTCTTTCAGAGTCGAAAATTGTCACGAGACGATCGCTAAACCATTCAGTAAATTTGTTTGAATGATTACTTGAGGTAAAGCATTTTGTTTCACATCATCTAAGTAGGACATATGTAAGTTAAGACGTAAAGAAACCCAAACAGTTGTTACAATCAAAATGATTTATTAATTAACAATAAAAATGTGGGATTTTGTGATCTACTACTAATTTCTCCATATCAGTATCATACAAGAAGCAACATATATCTTACATGTAAAGATGAAGTGAGTATAAATAAGAGAAGCTGGAGCAGCGCTAGCTAAACTTGAGATGGAAACACTTACTGGGCCATGTCACATACCCAATCAATACTCCGTGCGCTTTATTACTTTCCTTTAGAGGGCCAAATTTCCTTACTTAATAGTTATTTCTTCGTAGAAAACTTTAGGCGTTTTCAACAACTCTTTACCTTTACGACAACCATTAATTGAAACGTTGTTATGTTGAAGTTTAATAATGTTAATATACAATTACCATCTGAAGTTGAAAATCCCTTTAAAAGAAAATCAATGCCGGAAACCAAAGATGGATTTATCTCAATCCATTATGAACTGGTGGCTTTTCAAAGTTTTAAAGTAAAATATACGTTAAGAATTAATACTGTGCGGGTGGTTATTGAGTAATATCACATTTACTGAAATAACTGAACTCAATGAAATTAAATATTACTTTAACTTTGTATGCGCTCAACAACAAATGTAGTTTGTGTATATTTGTAAATTAAACGTTTGGTAAAATTATTTTGAACCATTTTCAATACAAAATTTAAATTAGATTTTCATTTAAATAACGAATTTAAAATAAATTTAGCACAGTTTTTCAACGCCCACAGCTCAAAAATACAATTTCTATAATCGATGCTACGTAAAATATATTTTACTTTTATTCACCGGCGTTTTATTTAAAAAAGAGACGTTTAAGAGGTTATTAAACAGTGTGATAAAAAATTATAAAAATAATAATATAAATTGAAGTGTTGGTGATATCAGCCTAGAAAAGGTACGGTTTATAGTAACAAAAAAATTATCTAAGAAAATAATATATCTGGAATAGAATTATTTAACTATTCACGGATGTTATATCCTGCCAGAATTCGGTGGAGTTTCTCAGAATACTAGATGAATATTTCAACGACACAGTATTTCTCGTCCTGTTGACATCGAGCAATATCTAAGGCTCAATATTGAACGTGAGAGGATAGAGCAATACTCGCTGGGCTTAAGCTGAGAACAAACTTTGCTCTTCATCTTCTATCTGCATTTTATTAATGTATAATATCAGATTTAAAGAAATAAAAAAATTGAACATTTACAAATAATTTAAACTGAAACGCGTATACAATTAAAACAATGTAAGTTTGTATAGAATTAATTTTTTTTTAATGTGACAATGTTACATAACAGTTTAATGTAACAATTGCATTATAATTCAGAACCAAACGAATCGTATAATTAATTATTTGCAGTTAAAGGGTGTTTTGATTTATTAATGTTTATTTACAACTAGGAACGATTCAGTAGCTTTATAAATAAGAAATTATGCGTAGAATGATGTAGTTCCCTTCCCTGATGTGCTAGTTGCCAAAAAGGTGCATGTTTATTTAATTTTGTTAAGGAGTGATGACTCAGACGACGTTAATGTTCAAGGAGTCACTGGTTAAAAAATATGTAAGTAGGAACTGTTCATTACACATTTTATGTTTATTAATTTTTGTAACCTTTTATTTTATTTACTTCGAAGTAAAAAAAGTTGGAATAATTCGTTGGAAAAAAATTGAATAAATGAACAAACAGTGATATTTGGATAAAAAAGGGTAACATAACCATTGCACTTGAGTAGACTTTTATACTGACATGGTATATATAACTGTGATAAAATAAATTGGCATATGACTTCAACATCACAATTGTGGGTTTTGAGCTTATAGGTAGAAGAACCAATGTTTACTTTTGAAAATCGGAAAGAAATATAATAATTATTAAATTTGTAATAGTCAATAAAAACTAAAATTATTGTAGGGACGAGCTCATATATTCTGATAATGTCGTAGAGCTGCTAATAGTCGAACAATGATGGTTCAGATTCCTTAGATGGTGGTAATCGGTAGGGTGCGACTGTGTGACATATTTTATATGCTGTGTAGACACTGTGAAATTATGAATGATGAAAAGTTCAATTGGGATTCGTTGATGTTAAGGTCTGGTAATTTATATTATTTAGTTTGCTTAATGTCACCTACTTTTCGATAAATAGTGTATGTAATGGGCTAAATGGCATTAAAGCCAAATGAAATACCTAAAAAGTTTAAATGTTTTTAAATATTATTATTATATGAAAAGGTACCGTCTAGAAAATAAATGGAATTAATTTATCGGGACCTGGAGGTTATGTGTGTTGGTCTTCTATAATTAATAAGTAGGATACTTTTATTATCTAGGTCATCTATTAATCCGTCAAATAAATTTGTTATCAACAAGAAAAACTATGATTCTTATATTGTATAAGGTAATGTTTTGTCGAAATAATTATTATCGAAGGTGAAATCATGGTCATATAGTTAATAAAATAGTTTTGCTATAATTTTAAATTTATCTACTGCAATAAAAGATCATGTGATTTAAAAAAATATTTATGTTTTAATAAATTTATGGTATAATGAATGAGTTTTACTCATTATATAACTGAGAGTAAAGTTTAAGTGAGTCAAGAAGGTCTAAAAAGTGTGTAATTAATTTGAATAGTTAGTTAGTTTTTATGTATTCCACTGCATCACGTAATGAGTGTATTCTAATACATTTTAAAACTTAAATGGAAGATACTATCGGAAGTAACTTTAAAGGAATGTTTTAGAACTTTTTCATTGATTTTAACGGTTGCTCATATATATATATATATATATATATATATATATATATATATAATAATATATATAATGTTTCTGTGATTATAGCGAAATCTTAAAAGAAGTTATGATTTTTGAATAAACAGCTTGTTTGTTAGGGAATCAATAAATTAAAATTATTAATTTGAGTTCGGTTAAAGTTTATAACGGATAATGCTTAAAGGTTATGAAAAATTGTGTAACAATTGAAAAATAAACGGGCTATATAGATATTTTAATAAATAATACTGATATAAGTTATATTTTCATTCATTCTTAATATTTTAAAAATAACTTAAATAAACAAAAACTACATATTTTGTTTTGGTACTTTGCGGAAATAGAACAATTACTGAAAATAATAAAACACGTTTTATATATCGTAACAAACAGGCGCGAACATGCATTAAAGTGTTTCTTCATTCATTTAAAACAGTAGCTTGGTGAAAAATGATTTGAGATAGAAGAGGAAATCATGAATGTGTTTTAAGCTGGTTTAATTACCAGGCGGATACGTTCTAAGCCAGGGGATTTAAAAAAGTTCAGTGCAGCGTTACATAAACATTTTTAGAGATGAATGGCAAATATGTGGAAATTGAGAAATAATTGCTTTAAAATAATACGTTGTTTTATTTTTGTTGTTTATTTTAGTTGTTAACAACTACTTTTTGTTAATGATCAAATAATCCTTACCTTTCACGAATGTTACGAAGTACATTCATGATGCACAAGAATTCTTAATCTTTTTTAAATCAGACAATATGAATAATGACTGTTTTTCTTTGTGCTGCTTAACAATAACATATGTCTTCTCTTTTTATTCATACGCTACATTAAAATAAAACTGATACAGATTTACCTCAATTAGATTAGAACATTTTATGACAATTGTATTACTATTGAAGTATTCTAAAACAGTATATTCTAGGTTACCAGCCACAGTTGTGTATGTGAGGAAAGTAAACGTAATATATCATCACATCCGGGTGTGTGTAACTGACTGATATTTGCAATATTGATGTCAAGAAACTGGGATCAGCTCCCGAGCCGAGAGCAAACTTGCTCCACATCCTGCGCTCCAAAGTGATTCAGTAACGCTTGAGTTTTTGGGTGTCAAGTCAGATTTTCACACTGTAAAGAAATTTCAATGATCATTTTTGGTTGGGCGTTCTTATTAATTCTGCGATTGAATAACATACCCCATTATAGACAAAACTCTCGTCTTAACAACCAAACAAGAGTGGAATCAGTTACATTTTAATGCATAGAAAGAATGTTTTTATGACTACTAATAATTTAAACAATTTAATAAAACAACAAATTTAATAAGAGTACAATGATTTTTCCTGAGCAAAGTTCTGGTATTATTTGGGTGTAAAAATACTAATTCTAGTTATTCCCTTTCGATTCATTTACAGAAGCTAAGCCCTCCAAGCCAACTTTGTAACTTCCACTTGACTAAAACAGAAGTCAATCGCCTCGGGATTAAAGGTTTATCCTGGTTCCCCGTATCAACCCTAACCGTTTACATTCTGGGCTTAGACCAACTATCAGACTTAATTTATCTCGACAGTACCAGGCGTGATGAGTATAAATGAAACAAAGGTTTGAATTTCACAATTTATACTTAAAAAAGTTACAACTTAGGTTTAATGTTTTTTTGCTATATCTCATTACTGTGCAATACTGCTTCACAAAATGTTGTTATACCATATACTGTGTAATTGTTTACAGATGATTTGAAAAAATAGTTATAAATTTATTAATAGTCATTTAGTTATCGGCTACGTTTTGGTTGACTATTTGTTACTTCAATATAAATGGGCAGTTTTTGTAAAACACGCTAGTTGTTATTCCTAAAAGAATTAACCAAATAATTTCTATTGAATTACAAAGAGACAGATAATTTAACTGCATAGTGGACACAAAAAAACACTCTTAAAGTAAAACCTTTGCATAAGACACTCACAGTCTTGAGAACGAATTAGACATTCTTACTGGGGTAAAACAAAATAAAAGACTTAATTGTTCAGCTTGTTAACTGTATCCCTTTAATGTTTCAAGGAATTTAAAAAAACAAAAACTATTGGCTACTAACTATCTCTGCACATTTTTAATCAATGTTTTTCAGCAATTGTAAGCATTTTCTGTCATATGGAATTTACTACATTGTGGGAAAGATATTCTAAACTTGAACGTCAACATCTAAAACAATTACCGTAACATTTACAGTATCCAATCTCAAAGGTTTGATTAAGATTAATCATTTAATCAGCAGATTGTGTTGGATTAGTTGATTTTGTCAATAAATGGATTTGTTGAATAAAATGTTTGAGCTTAAATGTTTTTAAATTTAAAGAGTACAAAACTGAACAGTTTGATCAACAAACAGCCAGCATTAAAGTAATTTATGCTTCATGTGAGGTTTCCTAGTTTGAAGAAGGGAAGGTTTGGCGAGGTAAAGGGCTAGCGAGGGTTGAAGTTCACATCCTGGACACGTTTCCGCTTCCAATTTGCAGCGCTGCTTTCATTTCTGTAACCTATTTCAACGCAATTGATGTATTAAAACATTTGATATGGCCGATTTGCAATTTTTCAGTTTACAAATCCCAAATACTAAACTTATAAGAAATAGTTTAAATTTCTTATTTCATTTTGGATATCGTGTTGTATAAAACAACGATATAAGAGAAACTATTTAGGCCTCACATACGAACTTGTATAATAATTTTTAACACATCAATAAAATACAGTTTTATTTTAAAATATAATTGCTAATAATGTATTTAAAAATATATAAAAGAATAAAACAGCCTTTGTTAGTACTATATACTTAAGCAAAATTGTATAAAGTGTATAGGCTACATCTTTTATTTTGGGAGAGCCTTTAGGTTTCTTGTGAAACCATGTAAAATAGTGTAAAAGCAGCGGTGATGAGGAGAGTTTTATAAGCACATAATAACAGCACTTTCATTGGTGACTTAGAAGAGTGCTCACAACTACAATGATGATTAATTTTTTTTTTTAATAGTAAAATAATAAAAACAAATAACATTGCAAGGTACGAATTCAGGTATTTGAAAATTTTATTGGTAACTCTGATTAACATGATTTTAACATAGTTAAACATTATTTGGTTATTTTGTTTTTATTATATTAAAACAATGCTCTATCTAACCGTTCTAGAGTTGTGTTTCATAAATTAACAACCAATTAGGTCTTGTTATACTTACAAACATATTGTAATATTATGTGAATTGGTGTTTACGCACATTAAATAAATATATTGTTTACTAAAACTGTTATTCTATTACACTACATTATCCTCCATAGACTTAATTAAACTTAGTTGATAACAGTTTCCATTGTATAGTAGGATTTCAGACATTTGCCATCGTTGTATGTTTAACAAAATATAACACTAAGTTTCGAGGGTTTAAATGGACCGTATTCCTTAAGTGTGTTCTTAAACTTAAGAAAATATAAATTGTGGCAATGAGCAGCCACTAATATGGGTAAGCGATACTTGACTAATACAAGAACAGCATGAAGTCCAGAATGGAGACATAAATTCAAGACGGTGTCACTGCACAAGAGCAAAGAACACAACAACACATCACACGAACATTAGTGAAGGTGAGAAACTGACAAGGAAATCAATTTAAGCATTTCCTGTGTACCCAGGCGCATCATCTGGCGAGACACAGAGAACCGAAGGCGGTGTGGAGGGGTTAAAAGCAGCAGCCTCCGGCCTCATTTTTTGGTCCTTGGCCTAATTGTGATGATGGGTGTACGTATTTTATTGTTGCTTTACATTGTTATTGCTTTGTATTGTTACACTTACTGGGCCATGTCTCATTTCCCAATGAATGTGCTTTATTACTTTACTCTATAGGGCAACATTTCCTAACTTAAATTCAAACTTGTTGGGCTAAAAACTTGTTTGCCAGTAAATTTATGACTTCACGGAAATGACATTAATTTGTTACTACATTCATACATAATACGTTTTGACTTAAATTTACAGGTCACTCTTAGCAGGACTAGTTATTGTACATTATATGTTAAGAAATAAATATGTAGATAAAAAATCAAATGTTTAAAAAGTAAATTATTCTGTTATTTATCCTGCCAAGTAATGTTCATGTATTTTTTCATTTTTTAAATTAAGCTTACAGTTTGTATTTTTAAGTATAATTACTAATTGAAAATACCCCTAGCTATAAATGTTAGATATTTTAAGTGAAATTTCTACAAATTCATTAAAATAATGCGTTTGTATTTTGATCAATGGTAAGGAACTATTCAAAAATTCTGAAAGTGTTCTATTCATAATTAAATTTTTTTATAAAGGATTCAATTAGAATTAATATAAAGTCTCAATCCCATATTATTATACATTTTATTCGAAAGACAATATCATAACTTAAAAAAATATTTTAAAACTATTCTTGACACTTTGATACCTTCTTGAGACAGGCCTAATGACAACCATTATAATAATCGAATACAAATTGTGGGAAATCTCAGCGTTATTATGCATGTAATTTTTATTAAATCCATGAATGAAATGTAGATGACCATAAATGTAACTATATAGATGAATATTTCTAAGTTGGCCATGATGGTAAAAGTATATACATTTTTGTAATTCTGTTATACGTATTAACTTAATTTCCATCGTATTTAATGAACTTGTAACTACTGTTTACTCGTATTTAAGTTCATGTAACTCATCACCAGATATCTTAAACCTTATTATTACCGTGTAAAACGGAAATATTAGAACTACGTGGTACAATTGACATACATATTTCAATCACTTTCAGTAATATTTATTTATAAATTCAAATGGGTGCATGAATACATAATGGAAACTATGAAAGAGTTACTTACTTACGCATTACTTACTTGATAAGAGATCATATAAACTATTTTGATATTTAAATTAATATAGGCTAGGCTAAATTACTAAAATATAAAACTTGGATTGGAGTCTCTATTGTTATTTCACTTGAGCCGTAATACCAACAGTTTCTATCAGTGTGGCACCTATTGTACTATCTTCTGATTACCAACCCAGGGGAGAGTACTATAAGATGTAATTACGTATGTTAAATTCTGCAAATAAAAAAAAACATTTCATTTGCAGAATTAGGAAAAGTGGGCAGGAGAATATTGTTAATTCTATGCGATATCAGCTCACGAAAAACAATTAAGGCCACAAAGGTTTGGGAGGAGAGTGCATTATGCAGAACAAGCACAAGTTTATAAAGTTTATCCTTGTTTTATATACTTCTGCTGCTAAGAGCGGTATAAAGTATGGAGTGTAAAAAAGAGGTTCTATAAGTTTGTCAAAGCTCCAGAACGAAACTTAACTAATCTTTCTACTTCATTGTTTTTGTACGGTACTAAAAATAATCTTCAGGTTGTCACTATTATTTTGTTCAAATGGTAAATGTAATTAAAGTTTAATTTTGGTATTTGTTTAATAAGTTTTGTTATGTGTTACAATGCATTTTTATATTAAAAGGTTTGTTTTTCTTCAAATTTTCTTTCAATTTTCTTCAAAAATAAGGATTCTGTATTTTGCTATCATCTTCTCCTTTATAAACACTTGTGTTTCACTCTGTTTAAAATAGTGAGACCTGAATTAATATAAATTGTAAATTTCTATGCACATTTTATTAATAAATCTCATGCTTCGAGATACAAGCTACATATTTTGTAGTGTGGCATGCTTGTGTTATTGTGTATCATGACAGGATCCTTCGTCTATTGTTGATCAATACTTAAAAAATCATCCTTAAAAATTGGAGAAACATAATTTATTGTTGTTACTTTAGTTCCGAATCTATACCCTAATAAAGTATGCCTTCTAAATAAATAAAGTATTATTAATAAACCAATCAATTAAATAAATGAAAAATCTGTGAAACATTTTACAATGGATCTCGCGTTTAGAACAACATTTAAAATATTTCAATAACATTTTAAATAATCAAATGCAAAATTAATTTAATTTTTGTCTGTTTGAACTCTTGAATTTTGAAATGTAAGAATATCTGTCTCCCTTTCTGAAATCTCTAAGCCAGATTTTGAATTTTTTTAAACGTCAAACGTCACTTTTGAACATTTTATTATACATATGAGTTTAAAAATAAATTTATTTAGCAATGTTATTGTTGCCATAATGGTTGCCTACAAGACCAATGTCAAACTAACCACTTGTATCGGAATAACCTTAGCTGTTGAGTTGGTTAATCTAGGTTACGACTTTGTTTGTTTACTTGTGGGTATTAGGTAGTGATTTAAAATTTTTCAACTGTGAAATATTTTATCTATTATAATTTTGTCAGAATTTTGGGTTACTAGATTTTGGGTACTAATAGTTGGCCGTACTAGCTGCGACTTTGAATAGAGCTCTGAGACTTTTCCGTTTAGCTTGTCTGTAAATTTTGATTTCTGAATATCTTTACGTACTTTCCTGCATCTATCATTTTCTGTAAGTGTCCATTATTTGATGTGTCCCTCAAATTGTTCGTTAACTTGGTTATTATTATAATTAAACTAACAACCCTATCCCTTGTGACGTCAATAACAACTGTCAAAACTGCCTCTTCATTGCAAAAGCCGCTACGTCAAATTTTTCTCATGCCACTGCCTTCTAGATTAGTGTCTTACTCATTTGCCATATGTTTTAGATCGACACTATAACTCAACAGCTTTTGTCTCTCTTCTTATTCCCCTGCTGGTGGATCGAGTAGCTTGCGGTTTGGGGATTTTGCATCCTGCTTTATCTATCTTAGATTATTTATAATTAATTTTCTTTGATTAAAATCCTGCTAGTACAAATCCATAGTATTCTTAATATCTCCTTTACCATCTTCTGTGCTATAAACTGCATCATTATGACTGTCTCCTGCCCTATTTGTGTTAAGGCAGTCTTGGACTCCGAGGATGGATTGGAATGTGATGGCGATTGCAAACGATGGTTTCACAGGGAATGCTTAAAAATGAATAAAACTGAATATAATCGCTTGAGCGGTGATAGCAAATATAAATGGTGGTGTACCCGTACTGATTGCGTCTCATACCCTAGTACTCCTATTGCTCAGCTCTCAGTGCAGATGACTACAGTTTTATCTAAACTTGATGATCTTCTCAGCAAGGTTAATAAAATTGATGATATTTCCAAAGACATTGCTGAGCTGCGAGCTGAGGTATCTGCTGTGTCGAACTGTCTATCAACCTTGGAACCACGCGTGGCTTCTGTTGAAAATAAGGTTGATTCCATCTCTCACAACCTGGATATTGTCTCCTCTACGGTTGATACTCATGGTGAAAGGTTGGCTATGCTCAAGGGGAACTCATCTTCTGATTCCTGCATTGTCTCTACAATTGAAGAAATTAATGAAAGAAACTTCCGGGCCAAAAACATTATGGTCTTCGGGTTGGGTGAGAGCACAGTGGGCACGGCGCATGACAGAATTGAGGACGATAAGGCAAGTCTTCAATCCATTTTCTCTGCCATTGATCCTAGTTTAGAAGTTAATTAATTTAAGCTTTTTCGAGTAGGAAAAGGGTCCAGTGACAAACCCCACCCGATCAAAGTGTTTGTTGGCTGTGAGGATTTTGTTCGCATGATCATTAGGACAGCTACCAGAGAGTTTCTACGAGGACTTGGTGACAATTTCACTGGAGTGTCTATCAGTCGTGATAGATCCAGAAAAGAAGCTGAACATCTCAAGAATCTTAGGGCAGAGCTGTCATGTCGATCAGAGTCTGGAGAGAAGAATCTCACCATTAAATATATTAATGGAACTCCAAAAATCGATCAGTCAAAAAATGTATAATCACCAACGGCACTCCTCACTTGTCTTTTTTGTATCAAAATGTTAATGGTATTCGTTCCAAACTCTCCTCTTTGCATGCCTTTGTTCCCTTATCCTTGAATAATGTTATAATTCTCACTGAAACAAATCTGAATTCCACAATCGCTTTTTCTGAACTTGGTTTTGTTGGATATGATGTTTATCGGAGGGATCGTTCGCCCTTGACTAGTGGCAAGCAGGATGGCGGTGGTGTCCTTATTGCTGTTCATGGGTCTCTTTCGTCATCTGAAGTACTGCAACCTGATCTACCAGTGGAAGCATTGTGTGTGGAAGTCAATCTCACTTCTCGCTGTAAGGTGGTTGTCTGCGCTGTCTATATCACCTCTCAAGCCCAAACAAGACTTTACTCACTGTTCGCTGATTCACTTGTGGACATCTTGTCCGTCTACCACAACTTTGACCACGTATTAATTGCTGGCGACTTCAATTTGCCTGGTTTCAATTGGATTCATCCCGATCCTTCTACTGCTTCTCCTTCTGCCAACGTCATCTTGGACTTAGCTTCACATCTTGGCGTATGTCAGCTTAGCAATGTAGCTAATGACAGAGGAGTTCAACTTGACTTGATATTCGGATCTCCTGATATCTTTACCGTGTCACGTGCCGAAGAGCCTCTTCTAGCCAAGAACCATGCCATCCTAGTTTTTTTGTCTCCGTTAATATTTCGTTACCATCACTTGGGTGCCCTGAGCGTCCTACCTTCATTCGGAACATTCAAAGATGTAACCTAGTGCAGGTTAAAAATGATCTCCAGCTTGGTGATTGCAATTCAGTTCGACTATGATTGCACTGACGTCAATCTTTTGTTCTCCAACTTTTGCACACAGCTTAGTGAACTTGTTGAATATCACTCTCCATGGAAGGCTGTTGGCTGTTATGTCTTTCCCAAATGGTTCTCCAAGGAGCTTAGGGAGCTTGTAATTCTCAAGAAGACTACACAAGAAGTTCAAGAAATCCTTTGACCTTGTCGACTGTAATAACTTTCGCACCATTCGTGATCGGTGCAGGGTTGTCTCCAGGGACTGTCGTTCGAGCTACATCAATCATGTCAATACTACCATTTCATCTAATGTAAAGATCTTCTGGAGCTTTGTTAAGGACCTCAATCGGACGTCTTCCATGCCAAGCTCCCTTAAACATGGCGCTACTGAGGCTTTCCGCTCTGATGAGATGTGCGAGCTGTTTGCTGACTACTTCTCGTCGGCCTACTCCACTGTGTCTCAAGATGAGCTGCCTGTGCCCAATGTTTACACTCCATTCATCATATATGAATGTGCAGTCACTCTTGAAGACGTTGAAAGGAAGTTCGTCCGCTTGGATTCCACCAAGGGCAGCGGTCCTGATGGCATCACCCCAGCAGTACTCAAGTTTTGTCATTCTGAACTGGTCCCTCAAATCTATCACTTGTTCAATCTCAGTCTATCTACTGGTATCTTCCCCTCAACATTGAAAGTTGGATTTGTAGTCCCAATATTCAAATCTGGTGATAGTCGTGATGTTACCAATTACAGGCCCATAGTCATACAATCCGTCCTTAGTAAGGTTTTTGAGAGCGTCGTTTTAGATATGGTTCAGCCTCTATTTAAACAAGTTATTATTGATGAGCAACACGGTTTCACCTCCGGTCGCTCCACCGTGTCAAACCTTCAATCACTCCAGTACATGGTGATGGAGGCCTTCAGCCGCAGAAATCAAGTTGATACCGTTTATATAGACTTTAGCAAGGCATTCGATAAGATCAACCATCGTCATCTTCTTGCCAAGCTACAGGGCTACGCGTTTTCTGGCACAATGTTGCAATGGTTCAGCAGCTATCTTACCGATCGTCAACTTGCCGTGCGCCTTGGTGCTGGCGTCTCAACTAGCTTTACTGCAAGTTCTGGTGTTCCACAGGGGTCTCACCTTGGACCATTCTTGTTTTCAATCTTTATCAATGATATTAAGCATGCCATTAAGGTCCCCTTTCTTCTCTTTGCGGACGACATCAAGCTGTTCGTGGAGGTTGCATCTCAGAATGATTGCCAGTCTCTGCAGGATGCTCTTGACGATGTTTTTGACTGGTGTCGTGTGAATGATATGACTGTGAATCCTTCCAAGACCAAGTTGATAACGTTCAATAGGAAATTAAATCCAGTGGTAGCCGACTACTTTCTCGATGGCGACCGGGTGGAGAGATGCAATACCATCAAGGACCTTGGTGTTCTTATCGACTCTTCTTTTGAGTTTGGTCCCCACATCAGTCAAATCTACGCCAGGGCCTCTCGTATGCTTGGTTTGGTCCTCCGTTCTTCAAAACATGGCTTGAATACTCATGCCTCTACGATTCTCTACAAGTCCCTTGTCCGCCAGTTACTTGAGTATGCCTCTGTAGTTTGGTCTCCATATCAGCTCTACCAGATTCATCATCTCCAGTCGGTGCAAAGACGTTTCATCAGGTTCCTGGGATGTCGTGCGGGATTTGGCTTTCGTGAAGTTTCAGTCAATGAGGTGTCAGCTGCTTATGGTCTTCTGAGTCTTGAGCGCAGGAGGAGGGTAGCTGATTGTATCTTCCTTTCCAAGCTTCTCAATAACCAAGTCAGCAGCCCTTTCTTACTGGAGTCAATCAACCTCCGCGTTCCTGCCAGATCCACCAGACATCAGTGCCTCTTCGAGCCTGGCCATGCTGGGACCGACTATCTTCGATTTAGTCCCATACCTAGACTCATGCGTTTCGGGAACGACATTGGCTCTTCAGTCGACCTCTTTGTTGCAGCCCTGGTTGCGGTTCGGCGTGCTGCTGCTGATGAAAGCCTGATCAGTGTTGCTTCATCCTCCAATGTGCTACTTTTATAATTTATTTTGTTGTTAGCTTGTCATTTAGTTTACGTTGTTATTGTCATACATATTTATTCCTTGTTATCTTTGTCTATTGTTATATCGTTACTTTGTTATTTTATATATATATATATATTTTTTTTTTCTTTCTATTAATATTTACATATTTTATTACAGTTATTTGCTTGTTTTATCTGCTTATTTTTATACTGCTAACTTATTGTTATTTTTTATAAAGTTATTTTCCTAATGATTTTACATTTAAATTCTTGTTTTCGCTTGCATAGTATAGTAGTTGTTGCTTGCTTTCTTTGCATGAACTCCATTATTATATAATAGTTGCCTAACATAATTTATTCATAATTTAATTATTAATACTTATTTTCAATCTTGTTACACTTGTTGGCCATCTTTATTATTTTTTTTGTAATAGTGTAAAATGGTGTATGCCGTTGGTGAATAAAATAAATAAATAAATAAATGCTTAGCTATGGATTAAGCACCATCTTGGTGCTTATACTAAGATCAATCCAACTGTTGCATTTATAGAAATGACCTAAACAATTTTAAATGTACAGATCAATTCGTTCTTAAGACAGACAGACATAGGTGAAATTATTTAGCTCCTCTAGTGATAGGCTTTGATTTTAATAAGGTTTATAAAATATCGGGGTTTTATCATAATAATTATGTTAAATTAAACTAAATAGTAGTGTTTGAATTATAAACCCTGTGTACTCAAGCCCTATACCTAGGCATTGAAACATTTGAAGTTTAATTTTTTTTAATGGCGGTTTTTTTCATTTACTTATCCTTAGTAATTGCGTTGCATTATAAAGAAAAAGATTTGTAATGATACAATTTAATTTTACGCTTTTCATTTTGCTTTTTTCTTATTATATTAGTACTACCAGAAACGTCATTGAAAATGTTTTCCGAAAAAAAAAACTTTCTAAGTACTGTTGAGTCCAGAGTACAGGAGCTAGGTACACATAACATAATCACATATTTGAGTCTAGAACTATTAGAGTATATTGAGAATGGTTTAATTAAAAAATATGGCTAGTGTAATCTTTTTTATTGTAAGCTTTAATGATCTTAAATAATTAAATAGAATCATGCATGTTTGTTTAATTGTACGGTATGTATTAAGTACTAGATGTGCATGTAATATTATCAGGTTTAGTTTGTAGACAATTTAGTGTTCCATTATCTCTTGCAGGTGCATGTTAAGATCCTGAGTACGCAGTGGGTATGATGAGTTAGCTCCAGTCCAGCGGGCTTCCTCTTAGTGCAGCGTCTGAAACCTGACGCTATCAGAGCCTTGACTCATGGTATATGGTCATGAAGGTCTGAAGAGATCCAAAAAAATTCGGTAACGTAGAAGCTAAAAGTACCGTTTCGATAAAAAGTTTTAGCCGCTGCACTAAAATAAAAATTAATTGGAGCTAAGCTCAACATCATATTGAATCAACTCTTATACTGAATACAAAATTTAAAAACATAGCTTTTCAATAAGGTAATTATTCATAGTAAATTGCTTGTTAAATTCTTTTAAAGTTTTTCGTTCATTACCGTAGAAAAAATGTATTACAGTATACAATATACAGTATTATTTGTAATTATTAAGGATTTTACTACTAAAATATTTCACCGTTTCTTGAGTTTCCCCAAGGATATTTTAATAACAATATATATCGTCATACTAATATCGAGTAATATCTAAGACTCAATATCGAACATGAGATGCTAGAGCAGCAATATTTGCTGCTTTTGAGCTAGGAGCAAACTTTGCTTTTAGTCTTCTTCTAACTGTATTTTATTAATATACGGATTGTGAAAAGTCAGACGTAAAGTAATTTTGTAAAACACGGTAAATATTTAATACTAACAAAAACTAGAGCTAAAATAGATATAAAATATAAAGTATGTACTGGAAACAAATTTATACATATAAATTTATTCGTACATATTACATACTTCTCATAGTGTCAAAGTGAACTATTTAAAATGATCTCTATTGTTTCTTATTCTAAAAAGGACAACATAAATAATGCATAGAGTAATCAAGAGAAACGATTAGCTGAAAAATGTAACAATTAAACTATGTTGTGTTAGAATGGGATAAAACAAATATTTGTAATCTACACTATTTTTTCCACAGAACATCTACGGTATAATAACAGTATATGAACAAAAACGCCACCCTATAAAACAATATGCTATGTCAGAGGGGCTCTAGCACAGCTTTACGTATCCACATCTTACGGGTGACAAAGGTACTAATGGCAAGCCTATTTCTCTCACATATCCATTACTACAAAAGTTTTTTTTGTTATTTTTAATTTTTATATGAGACAACCATGATATTATGCCGTTGCTGCAATCGATATCGCATCCCTTTGCTGTTAACTTTTTTTGTTACTACAAATAAAAGGCTCATAATTCAAAACTGTTATACGTAATTATGCAAATATCAAACCCGGAAAAAACGGACGGTTATTGAGTAGAGAGAATAAGTTCATGTAAGGGTATTAACTTCAGGCCTTATAAACTACTAATCTCCATTGCGATCTTTCGTCACTATAGCTCCGACTAGAACTTATTAGCAAACGCATTACAAAATATTCCAGCGATAAGTTATTATTTTGTATGGAAACATACCATTCATATTTTTGTCACCTTAAGGTAAAACGGTTACATTATTTGGAAAATAAAACATACTTCACCTTTTTATCTGTCAGTTTAAGTCTGATAGCATGATTGTTTGGCAATTACACCACAGAAAATTTGGCATTTATATTAAAACACATTTATATTGAAACCGATAGCTGTGATAACTTTCTACACTCAACAAAACTTTCTAACCCAACATTCGTACACATTCATATCAATTGGTTTGCGTCTCAAAGTAGTCAGTCTGAATCGCCTGTTCATTGGTTTGTTACTCTATCACTCATCTGAGTCACTTTGTCATTGGTTTGTGTTTTGACCCTTTCGCTGGTCAGAATAGTTTTGCCATTGGTCTATGTTATTCTGTCGTCGTTGATCTGAGTCGTTTGGTCACTGGTCTGTATCACTCTGCCTTCGGTCTACATCGCTTGCTAATTTCTCTCAATCACTTGGTCATTGGTCTATGACACTCAGTTCAGTTACTTAAACATTAAACTAATTAATATATAAAATAGGCAAATGAAAAAACCTAAAACATTTGTTTGTCATCAAGCTATTTTCAATGTACATTAAACTCTAAAGAAAATAATAAACAATTAAATATACACATACCGGGCATTTAAAACCATCTTCAATTTATAATGCCACTGTTGTTTTTATTAGTATTCTATATTTCATGTTTTCTAAAATTGGGTTTGTCTTATTTTATTACATTGATACGGTTATAAGAGTATTTTGAAGATCTTTATTATAATTTAGCTTAATATGCGATTCCTTTTTTGGATTAATTTTTCTCATTTCCTTTCGATATCGTACATGAAGGTGGCTTAGTGCCGCAACACTTGTATGACAAATAAAATGTAAAAATAGGTTGTTAGTTGTATATTTTCTAAACTAACATAAAAATAACCCCGTAATTCGGAGTTAATTACATAACATATATGACTTAGAACTATATTAATTAAATATATCAGCACTATGAATAAAACTATTGTGCAAGTTTCTGCATGTGAAACAACATCCTTAATGAAAAACTGAGTTAAAATAAAACTTACATTATTAATGCGGTAATTAGCGTATTTTTTGTTTTTAAAAACTCAATTAAGCAGTTTGAGGTTAATTTATTTCCCTAAAGCATTAAAAAATACAGTAATTTTGTAATAAAATACTAGATTTAGTCTGCCAATCCCAGTTTTTGATGTGAATGAAGAAAAAGTAATATCTAACCATGTTCTCAGACATATGGTTGAATGATATCTGCAATATTGAGACAGAAACTGTGATATTTTACTCAAGCCGAGAGAAAACTACTTCAACTATGAAGTGTACATTATTGAATAAGAATATGATCCATTTATAATATTATGTATTTTGCGTTTGAATAATTTAATCTCATTTAATTTAATTACTGTAAATATTCTAGTATGTCATTAAAACATAAATTCAGGAACATAACTGTTGGTAATTATAATAGTTAATATAATAATAGTTACAGTTTTTGTATAGAGTTCATACACAAAGACTCTAAGCACTTCAAGCCAAACTTTGTTACTTCCACTTGACTAAAACAGAAGTCAATCTGGCTCGGCATTAAAGGTTTATCCTGGTTTTCAGTGTCAACCCTTACCGTTTAACTTGTAGGCTTAGAGAAGCTATCTGACTTAATGTATATTGCCAGTATGAGAAGTGATTAGTATATATAGTATAAAATAAATGTGTAAGGTTAGGGGCTTAATTTCTGTATTTATACCTTAAACAATTCTATCTTAGACCAAATGACCTTTTTAAATGTCATATCAC
Source organism: Homalodisca vitripennis (assembly GCF_021130785.1). Classification (NCBI taxonomy): domain Eukaryota; kingdom Metazoa; phylum Arthropoda; class Insecta; order Hemiptera; family Cicadellidae; genus Homalodisca; species Homalodisca vitripennis. The sequence continues at coordinate 147,453,671 of NC_060212.1, forward strand.
TTACCTAACCATTATAATTTATAATATTATCATTGCTGGAAAAAACTTGTCAGTAAAAATTCAGGAAATAATCAAAACAAACATTGTCAATATACATGCAACATCAGCTTCTGGGCAAACGGTACTATTTAGAATGAGATTTAAAGCCAAAAAGGCGAAAAGAATAACCATAAGCACTAAATAAGTAATACACTCTATGAATAAACAAGGTGGTTTATAAATAACTTACAAATATAAATTACAAATATCAACAGCAATAACTTATAAACTAAAGTAATATCAAGCATTAAATTTTGGGGTAGCGAAACTGTTTAGGGCATAGATGAGAGTATACGTATGCGTATGTGTGACTGTGTGTGAATGTAGGAGTGTGTTTGTGGCAGCAGGTGAGTTTTGCGTGTGTGTGAGAGGATGTGCGTATCTGTGTTTTGTAAGCATTTTAAGTATTATATTTCAAAAAATAACTTAATCGCCGTGCTATAGAAGAATCTTCCTGGAAATGTTAAACTCTGAATCAAGGAAATTACGTGGTTTTGACTAAAAGGAGTCATGTTGCAAAGAAGCGTGCAATCTTGGATCCTAATACTGGCGTCCTAGTTCATCAGTCGCATATCGATTTCCAGCTCTACGATGGGAACTTCTCTGAAGAGGAGGCTCTATCACACTCCCATATCACACAAGATTTGTTCTGTATGTGCTGAAACACCCTGATTCATCTAATAATATAGTGTGATCACATGCCCGTTGTGAACTCTAAGACGTGTGTTACTTAGTGTACAGTAGAGTGTATTGAGCACTTTCTTACTAGTGATGTCAGTTTTAAAGTGAACTAAGAACTCAAACAGTCGATTACCTTGTTGAATCACTTCATTTGCCTGGGCTTCCTGTGGCCATTACTCAAAGGAAGAGTAATCATTATCCTCTCAATGTTATGGCCCTATAGAGAGTAATCTATCATCAAAGCAGACTTAAAGTGTGGCTTAAAGTGATGGTAAAGCATTTCATATTATTGATAGAATTCTCCAAATACCACTTCTCTATCCTTCTAATATCCTCCTGAAGTATCAGCCCTGAAAACCTACGATCTCTAACAAGATCTTCATGTTTTCTGCAATAAGTAAAACGTTGGACGAAGTACAGGCTGCAACGTTCGATGTAAAACTGTTGAACAATTAGGGGTCAATATGCGTTCCCTGAGGAACACCAGAATACAAACGATACAAAATCTCTCGAGAGAACACAACTTTACTTAAAAACAATTGATAAGCAAATATGAATACCGCTTCACCTAGATTACACTATGTTTTTATATTTTGTTGTATAAGTATATCTGATCACGAAACGATGTAAAGAGTTTGTTTTGATCTTATTCACCGCCGAATCTTATTGAACTTTACTTACAGGAGTTAATTCTGTGAGATTGTCAGATTTTAGAAGTTGTACTAAGAGTAAGGTGTACTGGAGCGAAACTTAACTTCGCATTGAAATAACCCTGCCCCCAATAGCTATGTTATGTTACGACAACTTACCATCTGGCTTCACGGCCATTTACAATAATATTACGTTTGAGTTTATTTAAGTTATGTGAAACTTATTGTTACTTAAACAGAGGTTATTTAATTCCTTTTACAATGTAGACATTTAAGTTTTTTGCAATGTACCTTCTTGGAATTTCAAATGTACCCTTATCTCCTTAACAGTAAATATATTTGAATTTGAACCACAGATGAAATAAAAAAATATGAATAAACAGTGTTTATTTGTTATATGTGATTTGCGGATTAAACTGTTATTTTACTATTTTCGCTTTATTTAATATATTAAACATCTTACTGGAGAATAAAACGTTTTGGTGTAGCCTGTACATAAGTGGCAAGATAGGTTCAAACTTTTTGCATCAAAATAATCAGTGAAGAAATACCTTTAAAATGAGGTATAACTCAACATACCCTTACATTTGAAAATTTTCCAAAAACCACCCCTATACCCCAAAAACTACCCTTTTGGGGAGTTTTAGAGATTTTAAAATAATTTCTCCAAATTCTTTGGGGTGGAATAGGGGCGTTTTAAGTTGTTACGAATAATCTACCTCGTTTGGTTTGGCCGCTATACGTACAGTACGGGTGGTCTGCCTCACCCTGTATAGTGTTTTGCTTGTCCTAATAGGTTTCCCGTTTATATAAATAATAAAATTTTAATAACGTATGGCTTCTGATAACAGGAATTATTAGCGTATTGGGTACTCGCTAATTCGTGACACTATAATGTTTTAGTATTATACAAATTTGATATCTTCTAAATTTATTTTAGGAGGAGACATTCTTAATCTGCACATGAATCATAGAACAATAGAGCACATAAATTATTCAAATTGGCTGAAAAAGAATACAAATAATCAATGTTCGATTTAGTTTGGTATGAGGTTTTCTTCAAATTATTTGGCAATAATCACTGATTCGAAATCATATAAAATGAGTGGGATAAAATAATAATGTAAAATTCATGTAAAAAAACAAATGTTAAAGTGATTTATGCTTCCAGTGAGTTTGCAAGTTTGGCGAGGTAAAGGGTTGGCGAGGGTCGCAGTTCACATCCTGGACACGTTTCCGCTTCCAATTTGCAGCGCCGCTTTCATTTCTGCAGCCCCTTTCTACACTAATGATAAATTAAAGGATTTTCTCTTGCCAATTGTCAATGTTTTTATATTATTTTTTTTTGATCTGAAATATTAATGGATAATTTAAGCCGTATAAAATGCACATGCTATTACGCGTTAAAGAAAACCGCATATCCATAGATGCGAATACAATAGTGGAAAATATGTAAACTTTGAAATGTGCATTTTCCAATAACGATGGATACCTTTATCTTTGCCTATAAAACGATGTAACAATATGTAACTTTGTATAAAAAATAATTAGTATCACCAAAGAAAAATTCCAAGTACAATCTGGAATGGTAATTTTTAAATTTAAAAAATCTCTGAATTTAATAGTATAACTATTAATAAATAACACAGTATACGTCAGTAAAACGGCAAACGTCAAGAAACTAAACATTTTAATCTACATACCTATTAGACAAGCAAGTACTTTGTAACACCGAAACTTCAAAATATACAAATTAAAAAAATATTCTTAAGGAATATATGTATATATATATATATATATATATACATAAAATGTGTATATATATATTCCAATATTATATATAAACACACACGCAAAGTTCATGAGTAATAGAATTATCAATAATTTTAATAACTCAAATTTAATAATCACAAGAATTGAAAATCGACCAATATGTCTTATAAATGCAAGAATGTAACATTTTCTTAACAAACGTCGAATAGGACTGTTAAAAATCAAAACAGATGTTACATAATACACAAAATTTAAATAATATCACTTTGAGTTTTGAATTGTATTTAAATAATAGTATTATGTAGTTAACAGTAGTAATTTAAAGTTAATGCACAAAAATTTTATAGTGTAGGTACTTAAAAAATCAAATACAGTTGAAAACTAAATTACTTTGTAATAATAAGTAATAAACTCCACACGAGAAGGGGCGTTTTGGAAAGCTTTATTACATACATCCTATGTTCTCAATATACGTGCAAGCCTTGCAAGAATGAAGTTACTGGTAAGAAAATATGAACCCCTTTTTTAAAAGCAGTCTGGTGTTATACACGTTATTCATTATTATTTTTTTTCATCCAATTAATAATTAAGTCCATTTGTGTGGTTAGGATTGTCCGAGGTACTCAACTCTTAACAGCTTTTGATTATGCATGTCCTAAGAGCATCTCAACATCTAATTTATGATTCTAACAAAAGCCTTCCTAATAGGATATGGGTTGTTATGGTATGCAAAACCCTAGAAGATTTATTTATACTCTAGCATCTAGTAAACTGTTTAAGGATGTACAAAGAGGAAAATGTGAGGTTGCAAGTGTTAACTTTTGTCCTCAAGGAAAGTTTGTTTGTTTCAACGCAGCGTCTCGTACATAATTCAGTAAAAGTATGTTAAGTGAAATCCGTGACAGGTTATGAGTGGCAGCATCTGCAAAAAATATTGAAGCTTGAATATTTGTAAGCTTTTCAATATTTCTACGTCAAAGATTTACACTGTAAAGTTAAGGATGTCAAATGGGGAAAACGTGACAATGTGACAAATGAGTGTGTGCGTTAGGTTATGCAAAAGTCTAGAACTGAAGAGTGAGGATTTTTTAAATTAACGCTGGCAAAGCATGAGTATACAAAAAGGGAATATTAAGAAAATTATAATAAATGTATGTGACATTATATTGTGTTTAAATGCATAAAACCGTTGACGAACTTGATGTAGAAGCTTTTTCCCAAATAAACGAAAGCAAACAAATTTGGTTTACCTATGATAGATTTAACATATTAACACATGTTGAACATATGTGATACACAATAGGCCAATATAGTTTTGTGGTCACTTGGTGTACAGGAATCTATTATTTAAATTCTGACTTGAAACTCTATTTAATAAACATAAATGTGAATGCATCATGTGGAAAGTATCTTGAGAAAGACTTCAAATAAACCAGCCCAGCCCTTAAATTCTTCCGAGCGTTGTTGATGCCCATTACTCAATAGAATGACACAAATTCTCTTTTATTTTCCGAAGGAATAAGTTTATTTGACGTATGGAAGTACGGAATTCTATATCTCTATTGAGCCGGGTCAAATTCTCGTGCCCCTTTCGGTTTTCCCGACTCTTTTTTTTGTTATAGTGTTTTATTTTGTTGTTGGTGTTTGCTCTCGTTGACTCTTCGAGGCTTTTGGTGTCGTCTGCGACTGGATTGAGAGAGTAGCGACTTTCACTTCTGTTCAGACCGTTACTAGTGAAGTTTATTTTGTTTTATCCTTTTATTTAGTTTTGGGTTTTGTTTTGGGTTTTGTTCTGCCCCAAATGTCTGGCTAAACACGGCTGTGTCAACTGACGAGTGAGTAACTGTTCTCCTATTTATATTTTACTTATATTTGTTTCGTTTAGCAGGTTAACCTCAATAAGCGTGTGGTTCTGAATTTAAGTTATAGGTTCTGGGGATTCTAGTTTTGTATTTATTAGTTATGTGTTATTTAGTACTTGTCTCCTTTTCTCCCAGCCTTAGGAGGCCGCTAAATTGTTTTTTTTTACTGACCCTTGAAACTGGCAACTTTAACTTTTCCCATTGTTTTTGTTTCTTAGGCTAACTGTTATTTGGGGGAATTTAAATTGGGATTTATGTTTTCCGGATTTAACTTTTATTCTGTCAACTCTAGGCAAACTGTTTTCACCCTGTTTCTAAGTTTAAGTTTTTAGCCTAGATAGGCCTAGAGTTTAATATAAGCCTAGATCAAAGGGTTTCTTAGGCTATCTTTTGTTTCCCTAAATTTTTCAGGGGGGATTTTCCTTATTATAGCTGCAGGGAGCTTTTCCCCTGCTTTTCAGAAAGTTTTCAGCTAATTAGGTTCAGGAATTAACTCTACATAGTGTATTTTATAAGTTTTTCCATAATTTTAGTTTCCTTTGGTAGTTGTCTTGTATTATGGTTATTTTTTTTTTATTTATCACCAAATGTTTATATTAAAGCTCTCTCTGCTTGACCCAGATGTCCCTGCTACTTTTACTAAAGGTTCAAACTCCTTTTCTGCTTGCTTTTACTTACTGTTAGTCTTTAAAGTTGAAATTCTGACCTTATCTTAATTTTTTTGTACTTGGTTATATGAGTTTCTTTTGTTTTTTTTAAACCAAAGGTTTTCTAGACTTACCTTTTGTTTTGTACTGTACTATTACTTATGTCACAGCAGTTAATTATAACTTTAACATGTAATTTCCTGTATATTTATTGATTATAATAGTTTCACCTTCTAAAATTTTTTTTTTTACTATTTTCTTTTTTTTCACTCTTAATTCTTAACTTTTATTCTTTTGAATTGTTTTTCATGTACCCAGAGGGCTTCTGAAACTTGTTTATACACTTTTACTTTGTTGAAATGTTTACCTAGCAAGACAGGCTATAGAAGCACTCTGTGCTTGCAGGGTTCACGAGCTCCAGCTCCAATGTCCGCCTCTCCCATGATTCTTGGGCCGGGTCCTTACACCGGTACCATGGCGGGCTACTAAGGTTTTCCTACCTGAGGACATTATTTCTCTGTGATACCCTGCTGTGATATTGTCTCAGTGTGCCTGTTTATTTAAGTATTGTTATCCAGTTTGTTATCTAGTTTTAATAGTTAAGTTTTAGGTTAATTCTATCCTTTCAGGAACCCGCCCTGTGCCACAGGACTCCGGGTGATTTTGGCTTTTTCTGTTTGAAATTTGGCGCTCTAAATTCTATCTAACTTAAATTTATAAAGATTTTTAATTTTATCCATAAGTCTGGGTTGACCACTTATAGTTTTGTTCTCCAGGTGCACCTGAGTAGGCAACCTTTCTGGGTAGTTTTGTCTGCGTTTGTCCCCTTGTTTTTTTTTTCTTCTCAAATATATATATATATATATTTTCACTATGGCTGGCCATCCACGTTCTTTCTTTGCCCTTTCCTTGCTCTCTCTCCGTGAGTCGGGCCCCGCTCCGCTCCAATGGGAGCACGTTCTTTGTTAAGCTAGCTTGGTACGGGCGAGCGGAAGCGGGGGTGTGGCTCAGATGGTAGCAGAGCGTGGTTCTGGCTTGCCAAGCGGTTTCCCCGGGCTGGGAGCATGTAATGTTGAGTTTTGGGTGTTAGTTATTCCGTGTTTTATAGTATTGTATTTGTGCGGGGTTTTTTTACTGGGTTTTTTTGCCTCAGGGAAGTAGGAGCTGGGTACTCTTATTGAGCCTCGTCAGTTGATTGCCTTTTGAGTTGAGACTACTTAAGTTTAGTAAGTTAGATTTTGTTTGTCTTGAAGTTGATATGGCCGTCCTCTTTGGGTGCCTGAGTATCTCCGGAAGCCGGAGCTGGTTTTTTGAGGTCGTGTCTAGGGGGCAGCAGGCTCGGGAGTACGTAAAGGGGTTGAGAGCTCAGCTCAGGGCCTGTTTGAACTTAGAGAGGACATTGGCAGGAATCATTTTTGTTTGGAAGATGAATTAGCTAGCTGGCAAGACTAGGATGGAAGAATTAGAGAATGACATTGATAGTGGGTCACTGCCTTTAACTGGGTCGGCCCAAGCCTCGTTTGGGCTCCCAGATTATTCACTGGTGCGCCAGGGTGCAACTGCTTAATAAGGCTCCTGGACTCACCGCTGATATTGGTGCATGGGCCATTACTACTTCTGAAAAACTACAGTCAGCTCTGGAGAGTCTAGGTGAGGTTAGGTCCGTCAGAGAGAGAGGGGCCTCCTTTCAGGAGCCTGCTACTCTGTCAATTTCGGATTCTCGTATTTGCTGAGCTTGGAGGAGCTGCAGGTCCTCAGGGTGTTGCTCCAGGGTGCCGAGATTCGGAATTGGTATCCTCTGCCATTTCTGCTGCAATTGGAGGTTCAAAGTCTTTCGGTACATCCTGTGTTCATGGATCATGTAGGTTGTGTGGGACGGTTGTTGATGGCCATGATGTCTCAGGTCTATTTAGTTCAGCCTTTGCCAAGTTGTCCCACCCACTCTCACCTATACTTCAGAGCATGCCCAAGGCCGATGGATTGGAGTTAAATCACCTCCTTGCTTTTCTTCAGGAAGCTTTCAAAATTCAGGAGTTTCCTGGAATGACCGATTTGGTACTTTTGGAAATTTTAGCCCCCTTTTGCTTGAGACCACTAAGTGACCGCCTACTTGATTGTCTCAAGCGAAGAGCACCTTTTGATGAGTTTCATGCTCAAGTTATTGAATATTTTATACCTGGTCGTGTCATGGAGCGTTTGCGAGTTGAACGTATTTATCGCCCACAGGCACCCGGAGAGACGCTTAGTCAATTTGTCGGCGAGATACGAGGGGTGGTCCAAATACTACGTCTTGACTTAAGCGAAAGGCAACTGGTGGACATTATTCTGGAGGGAATCAACCTGGAGGACCGTTGTCGTTTGGTTTTCTGCACAAGACCCCACGTCTTGGGCGGATCTAGACCGTCTCTGCATTGCATCCAGAGGAGTCCAGGATGCGGATTTCCTAAGGGAGAGATTGATGGGACATCTGGAGCGGAAGCGGGGTGTGGCTCACTATAATTAAACTTTGAGCTGAACCTCAGCGAAATCTGTTACGCAACACTTGCTGAGGCGTAATCCTGCCTTGTACTAATGAAGTTGGTCTGGACGTCCCCCCATTACGATTATGAATATCCGAGTTACGGGTCGTTATTTAAAAATATTGCGGTTCTTGTAGCATTATGTAAATATCGTCTAAGTCACCGTCCTGGGGCTTTTAAAGGTCTTCCTTAGTAACACATATTGTTTTATAGTAATCAAATTATGTGTGCGACAAATCACACAGTTATTTATTACAATTAATTGATTTATAACTATTAATTATCACTGTGTAAGTAGAAGTTTTATTCCAGAAATACTTAATATTTTCACCCAATTTGGTATTAAAGCCAGCAATATTATTAGTTATGACAGTATTTCCGCTGTATTTAATCTTGCTGAAGGATATTTCTCATCCTTGCTAGATCACGTAGAAGGAGCGAAGACACAGTAAACCCTGGATACTGCCAACTGAGTAACGATTGGTCCAGAGATTTACCCAATCAGCAACAGTCACCGCCAACTCTAGGTCAATATGTCAGGTAAAGCCAGTTGTCAAACCTTAGCTGGACCGCACCAACGCTTCTAATAATAACAATGCTTTATTTCAGCAAGCTGTTTCGTTATTAATGTATAAAAAGTCATTAAAATTAAGAAAAAATGCCTAATAATAATTTTACCAAATTTATTTTCATTAAAGTGATTTTATATTTTACTCCAATTATTCCACATAGCATATAATTATTATTGTATAGACCAAAACAGAGTATGGTAAAGAATGAATAATAAAAGCATGTTTATATAATTTAATAATGTCCAATTGTCCCTTTCTGCTTTACTCTCCTCACCTCCGTCTTGCTATATAGAAATAATATTAAATATATAATGCAATTTGACTATTTTAAAATATTGTAAGAGGTAAGAATCATTATACAGAAATAACACAACAAAGTGTTATATTCATAAATTGGAGGACAAGGAGGTTGGGGAGTACTCTACCAACCAGTTCGTAGTTCAGCTAAAACTTCCATGTACCAGTGAGACATTGGCTTTACAAGTGATGAATACTTTTCTTTTAATATTCTCTTCAGCATTTCCTATGAAATTTATGTTAGGATCTAGGAAATCTCTGTACCGTCAATACAGTTCAAAGAGGCAATATTTACCCACACCACTCCTTCTTCACATTTTTCACTGTTCCTTGCAATTAAGGCTAGTTAAATTCCATAATCTGTTTTTCTTATTGAGGATTCTATCTGAATTTTATTTGTAAAATTGCATCCGTTTAAAAAATACGCTTCAACAGGAATGCGTATTCAACGACCCGCTGTCTCCAACGTGCTCCCCCATCCTCCTCGGAACAGCAGTCGCTTCACGGCATCCAATTCAAATAAACAAGATCCTGTGCCCTTCTCTTTATAGTAATATTTTAATAATTGACTGGGGATGACACTCTCCTTGGACATCGCCTGGAGGGAAAATACGTAACAAGAAGGAAGAGGACCTTTTTGTACGGTAAGAAACATTATAACTGCTTAGCGTTTCAAATTTCGAATACATATGTTTTCTTTATTACAGTCTCAATCATTCATAAACGTGTTGTAAATATTAGGAATTCTCAATAAGTTAGATTATTCTGTTTTTTATGCTTTTCAGATTACTGAAAAATAAGTGTTATTGCAGATATACCTCCCTTATAGATAGACTTCTAAATGTCCTGGATTCAAGTGTTATTTTTCATTGTAAAGCACATGCTGGTAAATGTTTTACGGAATCTGTATGAGTTTTCAGCAAATTGATAGCAGGAATAACTATGGACGGTTGAACTAAATGTAATAAAAATGGCGAAAATTTTTTTCAAATCATATTTTTACATCTTGACATAATAAACAACCATCAGAATCAAATAAAATTCAACCAACCATAAGTGCCATCTAACCAAATAAAGACCTGTTATTTGGAAAAAAATAGTGAACCCATGTATTTTTATATCATTGATCGATGGTTAGTTCTAAGTGTGATTTATAGTCATTAGCATTTGATATTTTAACCCTTTTTATACCCTCCAATTTCAACCCTACACCACATACAGCGTGTGATTGATAATCAATGTATTTCTTAGGAGAAAATGTCTTTATCCACGAAATCCGGTCTGTGTGCTTATAAAATGCAGATGCTCCTGGCTACTATACTTAAAAATCATTTTAGATTATTTTTACTTATTAATTTTATTGGAATTAATTTACTCAATCGAAATAGTTTTGGTGTGTTAATGTTCTCTGAGAAGAGATGACTCCTATTCAATTTCATAGTTCCGAAGCAGTAATAATCCCTATTTATTATTATAGGTCTTAGAGTTTTCTAAATACAACGTTGATAGAGAGTGTTCTAAATATACTGAAAATTTATAACAAATAATAAAACGTTTCCTGTAAATACAACTGTATACTGTTTAGTTATAACGTATTGTATTGAAGTAAAAGCACAGAATATTTCACAACGTATAAATGAGGCTAGTCAGTTTTATTTGACAAGAGTATAAAAGCTCGATCTATAAAGCTGAAGCTTTTATAAACAAGACGGCTATAAATGCTGTATAAAATTTAGAGACCGACACCGCATATGCACACTCTACTCCTATGCATATAATACATGCATTTGGTAGCTTTTGTATCACACTAATAGACCGTCTTTCTCTTAAAATTCCTTGGTTTCCTAAATTATTCAAAAAAGAATATATAAATAAGCTGTATACCAAAAAAACAGTAGCAGTCGTGGGACTGCCGATAGAAGTGAAAACGGAACTATTAAGTTGAGAGTAATTAACAATACGTTATAGTAGCAGTACATCTGTAATTGTAAATGTGACGCGTTTTTAATTTTCCAATTTTAAAATCCACGAAAAAATATTATCAAATAACTAGAAATCTATTTTACCACGCTAGTAAGATAAATCTTATACCGTAATAATACTCATTTCATGATGAAGAGGTTAAATATTAAAAACATAATTAAAATGAATAATGCTAAATTTTAAATACAAATATTCGTACAAATATTAAAAATGTTTAAAAATATATTCGTTGTTTTCATTATTCATTTATCTGTATAAAAATATGTTGTAATTGCTCAATATTAATAGTTAGTTAAACATAGAATACAAGTGAGTAAACACCGAGTGAACAACAGTGAGTTGAACACCGTTGTAAATAATACAGTTATTGCTACGGATAAAGTATATAATTGCAATAACAATTAAACCCACAATATTTTTAAAACTAATAAATTAGTTAAATTAACTTGGTTCTTTCGTAAAGGTATTTTTATTGCACAATAAACTAATTTATTGAGTTAATACGGTATCAGTGAGCCAATGCGCCAACTACAGTTCCGGCAGAAACGTTCACTCATCACTTCATACGCTACTACAGGCTAAACTAAACTTCCAATAAAAAAATGATAAATTACAAAAAAAATATTCATCTATTTTCACACAAATTTCTCGCTGACAAATTTTGTCTGACCAAAAAATAAAAAAAATCCTCGCTTACTACTTTTTTCTTGTCATTGTAAACGCTATGTAAAATTAAACAATAATCAAAATTATTTCGAAATTTTTTTAATATTTAAAAATATAACCAATAGATTGCCAATATTAAGAGCTTTAATTTGACGCATCTTACAGAATTATACGACATTGGCTTCACTTTTAAATCGCGAGAGGAAGCCGTAAAGGTCACTGATTTTCGCAGTCTGTTTTCATACTCCGCCGGGACAGTTTTAACACAGCGAGACTGACTTTTTCATGCAGGTTAGTAGTCCGCGGCCAAGTCTACGGTTAAAAAACACAGCGAGACTGACTTTTTCATGCAGGTTAGTATCATTAGCATGTCGGTGACGCGAACCGAGGATTTTACCCTCTACCAAAACGCTCAACGCGCCTAAAGAAGTTTTCACTTCAAAAAAAAGTTTTTTAAATTTTCAGATGCTACATAAAATAGTATTGGTTTAATTTGGATTTAAATCTCACCTTTGTACCGCTTGTTTGTATTCCCAGCCCGCTGGGACCCCAGTCACATACTGCTCTCTCAGCTCAGTCCAATTGACCTTCTTGTCCCTCTTTGATTGTGTTTGCTTTTATTTAAATCTGCCTTGAATACAAATGGATGGCTCTACCTGCCCTTGTACTGTTAAAATTCATCTGTTCACCACTTTATTTTTATCGAATGAAAAGAATGCAACACAAATTGTTTCAAAGCTTTTACAAAGTGCCTCATTTCAAAGATAAGCTTACAGTTATATTATTGTTTGTGCTTTTCAAGTTTTAAGGTTTTTTTGTCTATAAAATAATCAAGTACGAACAGTTAACTCTAGATTTTTTCACGAAGAGAGAGAGCCTGACAGAGGCTGGTATGCAACTATAGTATTTAATCCGGTTCATAGTTAACTATTACGTACTATCATACATTCTGTACAAGATGCCGTATCGGTTCTAAATTATTGTATCAGTCTTGTTTTTGTTATAAGTTAAAGTTAAGAAAAAGCTGAATATAAATACAATTGTTAGATTACGATTGGATTACACTGTTGTATTGTTATATTAATTTATTTTAATATATAATAAAATCTAAAAAATCTACCTTCTAATGGATTCATTATTAATGCTCATTGTGACGATGAATGGTTTTACCATGAGATGATAAGATGATATTATGAATCATTTAACGAAGCATTTGGAGAAGTTTTACCTGTCATCTTTATTATTTTTCAAATCTTATTACATAAGGTTGAGTAAATACGATAATTCACAAACCAGAACAACCTATGAACATACCAAAGGTATAATTTAAAGTATAAGTTAATTTTAAATATAAAAACACCATTTATATATTAATTTATCGACGTGTATTTTGTCGCTAAAAAAATCTCATGATTATTTTTCGAATTTGAAACTATCGCACATGACATCTCAAATAAATTAATTACCTCGATTTGAAAAAAATTGTGAAAAAATAAGATTGAGTCATATTTTGAGAGCAGGTAGAATTGATCGCGAACAATAGTTGTGTTATATAAATACAATATTTTGGAATATATAGGTACAATACTGTCATTCATTAATTTTAGACAAACTTATAAAAAATGTTGATAACTCTGGTTGTTTTCTAAACATTATCAATTATCTGCTTCCTTTCAAAAGTGAGGAAGCAGATAATTGCTCACTTTTGGCATGGGCATGGGTTAAAGTATAATGAGCTCTTCTAGGATGGTGCTTTTCAGGTGTGGTGAGAGAAGAGGGGTAGTATCGAGTTCGAAAATGTTTGGTCTTAGATTTAGAAAGTGGAGAAAATCTGTGAAAATAATATCACTTTAAGGCACATAGTAACGAATTTGTATGGCGTTCTGAATATGAGGGTGACAATGAGGACTCGATAACGTAACAATCCAATACTAAACAGATACGTGACAATCGATGACAGTGATCTGTGGTTTCAGTGTAGGTGTCGGCTCCACAGGTGGTTTAATTGTTACACTTCCTCCCACCCAAAAACATCTCGAGATTTTCTACAGACAGAGAGGCAGACGACTATGCAAAAATACATTTTTACATACTCCCAGATGGCAAAAGAGAAATTCTGCCAACCTAATGAGTGATAGGTTACAATGATACTCAGCCGAATCCAATGGACGTATGTATACTATAATGGCACTCATTATTCTTGATGTAAAAATAAAGTTTTATGGAACATTTTAAACTCACAGATAAAATGTTCTCCAGACATTCTCAAAATCGTTACTAGATGTGATAATTTGTCATACGGTTAATAGTTTTCATTGTAAAAAGTTTATTTAAAATTGGTTTATTCTTCAATTTTCTGGTTTAAATTATTGTTATACATACCACAAATGTAAAAATCAATAAAATCGATGTTGCAAATACATAAGTGAAACTTTTTTCAAATTGGAGAGTGTATGGATCAATTAATGTCGACATTTGGAACAGAAAGAAAGAAAACAGTTGAATTGTCCCGGCCACTCAAGTGACAGACTTTTCATTAATGCTCTACGAATGACGTGTTTGCGTATCTGGTGATCTATTATTCATATAGAAAAAATAACATAAATGTTTTGCTAAAAACGACTGAAAAATTTGATGAATTTTCTATTTGAGTAGAAATTAAATTTTTAAACGATGAAACAAAGGCGAATACTGGAATTTACAGTGGTTCTATATCACAGCTACAAAGACTTTTAAGGGGGGATAACTCTTGACGTCAGCAACATTGCCGTAGTGTGGCTCCATTCATGCTTTGGGCATTACATAATATTTATACTCTCTATTTTTCGTTATTGTTGGCTGGGCTTAGCCTTATCATATGGGAATAGATAAATCTTATAATAAAAATCTATTAATTATTGTTGAAATTATATTGTATCATCTCTTGTACACCTTCTCTGCTCGTCTGCGAGTACTTTGAAACAGTTTGTACGCGCAGTTTTTAATACATACCTACACAAACAATTTTAATTCATTACAAACATATAGCATTTTCCTTGTCAAATCCTCCATTTTTCGTTCATTTAATGAATAACTTTTGAGACAACATCATAATAGAAAATAATGTTATGAATTAATATATGGGAATACGTAGTAAAAGGAGATTTCTTGTATCTTGAAAAAAATATATACGATAAGATATATACAAATATAATATATGATAAAATATTACACAAATTTGTCTAAATTAAACAGCAAATTTGTACAGCATGACATTTATTCCTGTGAAATTATTAATTTCCTCAGTAGAAAAATAATCAATTTTGTTTTCTTCCTATAAGTTGTTCAAACACTGTTTTTACAATTGTAGCGTGCTTTAAATCTTGAATCAGTTCATTGGAAACATTATAATCTCAAAATTTTTACGATTATGATCTCAATTAATTTCTTAAGCTATACATTCTATATTTCATGTTCGCCGATTATAAACATTACGAATACATCTGTACATTTTTGGTGGGAAATATATCACTGAGTTTTTTTTCCCACCAGGGAAGTTATATTATTTTATAATAAAATTATTATATTATATAATAAAATAATATGAATTATAATTAATAAAAATTATATTATTTTATGTTAAGAGTTTTGATTGTAAGTCAATAACAGTAACAAACAATGAAAGGCAATATTGTTTAAACCGGTTTTTTTTAAATAAACAAAGACGAGAAATGCAGGCGTAGAATCTTATAGTTTATCCTACGGAATCAATATAATAGCCTGCAGCCAGCCAGCCTCACGCGCAGCAACGTACACAAGCAGTAAACAAGCAAACTCAAATAGTCAGCTCATGTTGGTCAGTCCATACCGAGTGACCGACACCTGTGTCCGAGAGCTGCTACGCTTTGACAGTTAGGGGAACGATCGATTCAATTTACATACAAATTTATAATTTTAAGCTGCCCTACGAGAATACAGCGATCACTGAACGTCATTTGATAATTATTATAAATAATTTTTTAAATAGGTCCAACTATTTTCTCAAACCAATTAAATAATTAAAGTTTTAGTAAGGAAGCTATTAAAGGCTTTTTAAAATTTTACTATTAATTAAATTAAAGTTACCTATATGTTTACATCACTCATTTTGACGGATACATCTAAACGTTAGCATATCATGTTTCACAAGAACAAAAATTTCATGGATTCCATTTAGTACTTAATTGTTTAAAGCTTGTATCTAATCACTTTATCAGCTCACCATTGTACTCTGCAAAGCTGCTAACTGTTTATACATAATTTTGCTTGTGCTTGGCTTTTTTATGTCTATACCTTGCAAGATCTCTGGAACTTAACTGCTTGCATTAGGTTTTGCTTATAATCCATAAACTTAATATGAATGTATTTATCCGTAAGTGATAACCCACCAATATATGTTTATAACAATTCTAAATTTCCTTAATAATGCAATTGCAAATATTTATCGAATGTGTTGAGCGATTCTGTATTAACCACCTTTATCTGAGACCTTTGGTGACATCCTACCAACCTACAACCTATAATTGTTATAAATTCCCATATCACTTGGCAATGACTACCCCTGAGTTAACATCGTAAACAAAATGTATTAATTTGGAATTCCAATATTGCTACTGAAACCTGGAATAAGATTCTCTGCAAACTGCAACTATCCAGTGCAAATATTATTTATAGAAAAACTAAACTGAAATTTTAAATTTGAAGTGACCCTGTTTCCTGCGTTTGTTAATTTGAACTGGCCGACAGAAAGCCCTCATTAAGGTTTAAAATAATTTTACAGAAATAAATAAAATAATTCATAATCTTTTTTACGGTTTCTAGCAATTGCATAGGGTACTTAATTAACCTTGTACAGAACGTAATGTGGAACCAATGTTGAACTTCTCAGTATTAAAATAGTCAATTTTGTTTTACGTATTCGTATGACTATTTATATGTAGTGATTTCATCCCGTTTTATTTGCTTAATTGATAAGTCTAATCATCAACTGAAAAAAACGTGAAAACTGAAATAAAAGTAGTGAAATAATAAAAATAATTATACTTCTAGTAGCTGAGCGGTGGCGAACCCTATCACTCAAGGGGTATGTCCGTCTGTATGTTTCTCTTCACCGTATCTCGGGAACAAACTGACCAATACACTGAAATTTTGTGCTAAGCATAGTAAACATTAGCTAACAACTTAAAACTTTCATGGAACCCCATTGTAGACTTTTACGTGAGTAAGGCCATGTATTTTTAATGTTCGTTGGCATAGCAAGATAGAGTCTGTAATATATAGTTTCTAACATTCCTAACTATATATTATTAAACTTTTCAAACGTCAACAGTCCGCGATCTTGAAAATTGATATCATAACATAAATCTTCTATTTGATACTGTACAAAAAATAATTGTGCCAAACTTTGAGTTTGTTTTATCTATACTAGTTTCTGAAATTAATAATAACAACTGAAATAAAAAACATATTAACACAATCAGATAGTAAACTACGTATTTCCAGCCATTGCTTATGATGACTTTGTTTGTTTATTTTAACATAAAGAACAAATTCCCAAAATATTTCGACAAAGTTCGTATATTCAAGAATGGTTCATATCACTCCATAGGATTTTGCAGAGCGTTAGCGTAAATTTTTACATCGTTTATATGGAAACTATCATATTCAGAAAAACCACAAGGAAATAATATTCTAATCAATCTTAGTAATAATTATATGTCATTTCAATATGAGTATAGTACAGTATAGTAATTAGCATAGGAAACATTAGCTAACAACTTAAAACTTTCATGGAACCCCATTGTAGACTTTTACGTGAGTAAGGCCATGTATTTTTAATGTGCTTTGGCATAGCAAGATAGAGTCTGTAATATATAGTTTCTAACATTCCTAACTAATGCAAGTCAAAACAAATAATTGAAATAATATTATTTGAAACAAATAAAAATAAAAATGGAACGACCACAAAAAATAGGTTATATTCTCGTGGTAATTATGTAGGACAATACATACCTACTGTACTTTAATGTAAGATTAATAAATATCAAACAATTATTAATGTTCTCATTTGCAATGTTCTCACTGCGCTGAGGTGTTGAGTATGAAAGTAACAAAGCTCCCCACTGCTGAGGCCGGAGCACAAGACCGGATTACGCAGAACACCCTTAAAAGCTTAGGGCTGTTTACATTTTGCTGTTGTCTGAGCATCTCCAGCTGTTGTAAATTGTGCAAAATAACGCTGTAAGGCAGATCCCTAGTGTCTCTTGTTACCACTAAATTGTTACTTTACTTGTTGGTTAAAGGGAAGTATAGACTCTGTAATTTCAGGAAAAATAATTTCTTACGGCCTTGTATTTTATTACAAACACCTAGATGTATTACAGTAAAATAAAATCTATACCATACGTCCGTCTGTGTGATTTGTTCATGGATTCTTTTTGGTCCAAGAGTGACTGTTATAGATCTGCGTAAAAGGTCAAAGGACAGTCGGTTTGTCTATCCCTCTGTCCGTCTACCCATCTGTGCGATAACTCTTCATACCAAGGTCACAGACAAATGAAACTTGGAGTATAGTTTTGTATTATTCCGTTAGCCTTTCTCTCCGTCTGTCGTTTTCGCTACTGAGTGGAAATACTTGGAAATCGGCATGTTATTACCTATTGGTCTAATTAAGATCTGTGAGTGTGATTTTCGAAACATAGTTATGGCTAGACAATTCATCTGTTAGTCTATCCGTATGTGCGTTTTTTCTAGGGTTCTGTTAATACCTTCTGTTGCATCCTCCTATAGCTCATTAATTACAAAGAAAGGCTGGAGAAATGTAACGTGTCATATGTGGTGTCAGATGTATGTGTAATTAATAAACCTTCTACATTACCTTCAACACTGTCACTCAGTATTGCTGTATTTTGTGTAAATAACCGCAATAAAATGCTTAAAAATCTTTAATTACAACAAAAGGAAGTGAAAGGAAGTAGAAAATATATAAATGTGCAAGGAGTAATGGTATCGTCACAAGATTTAGTACGAATAAAAATCTAACCTCTTTGCTATTGTTACACCCGATCTTGATTACATGAATAGTTGTAATTTAGAAAAGAATGAAAATAAATGGAAACAAGGTATACATGCTTTTAAAGATCAGCATGATAATAAAACTCTAAAAAATAAGAAATAAACAATTATAAAGAGATATAACACATTTGATAATCAAGGACCCTTAAGAAATTAAGATTTAAGATGAAAAAAAATTATGGTTGCCTGTAAAGTCGGTTTTACGGGCGAAGATTTTACGTGACAACGTCTTTTTCTCGGTAGAATATTTATTGATATGAATATTATTAAATTGCACAATAGGAACAAGGAATTGAATGAAAATAAGAATTGCACAAATTTTAACTATAGAAATATATTTTGTTTACTAAAACATTGTACATAATTTGAAATTAATTAAAATTTGTTATTGTAAATGGTAAAGTTGAATAAAACATTTACTAAAATTGGAATTTGAAATTCTTGCTAAACACAGTTAAATTCTAACTCCGCGCGTGGTGATTGGTCGGTTTAGTTCGTTTGTTTGGTCGCACTGTTATGACAGGTTAGAGGTTATAATTTGTTATTTTAAATGTTTGACTAGCAATACGCGCTGTTTCTTCTCAATCGACTGAATTACGATTGATTGCAGAGTGATTTAAACTAATAATTTACTTAACACTATCAACATTTGTCAATAGTATGACATAACCTATAAACTCAGTTTCTCAACTTTTGTGTCAATCTAACAATTAATCAATCAATCATAGTTTACGATAATGAAATATCAGTGTACAATTATTTACCTTTATTGTTGTAGTTGTTGTAAATGACGAATCTAAGCACTCCACATTTTCACGAATAAACATAGTTATCTGCTTTATCCCGTGCGGCGGACCCACAGTTATCTGCTTTATCCCGTGCGGATCCCGTGCGGCGGACCCACTGGACGGGCATCGTAACGTTACCGGGAGTTACACTTTTTCATGAGTGACTCCGAGCCGCAACCTAATTTAAGACGTTGTCACGTCAAAACGTAAATTAAATCCTTTTACAGTAGGTAGAATAATCAAAACTATCGTGAAGACGTTGAAAACATGCAAAGTTGACGAAAATATCGGTCAGTAATATATAAAAACTATGAGGCGGCTAATAATTTAGTAAATACACAATGCGGTGATAGATGTTTTTATACCCTCCGTTAGAATATATTTTGTGAGTGACTTATGTTGAGTGAGAAATATCAGAGGATGAATTCTTGCAGATACAGAAAGTGATTTTAATACTATTCAAGCTCATAGTATTTAAAGACGAATCGAGGGAAAACTGGTACCAACATCTTTGTAAAGGTTACTTTTTACTCGGGCAGTCTACTCGAATATGTGAAACTTAATTATGTTGAAATGTACTTACAATATAACCTATATTATTATAACATGTATATTTTAACCTATATTTTACCTGTTTAGCAATGTTTTCAGTGTTTAATTATTGGGTTTGATGATCAATGTCGCATTACAATTCCCTTCTTAAATCATCAAGCTTCTACCATTGATTTATCTTTTGCG
This sequence comes from Homalodisca vitripennis, assembly GCF_021130785.1. NCBI lineage: Eukaryota > Metazoa > Arthropoda > Insecta > Hemiptera > Cicadellidae > Homalodisca > Homalodisca vitripennis. The sequence goes on from NC_060212.1 coordinate 147,473,978, forward strand.
TCACCAAATATGCATTATTTAGTCGAAAAATGTACTCAATGGGTAAAGACTATTTACCTATAAGTATATATTTTATTATTTCACGTCTTATATTGAAGTGTTATTTAGATTTTAATAATATTAATAAAAACATACTTAATTTTTAAAAAATGCAACCTTGCAATTTTCAATTAGACTATAACAAAAATAGGGATCTACAACCAACTGTTCTCGGGATAGCGTTCACTACATTCAATGAATAAATGAACGCAGATAGCCACCGTACACATCAAATAGCTGAAATAAAGGCAAGAGAAGAAATCTAGACCAAGTTATCAATTTCTAAAGAATTTTCCCAGGACATTGAGGGAAAAAGATGTTGGTTAGAAAATAGTGAAGCAGTCAAAGGTAGCAATAGTATTCCTAGTACTGACGCTGTTATAAATAACAACAAAAATTGTGTGAGGCCTGTATGAAACATATTCTTCCATATTATGTATCCCACGTTAATGGAACTCAATGCATCGAAATGAAGTTATTTAAAACCAAAAATGACCCTTTTGAAACGAAATTTACTTTAAAAGAGTTGTAACTAAGTATTAAAAGTAAGAAAATCTACAGGTTTAGATTAAATTTCTTATAATATGATTAATGTTTTGGAATAAATGCTGTTGACGTGTTCCTAGAAATGTTAAATGATATCTGGAATGGATATACCGACATTCATACAACTTATAAACATTTAAGGGTCATTATACTATTTATACCTTCTAAAGATAAAACTTTAGAAGAACCATACATAAAGATGTTGTTGATTTCTTGTTTTGCTTAGTTTTTAAATCAATTATTACAAACAAATTAGAATTGCTTATACAAATATTTGATCTATTTCCTGATACCCAACGTTGATTTATAAAAACGAAAGGTTGCTAAGATTATCTTATTACCTTCATAATATATTTATTTTAATAACCCTGTCGTAAAAAGAAAGTACTGTTACTACAGTAATACTTTTATTGAAACATTAATAAATTTAATATTTAGTTTGAGATTTCGATCTAAATTATTAGTTTATTACTATAACTGGCTTATAAATATGCAATTAAGTCTCATTTATTTTAGGTTTACCTGGTGGTTTATAAACCTAGAGGTTTACCTCAAGGACTATTTCTTAGTCCTTAGTTATTCTTATTATACCTATCAAATATAAATTCTTTTTTACCGACTCATATTAAATCTGCACAGTATGCTGATGATATTCTACTATATACTGCAACTTACAAATTATGATGTAGTACAGACGCATATGCAGCAAGGCATAAGCAATCTAGTTACATTATTTGCACTGTTACAATAGAATTCAATGTCCAGAAAAGTAATATAATTATTCTATAATCCTAATAATATTATAAATGCGAAAGTGGCTTTGTTTGTTTGATTTGCTTTCAATAGTAAAACATTCAACCGATAATACTGAAACTTTTCGTGGCCATTTTTATGGTATATTGTGGTATGAATATAGATATATTCTTATTTCTAAAATCTCTCCAGGATACGCCAAACTGGCCTTTAAATTAGAGAAAAATCCCATCATGGTTTCTAAAGATGTAAAATATGAATTAAAAGACTCTGACAAATATAATAAATTTATGTGTGTAAAAATTGGTTTATGACTGCACAACCATATGTTTAATCTATAGCAGGAAAATTCTCTAAGGAGTAAACATTAGTTTACACGCTGTTTTAAGATTTCAGCGATTAGGTATCCATCTGCCAGTTGAAAGATCGTCGAACTCTGATTTAGAACTAATGTACCAATAATAGCTGTATAAGTTCTAAAATAGTTTTTTCAGAAGAGAAGAATGCTTTAATTTGTTATATATTTTTTCCTGATAGGGAAACAAGGGAAAATCAACTATGGAACAAATCAAAACAAGAAAGACGTAAATTACTATGGATATACATATAAACTATTGTAATTATTAATTAGTTAACTGTAAAAAACAATTGAGTATACTGATTTTGTTATTTTTCAGAATATGAAGCAGCAGTAAGCTCCATAGAAAACAGCTTCAAGGAATTATAAAAATAAAAATCTAAAATCATTAGAATTCAAAATATTAGAATTGATTTAAAATATCATCCAGCAGTAAATGATATTGGTATTGCATCCTACAGCCAAAAAGATATTGCAGACAATGAAAAGGTTGCTAAGTTAGTAAGAGACAATCAAAGATGACACTAAAACTGAACAGTTATATATTTCTGGAAAATTTTAAAGCATGCAAAAATATTTATACTACTCAAAATGTAACGATGTGTTTATAAAGAAAGCCCAATGCTATAAACACATTGTCGAATCGACGTCAAAATATGCACGGTTCAAAAATGTTAAAATGAAAATATGGGAATTAATAAATATTCTACGATTAAGATTTGGTCACGCCAATATAAATAAAACCTTTTTACTATTGGTCAATGCTTCACTTTATTATGCTTGAGATGTACTTTAGGTTATAGTGAAACTTTGAAAAATATATTTTTACAGTGCCCTACATATGGCCATGCTAGAAGCCAAGAGTTTAAAGTACTTAAGAATAAGTATGAGATGAAATTTGGAACATTAGTCTTAAATTCTTCGGTCAATAGACTTTTTAGACGTTTAAAACTTTTTTAATTAATTAAATTTTGAGTTCAATTAAGACTTTTATTTAAATAAAAACGAAACTCTGCACACCACATAAATGTAACCTGGAAAACATATTTATTCCGAGGTTCTCCTTTTCGGATTAGGAATGCCTGATTTGTTAGAACTCTTGCCAGAATTTATTCTAAATCCTTACCAATATAGAATACCAATATACTAAAATAAAATAGTAAGTTGAGGCGACATAGGTTTTCCTGAATTTTATTAGCTTGGTGCTAAAAATTTGAGAAGGAAGAACTCCTATCCCAACACCTACAGCAAAAACTTTTACTGATATTTTGTAACATAGATTAAAGAGTAAAAAGGGTTTAGAATTTTGTTATTAAACACTGCTATTAGACCCAATTTAACGAATAATTGGATGTAGCATACAGTAACGTATCTAACGAGATGTTTCATTGGTAGACGTTAAATATGAATGACACTTTTTATTTATAGACAAGAATTATTTTTATCATAGTGATGTCATAGAGTCCTATCACTCAGTAGGGTGACACGATTTGTTTTTGCTTGCCAGGGGATATAAGAATTACTTTTTTCTATATACATTTCTGTCTGTCTATAAGTTCACAGATCTCGAGAACGAAATGAGCTATAAAAATGATATTTTATGTAACCTCAGCGAAACGAGTGCTTGTTGTGTTGAACTCTAACGTTGTGAATGAGTGCTTAGGAACTGTCTTTGAATTAACACTTAGCATTTATATAAACCCCTCGTATTTTATTACATTTCTATTCTTAAAAATGACGTTAAAATGTGCCAATTTATATAATATATTACAACATTAAACTACCCTCTCCACTGTTGGAGAGATTCGTACCAACTTCCTCTGTTGGAGGAGCGATGTTGATGCCCAACTTATTGTAAAGCTTAGTGTATAATAATAATCAACATTGTATGAATGGTGAATTAAAATCCCCCATATCAGAACTGTTGATACCGTCATATTGAAATGACAACATAAAGTAGCTGTAACATGCCATTACCATTATATTTTAACATGTCAACCAATCACTGATCCATCGGAAACGAAATTGAAGCGAACGTCGTATTGACGTCTATAACGTGCAAATTTAATGAACAGAAGTTGTTAGCAAATTGGCTATCAGTAATTAATTACGCTTGGCATCACTCTGATTGCATTAATTGGTGATTTATGTATGTTTAGCGACTTAATTTGCAATGGAAATTCTAAAACTTATGATAAAGATTGATTGATACTTTCAAAACTTTGTTTGAATAGTTTTAAGTTCTTAGGTGATTTGAAAAAGAATGTTTGGCACTACTCAACCCGTATATTTTTTCAAATGTGTACTATTACCCTTTACACTTAACAATTCCACTTATTAGATTATACTGACTTACGTGTAGTAACAATATGTGCTGAGTGTAAGCGAAGCCTATGATTCAGTATGTATTTATTTTATACTTGGTAATACACCATTTTGCATTGTAAATACTTATGGGTAGCAGGTGTATAGTTAAAAAAATATTACAAGGTTGTAGAAATTGCCTTAGCAATGGTCGTAGAAAAATATTATATAATAGGAAAACCACAAAACATAATTTAAGATTATATAGCATAGCCTAAAACAAATGCTAGCCTAAAACAAAAATAAAATGCTATACAACATAATGGAATAGAACATAAATAGTATATAAATATGAAGGTTGCAAATATAGAACTGAAAAATATCCAAACTATCCAGAAAAAACTACAACTTTAAAAATTCGTGCTTCATGCAATGTAATATTAACAAAACAGATTTAACAACTAACGTAATTACAATAATCCTGAATTAACACACATCATGCTTATATCTGTCTAAGAATGGGAGAGAATGCAAGTTTCTTGAAAATATTAAATGAAGAATAAAAAAGTCCATATTAGCATAGACTTTATTTCACCATCTCAGCAGACGAAATATTGTACTGTTGATCCGGTAGTAATACCTGAAGAATAGATAGGGGCGGCAAGCTTGCCGGAAAACATTGAAGTGAACCAACTGAGGAATTTCTGGGCAATCAATCAAGCAATTCACGACTCTATGGAGGAACAGAAGACCTAATAGTCTTCTACGAGCTAATAAGGGAAAAGACTCAGATGATGCTCAATCTCGTGCAAGTTCACGTCAAAGTAGCGAAATCCTAGTCTCACGCCAACCAGCCGCAGAATGCGCCTCTGGACAGCAACCACAAAGAATAGTGGTCAACCTGCTGAGGTATCCAAACAGTCACAGAATACTTCAGTATAGGTCTCACAAGACTGAGGTATAGACCTCGATGAGGTCTATACCGAGATGGAATTGATGAGAAGTACCAAAATGTTCGACCTATCAATCCAACCAAGAACACGATTGGCACTTTTAAAAATGATCAGAATAACATCACCACATAAGGTTAGAGTAAGGGTTGAGGTAAGATGACAACAGCAATCCAAGATCACGCACCTTGTCGACCCTCCTGATGATAACTTTATTAAAACAGAGAAAGGGTTCTAGTTGGGATTCCTTAGAAACGCCTTCCGTAGCATGTATTAATTGGCGTTATGAAGCCGACGCATATCTGACTCGGAGGACAGCTGAGAGATTTCAGCAATGATCCACTAACCCCTAGAGCTTCTAATTTCCTCAACAGATGAAGGTGACTAATTCTGCCAAAAGCCTTTGCAAAGTCAAGATATAAGGAGTTTATTTGATTTCCATTGGCAAAGGTGGATAACACATTGATGGAGAATAACTGTTAGTTTTGCAGTTGTGGATCTTCCGCCTTGAAAGCCATGGATATATAACGTTCTTGAAAGTAAAGGATATTCTCTGAAGCAATGGACCTTCACACAATTTTTTAGACTGGATTACTATTGCTTTAAAGTTTATCACATTTGAAAGGTCACCATTTTTTGAATTAAGACCAAAAACCACTGTTTAAGTTAGAAGGAAATATTCTTGCCTTGAGCAAGGCATTGAAAAATAGAGTTAGGTGATGGGTATTCTGGATTTTGTATTGTGACAAAATTTTACCATTGTATACCTGGGAAAACGTAAATATATCCTTTCTGTATAACTTTTCTCTTTATAATCCTCTTAGTATAAATGTATATTTGTTCGGAGGACATATTAAAAACTAAATATTTTATAGGCTTAAAACCTTAGTAAAGGCTACTAAACGACACGTTTAGTGGTGAACTACTCACTTGTATAACTAGAATTTTGTAGTTAACTACAAAACATTCCTCGATTTGTCTAGTACCTAAACAATTAAAAATTTTAGTAGTGAAGTACTAAAATTTCTAATCATTCATTGATAACTGGCGAACAAAGCGTTAATATGTGACAGAGTCATGAAAGTTATCCAAGAGCGTGAAATATGTGTTAGCTTGCAAACTTTGCTGTTCAAGCTGGTGATTAAAATTAACGTGACTCGGGTTGGTAATAACGGTGTCGTGAAACTAGATAGCGCAGTTCATACACTTTGTAATACTCTACGGAATTAAGTTTAAACGTTTACTATGGGTTATAATACTGTACTAAACACAGATTACAGTAATGTTTATTTGCAAAAACTAAGGTAAGTTGTAGACCTATAAACTAAAATATAGAACAATAATAATTTGAAATGTGGTGGGGGTATTTGATTGGGTTAAGACAGTACTGTATTTAATTAAACATCAGGCAATTAAGAAATTGATACCACACGCAGTACTTTAATGGATCGTTAAAAATTAATTGAACTGGCCTTAGTTGGATTTCATGACAATCTTTATGGCATTAATAAAAGTCAATATTCAGGGGGTCAGAAAGTGTGGAATTATTTTAGAATATAGTTTAATATGTGGAAAGAAGAAAAAAAATAGCAGTCATGGGACTGCCAATAGAAGTGAAAACGGAACTATTAAGTTGAGAGTAATTAACAATACGTTATAGTAGCAGTACATCTGTAATTGTAAATGTGACGCGTTTTTAATTTTCCAATTTTAAAATCCACGAAAAATATTATCAAATAACTAGAAATCTATTTTACCACGCTAGTAAGATAAATCTTATACCGTAATAATACTCATTTCATGATGAAGAGGTTAAATATTAAAAACATAATTAAAATGAATAATGCTAAATTTTAAATACAAATATTCGTACAAATATTAAAAATGTTTAAAAATATATTCGTTGATTTCATTATTCATTTATCTGTATAAAAATATGTTGTAATTGCTCAATATTAATAGTTAGTTAAACATAGAATACAAGTGAGTAAACACCGAGTGAACAACAGTGAGTTGAACACCGTTGTAAATAATACAGTTATTGCTACGGATAAAGTATATAATTGCAATAACAATTAAACCCACAATATTTTTAAAACTAATAAATTAGTTAAATTAACTTGGTTCTTTCGTAAAGGTATTTTTATTGCACAATAAACTAATTTATTGAGTTAATACGGTATCAGTGAGCCAATGCGCCAATTACAGTTCCGGCAGAAACGTTCACTCATCACTTCATACGCTACTACAGGCTCAAATAAACTTCCAATAAAAAAAATTATAAATTAAAAAAAAATATTCATCTATTTTCACACAACTTTCTCGCTGACAAATTTTGTCTGACCAAAAAATAAAAAAAATCCTCGCTTACTACTTTTTTCTTGTCATTGTAAACGCTATGTAAAATGTAAACAATAATCAAAATTATTTCGAAATTTTTTTAATACTTAAAAATGTAACCAATAGATTGCAAATATTAAGAGCTTTAATTTGACGCATCTTACAGAATTGTACGACATTGGCTTCACTTTTAAATCGCGAGAGGAAGCCGTAAAGGTCACTAATTTTCGCAGTCTGTTTTCATACTCCGCCGGGACAGTTTTTAACACAGCGAGACTGACTTTTTCATGCAGGTTAGTAGTCCGCGGCCAAGTCTACGGTTAAAAAAAACACAGCGAGACTGACTTTTTCATGCAGGTTAGTATCATTAGCATGTCGGTGACGCGAACCGAGGATTTTACCCTCTACCAAAACGCTCAACGCGCCTAAAGAAGTTTTCACTTCAAAAAAGTTTTTCCAACATTGTCTAATCTCTATATTAAGCGAGTGTCTATCTGACAATGTTATAATAAAAGTATCAGGCAAAGCATAAGGCAATATAATTTCGCATGTTTATGTTACTTATTAAAAGCTTGTATCTTATTGAAAGAATAAAGTTCATCGGCAACATTATCTTAATAGTCATCCTACTTTAACTGTAAAATTCATAAAACCGAAATGTCAAGAAAACCAACGAGAACAGAAATGCCAACTCAACAAGGATACATATTTTGACACTTTAATTACGAATGGATTATAAATAATATAACACAGTAGATGAGTGCTTACTACTGTCGTACAATCCAATGTAGTAAATTACTGACTAAAGTACAGTGTACGAGAGTGGTGCCGCTTAGACTGTATATAAATTATATATACTTGCTCCGACTATGCTCGAACCCGGATCTCTCAATTTACCGGTGAGTGCGCTACCACCACACCACAGAGCCCTTATAATACATCATACATATAAACATTCAGTTCAGCGGGATCCGAACCTGGATTACTCAATAGCCCAGCGAAAATGCTAATCATTCATTTAATTTAATTCAAATATCATAATTAATTGATTTTGTTTCTAACCATGATCAAGAAAATATATAGATAAAATAAACTTAAAAACCAATTCTTTCAGAAAGTATCTGCTTTCATTCTTATGGAACTGATTCCAATAAAGGGGAACAGTGGAAAGTCGTTGAAGTTCATTCATTACATCAAAATAATTATTTACAATAAGTTTTACATAGTAACAGTCTTATTGTTTTTTGGACAGTATCTGAGAAAGAGTGCCTCATTAAGGAATGTTTGTGTCCAACTTACTTTTTGTTTACTTAAGTCACAGTAAAAAACACAATGTCAAGAGAGCCAACCATTTTCAGTATCTTATTTGCAAACATTCTCAGATTTCATCACTATAGTGGGTTTTATAGCAGAGTTTAAATAGTATCTCCAAAGCATTAGACGGTTTAAATTCATGAATTAAACAATTTGTTATAAAACTTACGTAATAAGAATTACACTGTACCGATTATAATAAATAATAATTCTGGGGTAACTGGATTACCGGTGGAAGGAGTAGGCCCAGATGAATGATAAGGGCTGGACTGTACAAAAGAGGCTGCTATCGGCGAGGCGCGCATCGCAGATGGCAGTGTCTGATAACGAAATTGAGAGGTGGGGTGAGGTAGACGTACCGTACCTCCATCTCAGTTAATCGGAAGTGATTGTAACGAGTAGATTAAATAGTGCTTAGAGTAAATCTTTTTGCTAATTGTCATCGAACCTGCGGGTAAGTGAACTTTTTAACTAGAGTCCAGTCAATATACATTCTCATTTATTTTTTAATAATTTTGGGGAAAGAAATATTGTAAAAATTAAATTTAATGGGACTTTAGGAACTTGTCCTTTTGATCTGTGTAATATAAAACTTGTTGGTGCAGTGAGCACATGTATATACAATTTTATGTAAAAATACTAAAAGAGTTTTGTGGTTGTTACAGATACTTTCAGCAAATTTTTTGATTTAAAAAATCTCTAACACTGAAGAATTTTTTGATTTTAAATCTCTAACACTGAAGAATAATTATAAAGTAAAGTAGAGAAAATTATTAACAAAATAAAAATTGAATTTTGAAGATAAATTAAAGTGAAGATTTGCCAGATCAAATTAGAGTGAGAATGTTTTAATTTTGAAAATTGAATAAAAGACAAGCTGTAAGAACTTTGTACATTTTGAAAGTGAAGAATATATTACAAGTTTGTATTTAAAAGTCATAAAGCAGTTTTTATTTTAATTTTAATTCCAGTTATTATTTTTAAGATAAAGTTTTATTTTAGTTTGAACTTTATTTATTTCAGAAGATTTACTTTTATTTTTAAAACTTCACAAAAGTTTATTTTAAATTTCAAATCCAACCCCTCATGTGGAAGTAAAACGGTACAACACTAAAAATCAAGCATTTTATATTTATCATATAAAATTATCAAGTATAATACCAATGTAACAATTACATTTATTAAAAGATTATGATCCAGTAAGTTTTTAAAATGTTTCTCTTTCCCGGAACATTAAATATAATATAAACATTAACATACATTAGATTATTAACATACATACATACATTATGTATACATACAATAACATATTATAAATATAAAATATAAACAATTCTCCTTCCCGGAATACAAAAAAAATTGCGAATTGGTCCAGCTATTCTCGAGATAGAGCTTAGCAACATATTTAGCGGCTTAAATTTGTAACAATTTACACCATGCAATAAACAATCCAGACTCAATTTAGAGTAAGAGAGGGGAATTATCTCAAACATGTCATGTTGCAAGTAGGGGAGGCTGGATCTGTTTCACCCTCTTCCAGTCAAAGTGGGCAAGGGTGACCTAAGAAGGCAATACTCTGTCATATTTAGACTTGAAAAAAAAACAATCCTTAATTTAAAAAAATAGATTAAGAGAGCCCCCGGCCTCTTAACGATCAAAACCCTACAGAGACTTTTTGTTTGCTTTATTCCTTATTAAATTATATAAGTTTCCGCACGTTTCCGCTGTCAATTCAAATTGTTTTGTCAATAATGAATAGTTTCGTGAGAGCTCACCCATTATCAAAATAATAATTTTGTCATGAAAGTGGGAAAGCGCTACTGAAACTAGTCATCATCAACAAAACAAGTTGACGATGGAAAGGTACGTAACCTTAATTAATTTAATACTCAAATATCGATCCAGGAGACAAACAATGTACAAGTTACTCATTAGTTAAAATATCATTACTTTGGACTTACTAACCTAATTGTTAACTTATTGGTCATCCTATGTATAATGGCATACACCATATTATTCGGGCATATCAGTTAGAATAGTAGTTAAACGTTTAACTAGTTAGTTTTTCAGTCGTAATTAAAACATTACTTTCAAGTTGCAGAATATTTGTATTAACGATACATTTTTATCCCTTATTGATGTAAAACTATTGGAACAATATTTTAACGTTACTAATTTTCGGATCATTATAAAAATCCAAGATAGGAATAGTACGGAAATTTGAAAGGTACAGAACACGATGGATAAACACTCTGGATTTTTAAGATTCAATTCAAATATTCTCCCTAGGAGAGCTCTCAACCCTCATATTTTTCCAGGATAATATTTTCTCACAGAACTTCCGTTTAAACACTTGAAGTAAAAAAATTCTTACTGGCTCCTGAGATAATAAACACAATGACCGGGCGTACAGGTAAGGGATATTTTTCTATGTAGGTTAAAAACAGTTTTTTTGATTTATGTTCCAGATTGTAATCGATTTTGAAGGAATTAAAAGTATGAGTTTGACGTTTAATCGAGATTACCACCTACCGGATGTGTTAGAACGTAAAACAAACATAACTCCGAGTTGACTGGTCATCTGTTACAATGAAGCACGACCTCGCTCAGGTGTCAACAGGCTGTGGAAGATAAATCATACGCGAGTTTCTGTCATTTCTGCTGCTGCATGAATGCGGTCGATGTTCTACCTCGTCAAGGGGATACGAGCAATCCTAAGTAGCTGTATATAAAAATATGTTTGCACGTATATCGTTAGTAACACTAAAATGTAAATGGATATGGCTTTGATTAGCTTATCTGAGATAATTTTTTAACTTGATGAAATTAAAAACTGACCCTCAAACACAGTAATACTTGTTAAATCACCTTCAGACAAGTAGATAATGAGACTATACTTACCACTTTATTTATTTATATAGTTATCTGACTCTGATTGATATGTCTACAAAATCCGATATACCTTAAAGCCGTTTGTGAAACTGACTCACTAAATGAATCAGATATACAAATTAAAACAGACTTCTAAACGTGCTATAAACGCGGAAAATGTATGCATGGACTATTACAATTGAAATACTGGAAAACATATGATAATTTAGAAATTTTACATTTAAAACACAAAAAAATCATGAACTTCCACACTTTTTCACTATTGTAGACATTCGTTTTAAGTCCAATTGCGGCCTAACAGTTGGTGCTAACTCAAAACTAATGGAAACTGTGGGGATTGAAGTAAAATAATAGAAAAGGTTCTTTGACCTTTTGTACTATATATAGTTGGGCCCCAAAATGCTCGCATCCATGAAATTATGGTGATTTTTAGCTTAACAGTTGTTACTAGAGCCCGATAATGGTTTAACGCTTGGTAAGTGTATCTGCTACCTCTTTAACTCAAAATGTTCATAGAATTAGTAGTTAGAGGCAGAGGCAGTTTAGAATACCACACATTGCAAATATATACATACGATAATTTACTATTTAAACTGCTCTTTGTACAATATTAATAGATAAAGTCAGTGGTATTTACGTTCAATAGCAAATACAGTCTGAGAGTTTCAGCTTGGATGACCATATATTACTTTCATTTAAATAATATGTTTAACTTAACCACCGTTATGTTCCGGTCAAGTAAACTTCAGGTACATATAATATCAAGGTGGTATAATATAATCACCTTTTAGTATAACCCCCTTAGCTTAAGCCGTAAAATGAGCTGGAGGAACGAAGTTTCTTACACTACAAAAGTATACCTACCTGAGTCTGCTTAACTCCTGGAATGCCTAATTTCTACATTCTATAATATAGAATGGCTTATCCCAGAATTTGGCAAACAACCGAATAGGAATCTGGGAGCGTAGCCAATTATAGATCAGTTAAGCAAAATCCCATTTCGACCTTCGCCCTAACTAGTGATGATCGAATTCTGTCACAGGTGAAATTATTTCTAGGACTTAAATGATCCTAAGAAGTATAACGGTTGTGAGATCGACTAAGAAGTGACAAATGGAGCCACCTGTAATTGATATTGTTCTATCCAGACTTTGAATACGTTTTCTATGCCAAGACGAAGTAAAGTGAAGATTATTTATTTGTTTAAAATTTTTAATCAGTGTATTTTAATGACATTTTCACACAACATAGCTTTATTTGTTTCTGTGTAGGTTCTCCCTGCACATCATTGTTATTTCTTGTTTTATTTTCATGGTAATAACTTAGAGTACTTTTAAAGTACATACATTTAAAAACAAAAAACATGCAACAACAAAAATACATGCATATTTAAACAATAGTTTACTTATGTTTTTAATTTCTAAGCCTGTTTGTTCGTTCGATACCCTGAGAAAGAACTTTGAGTTAAATTCCTATACATTTAGGAAGGTTCATTTCTATATAAGCAACACTAAATTCGATGACGGTTCACGTCCACCAGGGAATTAGCTAAGCGTTACTAAAATATATGTCAGCAAGTTGGCAAAATTAATCTATTATATGCCGGGAGCAGTAAAGTTTTCTTTGTAATCGCCTCTTTATCATCAGAAAAGAAATGAGCTCAAGACTTAACAGTTTTCTCGCTACTTTGAAGAAGGCCGTCACACAACATGTGATCTGGCGTTATTTAAGTCTATAAAAAAAATTATGGTTGCCTGTAAAGTCGGTTTTACGGGCGAAGATTTTACGTGACAACGTCTTTTTCTCGGTAGAATATTTATTGATATGAATATTATTAAAGTTGCACAATAGGAACAAGGAATTGAATGAAAATAAGAATTGCACAAATTTTAACTATAGAAATATATTTTGTTTACTAAAACATTGTACATAATTTGAAATTAATTAAAATTTGTTATTGTAAATGGTAAAGTTGAATAAAACATTTACTAAAATTGGAATTTGAAAATCTTGCTAAACACAGTTAAATTCTAAATCCGCGCGTGGTGATTGGTCGGTTCAGTTCGTTTGTTTGGTCGCACTGTTATGACAGGTTAGAGGTTATAATTTGTTATTTTAAATGTTTGACTAGCAATACGCGCTGTTTCTTCTCAATCGACTGAATTACGATTGATTGCAGAGTGATTTAAACTAATAATTTACTTAACACTATCAACATTTGTCAATAGTATGACATAACCTATAAACTCAGTTTCTCAACTTTTGTGTCAATCTAACAATTAATCAATCAATCATAGTTTACGATAATGAAATATCAGTGTACAATTATTTACCTTTATTGTTGTAGTTGTTGTAAATGACGAATCTAAGCACTCCACATTTTCACGAATAAACATAGTTGTCTGCTTTATCCCGTGCGGCGGACCCACAGTTATCTGCTTTATCCCGTGCGGCGGACCCACTGGACGGGCATCGTAACGTTACCGGGCGTTACACTTTTTCATGAGTGACTCCGAGCCGCAACCTAATTTAAGACGTTGTCACGTCAAAATCGTATTTTAGGCATAACTGACTGCTTTATTTACGCTTAAAATGTTACATGCATGGGAGGGATGATTTACACTGCTTGCTACATCCCCATGACTCACGTAACCTGACACGCCCTGTGCACAAACACATCAATTTAATGCCACGCTTTACGGAGTGTCGCCTCTGAGAGCGATATAATCTATATGCAGATACTGGGGAGATTGCTGCTGTATACTCGTAACTTCGGTTGGCTAAACGAGGGCCTTCATACCAATAACACTACAATTCAGATAATGTTAATCTGAACCGTCACTTTAGTGATCATTCGTAATTGTTTATTGATCCATGAATTTATATAGGCAACAAATAATATATTACTAAGGCCCTGCTAAGTACAAAACTTTTACTTAGCTGAACCTTTATATAAGTATAATTATAATAACTACTACTACAGTTAAGAAACATAACTACATTCAATTGTCCTTTAAGTCCTACATCCAGTACATTCTAAATCGGTTGTGATGAACACTAGCATACGATTTTTGTATATACTATAATTTTAAGGTTACTAAGTACGAGTTAACTTTTGTTAATTTAGCCCTTGTTACTATGTGTAAATATTATAAATATTCGTATATGATATCAATTTAAGGTTACTAATGAGGAGATAATTGATTTAATTAGCCCACTGTTACTATATGAAAATATCATAAATATTTGTATGACAATATCGAATATTTATAAATTCAATTAATACCTGAATACTAATTCTTTTAGATAAATCTGAAAAATTAAAATAAAAACAAATAAATCAGGAAAATAAATCATTTTTATTGACAAGAGCAAATAGTAAAGGCTCGGCCAACCAAATGATTCATTACATGTATCATTTATTACCCATCTCTACCAATATATGTAATAATCGATAAAGTTGTTGGGTTTCGGGAAGAGATAGACAAACATTATGTACACTTACAACAGGTATTGAAGATGGATATTCAATCCCATCCAACAGCAAAAACCAACAGCAAAAAAGATAGCGTGAGGTTAATTTAAACGGTCTAAATCAATTATGAGTCTATTACACTCATTGTAACTACGGTGATGAATTTATGTTCTAAAAACCTGTGTGTGTCTAAGGTTCTTGTTCTTATTTAAAATTTTGTTTGCACAGACGATTTTGATCATGTGCTAGAGTATTTTGTCTTTTTTGTATCATTGTTAAGAGTAAGGTGTGATGGGATTTTTAAATTAAGCTGTGTTTGTGAAAATTCGAATATTAAATTTTTCAGGTAAATAAAATTGTTTGATAACTTAAAAGAAATAGATTTAATTGTATTATTTTAATTATATATTTATTATAAAATAGCCCTTAATTATATAGTTTTTAAATAAAATATTTTATAATAATTATAATGTACTTTAAAATTCAATAAATTTTTTGGGGGAGTGAGTAATACAGATAAAACGTTTAAAGATGGTTGTCATTCACATACGCGCAACACTTTTATCTGGGGTGTTTCCTAACATAAATCCAAATTTAAATTTTTCTAAAAATTGTGATGCAAATTATACCATAATTTATTTTTACTTATTTTTTAATAACTCTTAAGGTTATAAGATATTTTTTTCTGTTTATTCTTTTGAAGTATAAAATTGAACTCTTATAAGTGAGCATGTTTACAAACATAGTTCTAGATTAATTGTAACTAAATAATATATAGTTTACAAATAAATGTATCGGATATATAAATTTTTGTCTTTTAAGGTTTCAAGATTATGGAGTTTCTCAATGTTTGAAAGTATTACAGTTATATTAACATGCCAAAATTGAGAGTTACTATCCTCTAAAGCGAGAATTTTCTTCAAATGCGTCTTCAAGGGAGAATGCAAAACCGAAATCGGGGTTTTTAACAACGTGATTTTGACAATAATCTCCAAATATTACTTTGGAATAATAATAATAATAATAATTTGGGGTAGAGTCTTAGGCCCTTTTCAAATTTAATTACCATGGGTAAAACGCAAGTGATTAACTTAGCATATCACGTGGTTGGAGGTAATTGTATAATCGTCCTAAAACAATAGGCCAAAATAGACATTTAAATGCCTAAAAAGCAGCTTTAGAATGTTTTAAAAATATAAAAACACAAAAAACTAAAGAAATTATAAAATTAAAAGAAAAAAAAGGAAGAAAAAATACTGCTGATTTTGATGGTAAATAATTGTATTGTGAAAGCAGTATATATTTGAAATTTATTTTGTCTCCTGACAAATCACTTTTTTCCGAAACACAATTTGGATTTCTTTACTGTAGGGATATCAGTTTAAAATTTGTACATGCTGTGCAAATAAGTCTACCTTACAATTATAACTAAATATTTTAGGTTTTAAGTTCCAGAAATGACTTTATAAGGTTATCTTTATACAGACCTTGTCTATGTAAAATTTATACTAAAGTATAAGGCGAAATATTATATTTACATATAAGCAAATAAATTTTGTTCAAGGTTCCAGTAGGAATAGTTAAATATATACAAAGTTTAACATTGTAAACGTAATGGTTTTTTCCTAAACTTATATAAACATTGTATTTTTAACAAGGTCCTCATAGGGATTTTCTTAGTAATTGTTCGGATTCCATTAAGAAAGAATAATAGGACATTGTTGATAATTTTTCTCTATTTTTATGTTTCTATCCCATACATGATATTAAATTTAACCCCCATATATGTATGTTATAGATAATCGAATAAGGTTAATAAAATCAGCAACGCATCGGAATGTGTATTCGTGCGATTTGGAATAGCGGTTATTGACATATTAAACTCTATCAGAATGTAGGTTAGAGAGGGGAATAGTGGTTGTGTAATGTGTTACCTGAAATTCTAATTACGACTTTGACCGAACAACGAATTTCTAAGTTGATTACACGAGAAACAAATGGGATGCCTACATTTAGTTTAATAACGAACAATATAATTAGAATGGATTACAAATAAAACACTTAATTAGAGCTATGGAATTACTGTGGTACACCCCTGATCGGTCTTCAATTCAAACTGGTTCTGGTACGCTTCGCTCGTCGTTACGATATTATTAGTTAACTTAAACCATTTAAAATTTAATTTCCAACTAATTTTCAAAACAATATTGAGTTAGTACGAGTAAGTTATTTCATTACTAAATTAGAAACTACTGATTGATTCTAATATAGGGAGACAAACTTCGCGAATATTTAACCGTATTCAAATAATTAATATAGTTCCTATAAGTGCATGTTCTAAAATACTTGCTTTTCTGTCTGCCTGTTTGATTTTGTTTTTATAATTAAACATTAAAGATGTAAAATATTGTTATGTTATTTATACTTGTTAATACCTACAACAGAAAGCAAATTGAATGCAAACATTTTAGTGTATTTGAGAAAATATTAGCAGTATGTTGTTGAATACTGCTGATTTCTCACATAATTGCTTTGAAAAAAGGTGACTTTTTATTTTTGGGAGATTTAACAAATAATATATATCTGCACATATGGTGAAAATTGTCTGAAATGCAGATTTAAAGGTATTAAAAGTTCTTAAAATTTAGGATTAACAACCATTTTGGACTTCACTGAGCGAGAATTACTATTTTTCAGATGCGAATCTTCATAATAATTACATATATTTAAAATTACGCCTCTTCAGCTTTACCGGTTACTTGCAAAACTAAAACAAAATTAATATAAGGAAAGCTAACCAGTTCAAGACATTCCTTTACTGCAAATGATTTTTACGGCTTCAATTATTTTCTGAAGGTTTTCATGCTATTACTCTTTAGAAGTACTCTATGTATATCGACATAACTTTAATAAAAATCTAAATTTGTTTGAATGTAATATATTAAGTTAAAAAATTACTAAGTCAAAACGGATCAAACCTTATAACCGTTTACAAATATGAGTTAATTTAAAAAATAATAGAAATCTTTTAGATGAATAGAACCTTTGAAATATTGTACCATATTTTGTTTTTTATTAATATTTATGTCGATATAAATAATTTTTAATCGGTCTATAGTTTTGTTACAAGGTATAGTACCCCTGCATTGTGCTTAAGAATTATATGGAACCAGGATAAAAGGCAGATAATACGCCATCTGGTGATACTTATATTCTTTGAAAAAATGTACTTAAAAAGTTGTCTAAATGTATTCTTTTTGTTGTTTTTTTTATTATGCTTTAATAGCACATGGTGTTATGTATGCACTTAATTTTTTTTGAACTTATGGTTTTGTAGACTGTAAATATATGGTTAAAATATATGAAATTACTTAATTGTTTCGTTTTTGAACAAAGCTCGTATTGAAAAACTAGTATGTATCCTAGCTAGTATGTTGAGAATCAATCAATAACTCACTTACACAGTCGTCTGACCAGAAATACAAAATGGAAGCCAAGAGACGATATTCCACGGCTCGCACGCTCCAAGTAGCTTTTCAATTTGGCGGCGCCGACCGAGCGGAAGCCACTGATATATCGGTAGTGAGCTGATGAAATGAAAGAGGCGCTGCGGATTGGACGTGAACGTGTTCTGAATAGTGAACACAACTTTACTGTGCTTTTTGCTCCTGAAATGTTGTATAGTGTTCATTAACACACCTTAGGAGTAAATAAGCAACAACTGATTACTGTAATATTGATAATCATTTATGTGATCGTAATTATTTAAAACTATCACATGTACTTGGGCATGTTATATGGTACTTACAACGTAGTACAAGGAGTTGACAACCGTCCTTGAGGTTGATGGTTGTCCACTGCGGTCTTCATATTCAAACATTCGTTCTGCCTTCACTAAAAATGTTATGCCAACGAAAAACTTGAGCTCTTGCCATAACTCCTCTCCAAAAGCCTTCTGAAGATAACCGTAAGTTATCGTTGCGTATTTACCCAATTTAACGCAAAAATAAATGGCATAACGTTGCGTAATATTATGCGGTTACATGTATGTGACGAGTGACACAAACACGTGTTAACTTATTACAGCACAACTCACAACTGAGTAGTTACATCGATATGCCGCTTGGACTAGAAGCAGCGTATAGATCAAGGTTAAAGATATTGTGCCTATGGAATTCTGCAGGGTTGCCACATCCTGCAAAGAAAATCAATCTCATTACTTTATTGTCTGACCTTGTATATATACAACAAGTATTGAATTACACTTCAAATATCGTAATATTGGTAGCTTATTTACCGTTAAGCATTAAGTGCTCTTTAATCTTACTACTCGATTAAATGATTAATTATTCAGCTCTAATCTAGAACAATTACAGTACATGAATTAATTAATTTATTTATCAAATAATATTACTTTACAGTTGATCCTTAAAAATGTTGATGGAAAGGCAATTAGGAAAACATTGAAGCTGAGCGTTTAGCAAAGCCTCTCTTGCCAGTTACATAGGGAAAATCCAATTTTTGTCTGTGTGAACACAGACACTGTTGTGAATTAAAAGAGTACTGAATGTATCAGCGGTTTGTGCAACAGCGACATATTCAATAACACAGTATCAGTACACGTTAGTTAGTACCAAACAGTTTTAAGTCACGGTTTCTAATCATGAAATTCCTAATATTGTGGTGTTCAGCCGTCACAAACTATGTGTTATTTTCATAGTTTTAGAGAATAAACGTAAAAGTGAACTAAAACATTACATCGGTCCTTCTCTGTAACAAGAGTGAATATGTTGCATCATATGCTAAAAAAGTGACAACTTATAGAACACATGAAGAGACGATAAAAGTGACACCCAAACTTAAAAACTTAATAGACGTCAGTACTTACTTTATCCAATAGAATCACTAAGCACTCTGGTGAGAAATAGGAGAAGTAACATTAATATAATCACCTGGGAGAGAGTATCATGGTTCCCCAGCACCCCGTTAGTTTAGTGTCAGAGAGTTTAGCTTAAGGCAGTTATATTTTATCTTGTTAGTCCTTGTCTTTACCTAGTATCACCATCGTCCATTACCTAATCCAATTAACTTAAAAGTTTTGATTTGCTAGCTCAAAACATTGTTAATATAAGTTCACATAAAGAAATTGTGGCTGTTTAGTAGTTTTTGTACTTCTAATTAAATATATAACACTTAAATACATGTAAAATACAATGACTTTTGTATAAGGTGATAAAGAAATTAAATCTTTAAATGTAATAATCCTTTATAGTATCTAAAATTATTTTGATAAATGATGTAAGTCTAACAGAACGCTTAGGCAGTGATGGTGATACTGACATATTTAGTAATATCTGTTAGAACAAAAGAGACATTTTATTTGTTTCTTTTGCACTACTTGTTTTAGATTATTAAGCAACTTTGAACAAGATTAAACATTAACCTAAGCGTAGTACATAATATATAAAAAATGTGTCTAACTGACACTGAGTTACAACAGAGCCAAGACCAGACGATACCGCAGATTAGTGCCGGTTTTGCTCAATCGGGCGCAAAATTTACGGCGATATCCTCGCTCCACGCTGGGTACCAGTGTCTAACTGACACTGAGTTAGAATAGAGCCAAGACCAGACGATGCCTACAGATTGCTACTGAATTTGCTCAGTCGGGCGCAAAATTTATGGCGATATCCTCGCTACACGCTGGGTACCAGTGTCTAACTGACACTGAGTTAGAATAGAGCCAAGACCAGACGATCTACAGATTGCTACTGAATTTGCTCAGTCGGGCGCAAAATTTATGGCGATATCCTCGCGCCGTGCTGAGTCATGCTGAGCCAGTGTCTAACTGACACTGAGTTACAATAGAGCCAAGACCAGACGATCCACAGATTGCTACTGAATTTGCTCAGTCGGGCGCAAAATGTATGGCGATCTCCTCGCACCGTGCTGAGTGCCAGTATCTAACTGCCACTGAGTTACAATAGAGCCAAGACCAAATGATGCCACAGATTACTACTGAATTTGCTAAGTCGGGCGCAAAATTTATGGCGATATCCTCGCGCCATGTTTGGTGCCAGTGTCTAACTGACACAGAGTTACAACAGAGCCAAGACAAGATGATGCCACAGATTACTACTGAATTTGCTAAGTCGGGCGCAAAATTTATGGCGATATCCTCGCGCCGTGCTGAGTCATGCTGAGCCAGTGTCTAACTGACACAGAGTTACAACAGAGCCAAGACAAGATGATGCCACAGATTACTACTGAATTTGCTAAGTCGGGCGCAAAATTTATGGCGATATCCTCGCGCCATGTTTGGTGCCAGTGTCTAACTGACACAGAGTTACAACAGAGCCAAGACAAGATGATGCCACAGATTACTACTGAATTTGCTCAGTCGGGCGCAAAATTTATGGCGATATCCTCGCGTCATGTTGGGGACCAGTGTCTAACTGACACTGAGTTACAACAGAGCCAAGACAAGATGATGCCACAGATTACTACTGAATTTGCTAAGTCGGGCGCAAAATTTATGGCGATATCCTCGCGCCATGTTTGGTGCCAGTGTCTAACTGACACAGAGTTACAACAGAGCCAAGACAAGATGATGCCACAGATTACTACTGAATTTGCTAAGTCGGGCGCAAAATTTATGGCGATATCCTCGCGCCATGTTTGGTGCCAGTGTCTAACTGACACAGAGTTACAACAGAGCCAAGACAAGATGATGCCACAGATTACTACTGAATTTGCTAAGTCGGGCGCAAAATTTATGGCGATATCCTCGCGCCATGTTTGGTGCCAGTGTCTAACTGACACAGAGTTACAACAGAGCCAAGACAAGATGATGCCACAGATTACTACTGAATTTGCTAAGTCGGGCGCAAAATTTATGGCGATATCCTCGCGTCATGTTGGGGACCAGTGTCTAACACAGAGTTATAACAGAGCCAAGACAAGATGATGCCACAGATTACTACTGAATTTGCTAAGTCGGGCGCAAAATTTATGGCGATATCCTCGCGTCATGTTGGGGGACCAGTGTCTAACACAGAGTTACAACAGAGCCAAGACAAGATGATGCCACAGATTACTACTGAATTTGCTAAGTCGGGCGCAAAATTTATGGCGATATCCTCGCGCCATGTTTGGTGCCAGTGTCTAACTGACACAGAGTTACAACAGAGCCAAGACAAGATGATGCCACAGATTACTACTGAATTTGCTAAGTCGGGCGCAAAATTTATGGCGATATCCTCGCGCCATGTTTGGTGCCAGTGTCTAACTGACACAGAGTTACAACAGAGCCAAGACAAGATGATGCCACAGATTACTACTGAATTTGCTAAGTCGGGCGCAAAATTTATGGCGATATCCTCGCGTCATGTTGGGGACCAGTGTCTAACACAGAGTTACAACAGAGCCAAGACAAGATGATGCCACAGATTACTACTGAATTTGCTAAGTCGGGCGCAAAATTTATGGCGATATCCTCGCGTCATGTTGGGGACCAGTGTCTAACTGACACTGAGTTACACTAGAGCCGAGGCCAGACGATACCGCAGATTGGTGCCGGTTTTGCTCGGTCGGGCGCAAAATTTATGGCGATATCCTCGCGCCGTGCTGGGTGCCCACCGCAATAACAATATTTCAGCTATACAGATACAACCATTCCATTGGTATTTCAATTTTGCGATTCAACTACCTTGTATTATTTTGCGTTTAAAAACTATCAAATTCATTTAATAAGTGAAAATTAATACGTAGATAAATGAAGTGGGCAACTAAAGAGTATATTTAAAAAAATACAGAGTTTATAGGAACATTGTCTTTTTTAAAACAACGACCGTATGAAATTGTATAGGGAGTAGTTATAAATATCCTATTTCTTAACAATTTTTACATGTGAATTGGTATTTCAAAGCACTATTAGAATAACAGAGAAAAACGTTGTATTTGGATTCTCTACAACTGTTTCCTCAGAGTTTAATAATTAGTAGGAAGGGTAAATGGCATCCTTTTAAAGCTTTAAGTAATAAAGGAGTGAAAAAGCTCAAACTATAGTGAAAACGTAAAAATGGTACCGATTCAAAGAAATCTTATTTTATTTGGTTGGCCATAAACATGTTTCAGATCTGTTTTCACTCAAATAATAGTTTGGTTAAGATGGCAGTTAATATTTTAGAAAACATAGTTTCTTAACAGTGTTAAAATATATAAAACGATACTGGATCTTACCACAAACACACCTACACACATGTATAAATTACCTAGGCTATATACCGTATGCTGATACACAGAAAAAAGTATTCCAATTACCCAAAATGTTACGATATCTAAAACATAAAGGCTTGCATTAAATTATGTTGCAAAAAATCTCTGCTTTTAAAGGCCTCATTCACGATAATAGATTATCATGTATTACAAAACCAGTAATTAATAAGCTAGACATTAAAGAGTGTTTATAGCAATAGTGTTTTAATTATCTCTAAATATTTCAATTACTTCTCTACATGATATGTAAAACTGCCAGCGTAGCCTTTGTTCTTAATATACATAGGGTATAGTATATAAAAAAACATGTTTAAAATTTTAATTGTGGATAAAAACTAAATTAAATAGTCATTACTATCATAAAGCAACAATAATACGTGTCTGAAATGGTTAAATTGTTGCATACTCTAACTAGTGGCTAATTTTTGGGATTAAAATTAATTTTCGTACGATTACGGAAAAATTAAGGAAAAATAAATCACCAATAGTCACAATTTCCACCCGAAATTAGCTTTTTGTCATGGGTTTTCTGGTTAAGTATGCGTATGATCTTTTACTAATATTATATCTAATTTAGAATGAACTATGGAAATTTAATGACGGCCAGTTAACTAAACAATGTGAGTATGTTATATGAAACAAAAATGTTAGCAGAGAATAAACACGCTGATGCCACATTAACACGTTCGTTACCCACCATTTATGGAAGAATACTGAAGAAAGTTATGGATTTGAAACATTTAGAAAAGTTATTATTTATTACAAAAATTATGAAAAATCATGAATTATGATGGAATATTTCCGAAATCCTACAATCCTTTCAATCTATATAGACTAGGGACCGCCATTTATGATATCTGCCTAATGTACCAGTATCTTTTATGACTATTGCTTTTGGAAGAGCAGAAAACTACCGAAAATTGAAGTAATAACTATTATCCTTCATTTTTTTAAAGTAACCAAAACAAATATTAGACTCTAGAATATCAAATGAGATAGGGTATTAAGCATGTTGACTGACGGATGAGATTTGCAAATCTTAATCTCTATTGTGCAAGATATATTATCCAAAGTGACAAAGTTTAGTGTTCATAAAAAATTTAATATTATTTATCAGTAATATGCTGCTTTTTTGCTCATGGTAGATCACAAATTTGTTTTTGACGACAAAGTAATTTAATTATAAATATTTATCATATAATCTATTAAACCTACTCATGACAATGGACACACACATAGTTCTTTCGTCTCATACTAACCAAATATTTTATAATGGTGACAGGGAAGCAGAGACAGAGCAGAAAATGTACGGCTAACCTGCCCCATAAAGAAGGGCCCCTCATCGTTTGTAGCCATTACTGCCCGAGCAGTGTAGATGTAGCGTGCTGAGCGTTGGGGGGGAGGGAGACATAATCGGCGCCGTTACAAAAGAAATTGTTGTGGATGAAGACAATAACATGAATATAGCGTTATCAAATCCAAATATTTAAATCCTGAATTTTTAAAACGTATATTACTGATGTTTTAAAAATCAATTAGTGAACCATACATCTTCGGTATCCGAGTATTTAATAATACTTATCTACTTAGAAAAAACTAAAATTCTTAGCTGCCCCTTTATAACTGTCAATCTGCATTTCCAAAGTCAAAGCCGATCGTATTATTGCTAAGAAATAGTTTTTATTTACACTATAATAGTAGCTATATTAGCTGTATGGGTTTTACTTTACTTGCTAACATACTATAAAACTGAAGGTGGAATATAACTGGTTTCCTTATGGGTATATTCTTATGATTTCCAAATAAAATTTCATTTCAATGAATAGGTTTTAAATACATCTTAGTTAACAAAATACTCTTGTTCTTATGTTGAGATTAATATATTATATTATTTAATCATAAATAGTTTATAAACAATGTTTAGTTGAACAAAATGTATAAGATTTGTAATCAGTTTGAATTCATTGCGATATGAATGGATCCTTATTTTTATAAATTCGGTTAAATATCGAATACCTATCACAAATTTAAATTGGAAAGTCTTTTAGTAAGTTTAATTAATGGATTCGTATGGAAAATCAGAATACTCATTTTGTTGTAAGTTGCATTTAAATTATGAAGATTATTTTGTATTTGAAAATTATAATTAAGACAAAAATATACAGTTGGGAGAAAAAATTAGATTTTATAAGTGAATTTAAAACTTGATGTGATTTTAAAACTGTTAAACTTTTCTACAATGTTCTTCAGACTCAAAAAAACTCAGGCAAAACCTTAATTTGCAGGCACGAAACACTCGTAGTACCCAAACCTACTTTATTTGCCAAGTTTTCGCCTAGAAATCTGCAATAAAGCTTTCAGATACTTTGTCTTTGCAAATATACAACACTTTTTCCCCACCCCTTAAGAGCCTTAGTCACCATTAATGTAAAATCATATCAAAGAGATTTCTATGTTTTTTATTTAGTTTTAGTTTTAAAATAATTATTATTTATCTGTATGCCATTATAAGAGTTGACTTGTATATCAGAGTCTGTAACTTTGATGAACTCTTGCTGAACAAAGACGTTATTTACTTATTTTATTTGTATCTTTAATAATCATAAGGTAAGGAACTTGCCGTTACAATAAATACTGCTATAGTTGGAGACAATATGAGGAATTTTATGAGGTAAAAACTGAGATTGGAAAAGAAATATTTCAAAAATATATTCATTTTTTAAGGCTATACTCCCAGTCAATGACTGTTGTTATCTTGGAATGAATATAGTAATTTAATTATTTGTTATTACCTCTGTTATTAGAATTCCAGTTTTTAATAGAAATGTTTTTACAAAAATCTGTGTAGATTAAATAAACCTCATAAAAGATCACTCATTTAATCAGTTTTCACTGTCGAACTAAGATTCGCTTTGGAAATCTTAATTGCTATTGGTAAATTACCCCAAATTATTTTAACTATTGTTGGTAATGCCGTAAAATTTAGGCGATACGTAATTAAATGATATTTTAAAAAATAAGTTGAATTATACATTGAGAAAAATTCCATACGTATTATATTTTTCAAAGAATTATCTCACTTAGTTTGTATAAGCAAGGTAACGTTTGTGCAACAGAAGTATGTGCACCTTTGAATAAAATAATCAGTTTTCAAATAACACCTGATCCCTCGGTTCAAAATCCAAACGGTAAAGTGAAAACTAAGGCGATGATAAAAATATATGTTGAGGGAGTATTGCAATAAAAGAATACGTTGCCGGTCTATTGACAGAAAACCATTGCAGAGCAATGAATTACGGGCGGAAGGCGCTAAGCGATTTCCAATAGCGAGGTTGGCCAGTCCGGTAAACCAAATATATCGAATTAAAAGATGCCCACAGTTTAGAGATGCCATTGAAATTGGTTTCCTTGCAATTTAAAAACTGTGTATTACTCTTTGATTTCTCCCCTATAATATTACTTAGCTCATAATTACTTTTGTGTTGGCATTTCTGTTCTTTTATTTGAGATTCTGAAACCAAGATGAAACTTTAAATTTGGATAAACCTTGATCAGTACATTTATGTTCATTCATATGAAGCTACGAACATATATAACGTTCTATAAAAAGGTGTTACTAGAACCATCTCATATACAGCCTACTAAAAAAGCTATAGTGTAATATATATTAGCAAAAACTAAAACAGATAGTGGATAACCTGTACGCTATTGTAATATTCCGACTATTGAGAGTTATTATTGGATAAAGTGTTCTGGAGTTGATAATGAGAGAGCTTTTGACGAAAGTTTTCTTTGAATGATTCTTATTAATTACTGTGACATAAATATGGTTAACTAGAATTGGAATAAATTTCCGACAATCGAAGAAACATAACTACCTCTCTAGCACAGACGGAAATATCAATCTTTATATTCATTATTATTATTGAAGTTTAATTTGAATACTCTAATGGTATGACTAATACAATGATTGGAATATCAATAAGAGGTATAACATTTAAGATATTTAAGATCGCAAAATTATGAAACGTTACAAGATTAAAACCGTTATAAGCGTGTAATTGATAAAAAAATACATGACCGTGGTTTAGTTGCAATAATAGAAAACAAATGTAAATTATAATGATTGGCATATCAGTAAAGGTGTAACATTTAAGATATTTAGGATCGCATCATTATGAAACCTTACAAGATTAAAACCGTTAGAAGCGTGTAATTGATAAAGAAAATACACGACCGTGGTTTGGTTGCAATAATAGGAAACAAATGTAAATTATAATGATTGGCATATCAATAAAGGTGTAACATTTAAGATATTTAGGATCGCATCATTATGAAACCTTGCAAGATTAAAACCGTTATAAGCGTGTAATTGATAAAGAAAATACACGACCGTGGTTTGGTTGCAATAATAGGAAACAAATGTAAATTATAATGATTGGCATATCAATAAAGGTGTAACATTTAAGATATTTAGGATCGCATCATTATGAAACCTTACAAGATTACAACCGTTATAAGCGTGTAATTGATAAAAAAATACATGACCGTGGTTTGGTTGCAATAATAGAAAACAAATGTAAATTATAATGATTGGCATATCAATAAAGGTGTAACATTTAAGATATTTAGGATCGCATCATTATGAAACCTTGCAAGATTAAAACCGTTATAAGCGTGTAATTGATAAAAAAAATACATGACCGTGGTTTGGTTGCAATAATAGAAAACAAATGTAAATTGAAATATATCGATTACTCTTTATAACTTCCAACCGCTATTTTCCTTAAACCTTAAGACCTATCAAATAACATAAAGATTAAAAAAAATCCTTTTCTTTTTCACTAATGAAGTCTAATAACTGAGATATAACAAACCTTTACCCTGCTTTGAACGGCCGCTATCATAAAACCTTGTGAGTACTTCTTAAATATTAAATTAATTCAGAAGTTTATTTTCTTAAGAAGTTGCTTGCAATTTTAAAATAACTGCGAAGTTTTAGTTTGCGTTCAAAACTAGACTAAATTTAAATTTTAACCATTTTTTTCAGGGTTTTGAATAATGAAAATGCCAAATATTTCCTGGAAATTCATGAATGGGGTATCTGCAATGTACAGGTTTCTAAAGGATTAACCTTAAAGCTGGTGTGACAGGAGTAAAAAAACATAAATTGTAATACATTCTGTAAACAGTTCCTTTTTCGCATTCTTTACAATATGAGATGCGATTTATATATATATATATATATATATATATATATATATATATATATATAATTTGTTTGTAATTACATTTCCCTGTTTATGCAGTTTTTTATGATTTGGTATTAATTCATACTACTTTATATAGCCTCATCATATTTGTTGAAAACCATATAATACATGTCACAGCTCAGTAGTTTTTACTTGATGAAGTTTAACTATCTAAGTATTGATAGTTAAACGTATCTACAAATAATATTAAATATAATATTAATAATATATTATTAATATTATAATATTATTAAAATACTTTATAGTAATTTCTTAAAACTACCTTGTTGTTTATTATATTAAAAGTTAGTTAAAATGTTCTGATATTAGCTTAAACATAAAATAAACAATTATAATACTAGCTCATAAAAACGGCACTCCACAATTAAAACAAAAATTTCTTGAAATTAATATGAACATACAAAACATTGCTGTATTACCTTTTTTATTACACTTTTAGTTTTATAAGTGTCATATAAATTTGCTCGTTGACATTATATGCTCATAATGTAATAACTGTAAGGTGTTTGTATGAGTGTTTGTATAAACGGGATAAATGAAAAAGAGAACAATAAACAAAACAAATAACCATACTTTTTAATAGATTCAGACTATACATGGTACATTTATAGTATTTGTGAATAGCTTGGATGAGTCCGTCAGCCAATCTTAACCGATAAATATTTTATTTTTAGGAGACGCCTTTTAATTTTGTATTATATTACATTTTATTGTAACATTTTTGATTACTAAGCTATGTTATAGTTACCTATACAAATTAAAACTTACTTAATTTATACTCTTTTATCCAATGAGAATAATACATTTTTAGTTTTAGGATCAAAACATTTTGAAATATAATTAAACTAAATAAAGTAAGGTAATGCCGATAAAATAGAAAGGGGTTCTTCGTCTGTTTGGGTTTATCCTTAAGTAAGGATATAAATATTCTGTTCAAGTAAGAATTGTGGTTCGATAATCCAGGACCTAAAATGAAAATCACTTGAAAGGATTATTTCTGGGAACCAAAGCACGTCTAGCAAATCCTACCAACAACAAGCTTTACATCTCGGCAATGTAGTAGGCCTATTGTGATGTAAAATAATATACGTAGTAGTGCGCTTTATCTTTTACCTACTTTTGTTTATGTTCTGCCACCGTAGATTGAAAGCTATGAAACTGCAAAAGGATTAAAAATTGTTCAATAATATTTGCTATATGGTAAATATAAATTTATATGATGATTATTTAGTGGATCGCCATTGGAAATTGTGCAGAAAATTAAAAAAGATATTGTTACATCATAGTAACATTAAAGGTGAAAAAGTGATAGTTCTGTTGATTACGTCATTACATCAGGTTTAGTTTGGTGTATATGTGTGTGGGTGCGTGTTCATAATTCATAATTCATAATCTCTTTATTGCGTGTTTGACAATATGTAACATTGTATTGCAATAGTCAAATGCATCATAAAATATACCCTAACTACACATTCACTCACAGTCATACTTACATCTCAGCATTCTCACGACACAATCACACAGACTTCGGATCCATGATTTTCAATCATCCCAACGGCTCGTCATGAATTCATCAATCGAGTAAAACGCTTTAGACACCAACAGGCGTCTGAGACGAGTTTTCAATTGATTGAGTTTTTTATATCCTCAGGGAGCTTGTTGATCACTCTGACACCCACCTGCTGAGGGAGGTGTTGCGATAATGTCAGTCTGCGTTGATGAGTTCGCAAGTTGTCCCTGCCTCTAGTTTCATATTGGTGAACGTCCCTGCCACTTATCATGGCACATCTCGATCTGCAGTACACGATCACCTCAAAAACGTAAAGGCAGGCAATGTCATGTGGATTGATGTGGATGGATTAGGCCGTAATAGGCCGTTTTTTAGAACCTCTAGGGTACAGAACTTTGCTAGGTGCCGTAGGGCAAATATGCCTGTGGTAACTCTAGCACAGATGCTATCAACATGATCATTCCAGGTCAGTCCTCTGTCAAGGAACATCCCCAGAAACTTTGTGGAATCTGTATCCTCTAAAAGGGCATCATCCGCAAAGACAGAAGGTCGCATCGCATGATCATGCTGACGAAGACAAAAATTGATGACACTTGATTTTGACTGGTTTGTTGTCAAGTTCAATTCTGTGAAATATTGAATGCATGCGTTCAATCCCACAAAAGATTTGATTTCCAGGTCTTGTTTTGAATTGCTTTTGAAACAGAGAGTCGTGTCGTCAGCATATTGAACCAGTGCCCCAAGTTGGATCACTGAGTTCAATCTACAGACATAAATCAGGAAAAGGAGAGGTCCAAGGATAGATCCCTGAGGGACACCATGAGCCATTTTTATTTTGCTGGAAACGACGCTCGAGATCATCACACGCTGATCTCGATCTTTTAGATAAGACGTGAGCCATAAATGTGTGGGAGACCCCGGACGCCACATTTTTCTAACTGTTGCAGCAGTGTCCCGTGATGCACACAGTCAAAGGCTTTGGAAAGATCGAGGAATATGCTTAGCACATGTTCACGACCTTCCAGTCCATCGACAACATGGTCCAGAAGGCTATTCACCGCGTCAATTGTGGATTTGTTTTTTCGGAATCCAAATTGTTCTGGATTCAGAATTTTGTTTTTTTCTAGAAAGCTTTCCAGTCTTTCATAGAATAATTTTTCAAAAATTTTGCTGAACACAGGAAGAATTGAGATTGGACGATAGTTGCTTGCGAGGCAAGGATCGTCTTTTTTGAAAATCGGAATGACTTTGACAGTCTTTAAAGAAGATGGAAAATTTCCAGTTTCAAATGAGAAATTGATCAATTTTGTGAGCGGTCTCAAAATGTGCTTATAGCAACGTTTGAGTAGCCATACTGACATCCCATTGGCGTCACTGGTTTTTTTTGTGTTCAGCCTCTGTATGACATTTGCTACCTCCCCCTCCCACACAGGGGCCAGGGCCATGGATGCAACTGGATCACTGACTTCTCTTCCGTGTGACTGAGATTCTTTAAATGACGAGTTCATTGTAGCCACGGTAGAGAAGTATTTATTGAATTGGTTAGCCACTTGAAATTGATCTTCGTAAATTTTGTTTTCAATTTTGATTGCAATCGGTTGGGAAGACTTTTTTGAATTTGTATCTCGAGAAAGATTGTTAATAATTTTCCAAGCAGTTTTTGAGAAATTTTCACAATTACCTAAGGCTCTATTGACGTCATAGGCTTTGGCGGCTCGTATGACTTTTCTATAGATCCTGCGGTATGTTCTAAAGAAAGTTTTGAAATCTTCGTTTTGGGTTCGAATAAAAATGTTGTGGTAGAATTTAAGCTTGTTTCGAGATATAAGAATTCCTTTAGTCAACCAGCCATTTTTCCGTGGTTTTTGATTTTGTTTAGTTTTTTTAAACGGACAAGCAACATCCAAATAATAATTGAAACTATTACTGAAAGCTTGAAACCTGTCCTCAACATTCTCAAACTCATTTAAAAATGCCCAAGACTCGCGCTCCAGCAATTTATTCAGTCGGCAAATGTTTTGAAAATTGACAGATCTTGCAATTTTATATTTTGGGTTTTGATTTTCCAGCTTGCATCCATGACTCAGGACCTCCTGCGCAAAGTGGTCAGAGATCGCAGTGTTTAAAACAGAGACCGTGGTGCCATGAATGTTGGTGATCACATTGTCGATGGCTGTGCTCGTCGTAGCGGTCACTCGTGTTGGTGAATTCACAGACCAATTTAGGTTGAAGGAGTTCAGAATATCGCGCAGCCGCTGGGTGAGGGGGTCGGTGAGGTCCATTACATTAATGTTGAGGTCGCCGATTATGAGAAACTTCATTGAGTTTGAAAAAATAAAATTCAAGAGCTGTTCTAGTTTTTCAAAAAAGGAGTTAATACAGCCATTGGGGGATCTGTACATCCCAATGACTGTTTTTTACCGAAATAATTGGAATTGATTTTGATGCCATCGGCTTCAAAATCCATGTCAGCACTGCAGTTAATTTTGAAAGGTTCAAATTTGGAAAATTCTTTCAAAAAGATTGCCACACCACCCCCTTTGAAGCTTGTTCGACAGAAATATTTTGCCAAAAAATAATTTGGAATTTTGAAAAGGTGGATTGTTTCAGGGGAAAATCCGTGCTCAGAGACTATAAACACATCTGGTGTTTGCTCTTCGCACATTAAAGCCAATTCATCAATTTTGTTTGTTGCAATCTGAGCGTTTTGGTGAACCAATTTAATTTTTTGGCTTGAATTTGAGTTTTGAATTTTTTGAGGTTTTTGAAAATTTTGATTTCGGTCATTTTTTTTGCTGCAAGACTGGATCCGAAGTCATGCCTAGGTCTGCTTCGTACAGTGTGACATTGTCAAGTTTTTTGAAGCCGGAGAGCGTCCCTTTTGCACATCACTGCCCAACGTGGGCGATCCCCTAGCTGCTTCCGCGTAGGTGATGTGCTGATGGTTCAGTCTCTGTTGAGGGGCGACAGCCGACTCTCCATTGGTCGCAGCAGACATGGGGATGGCAGCGGGCGGAGCGGAGGTGGCTGGGCCAGTCATATGGTCAGGCGGCGGCGCAGGCATCCTGGATGTTTGTCCGAGCGGGTTTCTGCGATGCGAGGCTCTTCACAATCAACCCCGCCAGTAGTCGCTTGCCCCGCATTGATAGATGTTGACCGTGCTTCGTGAAGTGCCTACGGCCGATCTCATTGAAGTTAATCACTCGGGCGTTGTACCGAGCCGCCAGTTCTTCCATGTAGGCATTCACGAGCACGATCTCATCGTGGATGGGGTGGTCAGCTTGAAGGTCATGTCTGTACGGCAGAGTGACAAGGGCCAGCTCAGTGTTGGCTGGTCTGGCAGTGATGTGAGCTTCCAGGTGGCGGTAAATGTTATGTTGCTCTCCCACTGCCAAGTCGTTGGTTCCAGCAATTAGCACCTGGCAGTGGGGACCAGGCCGATGTGGTGTTTGATTCACGATGTCAAGCAGCCCCGCGCCGGGCATGCATATGCCACTGACCGAGGTTGAGGAGCCGGTTATATTTTTTACCAGTCCTGCAATAAAACGGGCATGGCTGTCACCCATTATACCAACAGACTCGAAGTGGGAAATTTTGGTCAGAGGAGATCTTAGTTTTTTTTGGGAAGTTATGGGTTTCATCATGACGGGGTGAGGTTTTCAATTTATAATTATTTTTTCTTTTTGGTTTGTGTGGGAGCTTGTTTTTGGCTGCTGGGGGTATTTTATTTTCGCTTGAGTGTTTTTTTTTGTGTAGCAGGAAAAAGTCTATGTTTAGTTTTTATTTTCTGTCCATGGATTTGAGTTCGTTTCTGGACACTCACACGATGACAGCTGCGATGTTATGCACTGAATTTCTGCCTCTAGGACTTCAATCGTCGTTTTCTGGCTGTTAACGAGAAGGATGTTATCAGCACATCTTGTGCACTCAGAAGGCAACAGATCACACTGCGCACTGAAGTCCGTAGTTTGGGGCTTGAGGTTTTCCAGTGGACTGAGGGACAGCCCACATTGGACACCGCAGTCCACTGTCGCGGAAGCGCGGGCGGTCTGGTCAACGCGGGATGTGCTCACAGGAAAAATTTGGTCCGTAAATTGAAGCAACCGTGAGTCAGACTCGATGGTATGGTCCAGGAGCTTCTGAAACTCACTATTCAGGCGCTCAATCTCCAATTTGAGACGGGAAATCTCCGCTGCCGGGTCTTCAGGCGTACTACAGGAGGCGATGTGGGTTGGTGCCCCGAGGCCAGGTGTGGAGGCGATCAGTGCAGGCTCAGAGGCAGTTGTGGAGGCGGGTGTGAAGCAAGCAGGCGCAGGTGATGTGCTGGGCGAAGACGGCGTGGCGGGTGCAGGCGGTGTAGAGGGTGACTGAGGCCTGCTCAAAGGTGACAGTAGAGAGCGCATGGTGACGGGGTGTACGCCACTGTGTTTCTGATTACACACAAGTACGCTTGTCATACCCGAATCAGTTTTTATTGATGCACCACAGTTTCTCCCTAAACAACGCCACGAAATCTCACCGTTTTTAAGAATTCTCTGCTGCCTGTACTTGATATTATTATAAATGATGCAGGGGTTTCCATTCTTAGTTTTTTCAATTGTGAGTGTCATAGTGATAAAATTGAATAATAAATAAATAAATAAGTAAATAAATAGATGGATAAAATTTAATAGAATATAGATAATAAATAACAAGTATTAAAATATAAAAGATTAAAACTATTTACAATGTTTTCAGGATTCGTCTATTTAAAGGAGGAATTCCTCAGAGACAAAAAGTAAATGATCAGTCCGGGAATCGATCTGATGATCTCTGGTGCTAGTGTCCTGGACGTTACCGGTGTTGCCACTGGAGCTGATAGTGGTAAATGATACTGCTGGTTGATAGACCACAGCGTAACCAGTTACGACAAACGTGGGTTTAATGGCTGCGTACGAGTCTAATCTCGTTAGTTTGTTTGGTTAGAAATACAGCCACTAATTACTCACAGAATGGATATGCTGACCGGTTTACTGTCTACATTTATGAAAAAAACTGATAAGGAAGGACGTTCCGTCGTCGAGATTATTGTTCATTAAATAAATCCACCCATAATTAAATTAAAACTATGGATCGTC
This sequence comes from Homalodisca vitripennis, assembly GCF_021130785.1. NCBI lineage: Eukaryota > Metazoa > Arthropoda > Insecta > Hemiptera > Cicadellidae > Homalodisca > Homalodisca vitripennis. The sequence continues at coordinate 147,509,126 of NC_060212.1, forward strand.
GTCGTTTGTGTGTTCACACGATAGGACCAGGCCTACCAACCTCATAAACGTGCATACAGGAGTATGAAATATAATGTGGCCTTGTGAGCACATTATTTCCTGTAATATTTTACTGGTTAAGATTCACCATTTGTAGCGATATAGTATTTGTACATCAATTTAGTAAATTAGTTAGTCGGTTTGTACCGTAAATTAGCTAATTAAATTTCATACAATGTCTATTTCGCAACCTAATCAGCCAGTATAATATAATATTATTTTACATCCGATGTTCCGGAACTAAATTATTGGGCGGAGTAACTACCTAATTGGCACGCGTATGAATTTTTTCTTCTAACCCTTTGTAGCAGCCCAACTACGTAACCGATCAGACCTCGCGCGCTTTGTCCGTAAGTAATATTTATTTTTTCGTATTATTAAATTAGCCCTTTAATGCCAAACGTATAAAATGAATGTAACGTAAAGTAAAGATGTGAATAGTAAAGTAACTTACCCTTGAAGATCTTTTATTTGCTTGATGGAGATAGATAAAAGGTTGTGGCGTCGTCCTTATGGCGACGAGCACGTTGTTATAAATAGTAATTTGTATCATTAAATGGCTAATACCGTCGCGAATTTGTTTTAGGCGAGTTTACGTAGCTGATGTATCTCACGTGTTTTTTGAATAGATGGCTACCACTTCCCAACTTCTACTCCTCTTCTAGAAATAACCGTTCTTAGACTACAGCTTCAATGTCTCGTGCCAAGACGCCGATACCCGGGTTGTGAGTCTACCTATTGTGAAGGGAAGTGAAATATTATTGTTTTGTAAAGTAAAACGTCGTACGCATAATTCAATAGAACATTGGATATTTTAGGCCCACCTAGAAGATATACTTTTAGTTATTATATTCTAATTGGCAGCAACGTGGCATTACATAACTTTTCCTTTACCATCTAAAAGTGGTGCTTTTAGGTTTTCGTAATTAAACTGAACTTATAAGTAAACTTTGTTTTTCTAGTATTTATTACTACGACCTCAGAAGTCACCACCCCCGTGTGTTATCGTCATACGGTACAGGTTCAACCAATAGCAAAATTCAAGATGTCGGCTGATAGTATTTGTTCTTAGGTTTTTATCTCAACAATTTCGTAATATAACTCCATAACAAATAGGTTAAATTTCTCCTCTTTATATAGAAATTGGTAAATCTCTTTAAAGTTATGGTCATTCCAAATTAGAAAAAATAAACAAATATATAAGTTTTCAAAAGTCGTAAAGGAAAATGAAAAAGTATATTAGAATTTTTTGTATAATAGAAAGTGTTTTCTAGATATTTACGGCCAACAAAAAATCTTATAAACTCGTATCATTAGAAGAAACATGTTTTAAAAGGTAATTTCAACCAATAGTAACTAAACTAATCTACGTTGTTAGTAAGGTATTTATATAAGATTAACTACAAACACACACACACACACACACACACATACGCGCACACACACAGACACACACATATATTTATATATATAAAAATAATATATAAATAATTTATGAGAGTTCTCTGATTTATTTGTTCGAAGTTTATTATTATTGAGGAAGGTTTAAAAGAATAAACGGATTTCAGGCATTTGCCGTCGTTATATTTTACAAAACTATTACCACTACTTTTAAACAATTGAAATTAAAAACCCTGTTCTTCAAATTAAAAACCCTTTAGGCATTTTATTACCACAAATATGAATGCCACTCAAGTATAATATGATTTTGGACATATAATTTATAACAATACATATTTTTGTTAAAAATGTGTAACAAAAAAATATGGCAAATGTACTAAATCTTATTAATCTTTCAAACCATACACATTTTTCCATTTACTCACTTTTGGCTCATTACCTTCACTAAATGATATTTTTATATATCAAAACATTTAAATTTCACAGCCCTAACTATATCCATAAACACTAGTTTTCTAGATTTGAGTTAAAAAAGGAAATTTAATAATAAAATAAATAAATAAGGCCTTTATTCTTGAGCGGATTTCAGTTTACAATCTGTTTTACAAATCGACTCACGTCAAACATGACATAATCATAACAGTACAATTCGTATTTTAAAACTGTGACACCCAAATATTGCGTGCTGGTAATTTACATAGAAAATTCATACTTAAACAAGAATACATCATTAAGGTACCTATACAGTTTTAACTTCCTTTTTGAAAGTTTTAACAGACAAAGTCTTTATAACTGGTGGTAAGGCATTGTACTCCTGGGGTCCAAAGTACGAGAAGGACCTTTTTGTAGCCTCCAACCGCACACGCGGCAGTTGCAGCTTGTCGTCCTGTCGAGTGTGCCGTTCTCTTAGAGTCGCTCGCGCCACTAGTTTCCGTCTCAGGTAAGAGGGTTCACCAGTTACCAAAACCTTATGCACCAATGTCACAGTTTGGAGCCTACAAATATCTTGAACAGAGTGTAAATTTGCTCTTTTGCGATAAGGTGAGATGTGGTCAAATTTTTTTAGATTATAAACAAACCTCAGCGCACTGTTCTATATCCGTGCAAGGATGACATTTGCATCTTGAGTTAAGCAGCTACCAAACACTGGAAGGGCGTAATATATTGATGGAAATACCAGAGAATTTACAATATGCAGCTTTGAAAGCATTGGAATTAACGCTCTGTATCTATTCAAAACTCTCAATTTAATAGACAACGAAAGTTCGAGGGAAAGTGTAAAGTACAACCACTTTATTCATTTAAGCTATACAACAACAACGTTTTAAGTTATATATTGTAAAACAATATTGTATAAGTGATATAAAGAACAGTAAATGACATGCTTAACTACTATAGTAATTCAAACTGTAGATAGCTGCAACCCACAATTACTCTGCACCAATAAAAATTAATAAATTCATTATTACCATTGAAAGTATCCCCGGTTATTAAAATTTACTAAATGTATATTTTTATATTTTAAATATAAGAAGTGCTTAATTTACTGATGGAGTTGAGCAATGGTTGTGCCAGCCGATTAGAGAGTCTAAAAATGATATTATACGATGCAATCTAAGTAATTTATGTAAAGAGACGGTAACATCATTCTGTCTTTACTCTCAAATGAAATGCCTGCTATGTAAGACAACCAGTTCTGACACTATAAAAAATTTAATTATTTATAGAATTATATATCATTAATAAACTGTATACTATATGTACAATTTGGCTAAAATATTATAGAACACGCTGGATGGATAATCCAATGCCGAATCACTCTCGTGCAAAAATTGTTATGGTAGCCAATTACTTATTCAACAACACAATATGATACTACTACGTCGCAAAATGTATTGCAAACTAAAATAAATATCTAATGCCATTTTAACGATCACTCATAATTTCATCACAACCGTATTTATTTGCCACATGAAAGCTTTGTGAATTGTTCCAAACAAGGAAACTAGATTCCCGTAGACTTTCAGTCGAGAGTGACGCTAAAAGGCAAAGTGAATACAGGATCAGAGAGACTTAGCCGTGTAGGAGGAGTAAAAGGGGTGTAGTATCAGAATTGGATCAAGTAATCCCTAGCAAAGTCCTTTCCAAAGATTCGTTGTTAAGGGTTTTACATTCCTTTGGAATTGTATTACTCACAACATCTCTTTAGATTGTGTTTAATACTACCTAGCCACACTAGATAATGTTATAAACTCACACTGTGACAATTATTATTTGGCTCTAAATATAACTATAGCTTCTACATCTAACCTAATGTTATATAAAACAGAAAATATACATAGTCCTTGTGCTTATATCCATACCGGCACTGTAATGTGCTAAGGACCATGTTAAAATATCCTTCAAAAATTATAAAATTTTACTAACGTAACTAAAACGTATTATTGGAATATTGCAAATCTCATCGAAACAAAATGTTTGCAGTACAAACTGCACGAATATGTGTCTTGTCCTAATGTGATTTAAATAAATTTTCACATGCCTAGGTAAATTAAAAAAAAATAATTTAAAGACTACTCCCTTTCGGTTGGAGAATTTTCGTTTGGAATTATATATTAATTTTCAAGGCTTTAGTGTAATTATTATTCACTCCTATCTAGGTATTCCACGCTGAAAACAACACTCAATATATCTGGGGCAACAAAGAATACTTTATGATGATAAAATAAGTTAATATAATAACTAATTTTGTATATACGTTCAGAAAACCAGCAACTAAGTTCAAAGCTATTAGAATGGATAAAATATGAGTTTAGTTTACAGATGATGTATATTTTGTAATATTATATATATATATATATACCAGCAGATAATGCTGGTAGAATTAAAAAAAAAAACATTTTTATTCGTAAGCAGCATTATTTACAAGACAGCTGTCACAATTTCATCTTGATCTATCGAGTAGTTTCCTTGCTATCGACGATTGAAGTTAACACATTTATTTGTCTATTAGAATGGAGAAATGTGAGATTCGAGCGCTGTTAAAATATTTATTTGAAAGGCTTAACTCCGAAAGAAATCAAATTTTAGTTGGATGCAGTTCGTAGCTCAACTGCTCTTGTGATTCTTACATTTTACAATTGGGTATGCTATTTTAAACGAGGCCGTTGATCTATAAATGTTGAACATCGATCGGAACGACCAGTGGAAGTGTCTACTCCTAAAATGATCCGAAAACTAATGTTAACAAAATAGTTGAGGCTAAAGGGATATTACACGGAACAGTCGCTTCAATTTTCTATAAAAAGTTGTTATAGTAAAAAGATATATTTCTGTGAGATTAAAACGTGTTTGCTAAACGAGGACAATAAGAATCGTGTGGTCGACGGCTAAAATGGCTGAATTGAAACTCTAAAAGTTTCAATACCCACCGAATTTGCCGATCTTTACCCCCAGTGACTTTTTCTTGTTTCAAAATTTGAAAAATGCTTGGCGGACGTCGCAGCACTTTAAACGAGGAGGTTATTCAGGAAAAGAGTTCTCATTTCGAAGGACTTCCAAAATCATATATTTTGGGCGGCTAAAAAATTTGCAAACAAGATAGAAAAAAATTATAGAGCTGATAAAAAATTATTTTTAGAAATAAAAAACGTTTCCAAAAACTAGTTTTTCTATCTTTTTGAAGGACTTATTAAACGATCCTTGTACGTACTTTCATATATTCCTCCTATGATACTGAGAGCATCCCAAAAAAGAACCATGAACATGCACTGGAACAAAGGAATGGAAATAGGAACAAAAACCAAATGAAACTATAAGGTAGTACACAATAATACTGAACTGAACTGAATATTAGAAAAGGTGATACCTTCATGCATACTATAGAATGCTATACATGTTTAATGTTACTTCCATGTAGGTTCTATAGTCCGATAACAAAACACGGCTTTAGCTAAATCTAATAGTGGAGCCATTCCACCCCACAGCTGCCCTCTTCTCAGTTAAGCTCCCTGAGCCTACCATTTCAACCCTATCCCTACAAGGTGGCTTATTACTGGCGTAAAATAAACACTGTTTATATATAAATCATTTTATCGTTATCACAAGGGTTTGAAATAAAAAAAAAATTATGGTTGCCTGTAAAGTCGGTTTTTACGGGCGAAGATTTTACGTGACAACGTCTTTTTCTCGGTAGAATATTTATTGATATGAATATTATTAAATTGCACAATAGGAACAAGGAATTCAATAAAAATAAGAATTGCACAAATTTTAACTATAGAAATATATTTTGTTTACTAAAACATTGTACATAATTTGAAATTAATTAAAATTTTGTATTGTAAATGGTAAAGTTGAATAAAACATTTACTAAAATTGGAATTTGAAATTCTTGCTAAACACAGTTAAATTCTAACTCCGCGCGTGGTGATTGGTCGGTTTAGTTCGTTTGTTTGGTCGCACTGTTATGACAGGTTAGAGGTTATAATGTGTTATTTTAAATGTTTGACTAGCAATACGCGCTGTTTCTTCTCAATCGACTGAATTACGATTGATTGCAGAGTGATTTAAACTAATAATTTACTTAACACTATCAACATTTGTCAATAGTATGACATAACCTATACACTCAGTTTCTCAACTTTTGTGTCAATCTAACAATTAATCAATCAATCATAGTTTACGATAATGAAATATCAGTGTACAATTATTTACCTTTATTGTTGTAGTTGTTGTAAATGACGAATCTAAGCACTCCACATTTTCACGAATAAACATAGTTATCTGCTTTATCCCGTGCGGCGGACCCACAGTTATCTGCTTTATCCCGTGCGGATCCCGTGCGGCGGACCCACTGGACGGGCATCGTAATGTTACCGGGCGTTACACTTTTTCATGAGTGACTCCGAGCCGCAACCTAATTTAAGACGTTGTCACGTCAATACTACTTTAGAGAACAAAATGAAAATGAAATGGTATATTAATAAAAATGTTTCGAATAATAGATAAGTAAATTTAAATGTATTATATTTAAATCGAAGAGTTATAAGATTAATACTTAGATCTGTATGTTGGGGAAATTATTTTTCTTAGTACAGGGTGTACTCGCAACCTCTTGTGGTTGAACAGTTTTACATAGAGTGATGCGGTAAACTGTAAGTCTAATAAATATCATTCGACGAACGTCGCAAAGCTGCCTTTGTCACATTTAAAATTAGTCACAGAGTGTACGGAGTGTAATGAGTGTCAGGTATTAATCGCAAAAACTTTAGATAGTAATAAGATCATGCGGCACATAATTTTAAATACTTGTGAATGTTGAACAAATCGGTATAACATGTTTAAAAACATCTTAAGTATTTAAATATTACTAAATGTTAATAAAAACACTACTTTTTCCAAATTGTTTATTTTTTGGACGAGGGCTTTTGAAACCAAAGGTTTCATCTTCAGGCAACTCCACAAATAAATATTTACACATTGTTTGTTATAATTAATATTAAAACAACATATGGTGTAAAAATGTAAATACAAAAATTTTGTAAATATTTCAGCCAGTATTAAAAATCAGATTTGACTAGAGTTTAATTTTTGAATAAATTGAGAAGAAAGAAGATTGGAGTTTTCAATAGGGCCCTCTTCATTGTTCATGAGTTTTTCTTTATTTTTGTTTATATATAGTGTTTCCCAAGCATTCAAGTTCATTGGTTGTGTTATTTCTTTTATTAATTTTAGATTTGTAATTGATGTTCTGTGTCCTGATTCAATGCAGTGCTTGGCTACAGCAGATTTGTCAACTCTTCCATATTTTGTGTGTAATAAATGCTTTTTAAATCGTGTTTTTATTGTACTTTTTGTTTGTCCAATATAAATTTTGTCACAGTCATCGTATCCAATTTAATAAATTCCCGGGTTTCCTAAAATTTGGGATAATTCGTTGCTTGTTCTGTGAGTGACAGTTTTATTTGTATGCTTTTTAAAAGTTTTGCATATTTGGTTTGAAAAAGTGCTGTATGTTGTGCAAATAAATTCATGTTTTGTGTCTTGAGGTGGTCTTAATGTTGTCTTATCTTTTCTACTTCTTCTTTTTAAAGCTTTTTTTAGTATATTGTCAATGAGTTGTGTAGTGTAACCATTGAACATAGCAATAGATTTGATGTAATTTAGTTCCTTCTTGTAGTTTTCTGTTGAAAGTGGTGTATTTAACAGTCTATAAATCATTGAATTAAATGTTGCTCTTTTTTTGTGCAGATGGATGGTTAGATTCATTGATGATGAACCTATCTGTATGAGTTGGTTTCCTGTAGATATCAAATTCAAATTTTGTTTCATTTCTAATAACTAATACGTCTAAAAATGGGATACTATTGTTTTGTTCAATTTCATATGTAAATTTAATAGTAGGGTAAAACGAATTTAGAGTTGTGATAAAATCTTGTATTGTTTTCATTTTTATTAAATACATTTAATTTTTGTATTTACATTTTTACACCATATGTTATTTTAATATTAATTATAACAAACAATGTGTAAATATTTATTTGTGGAGTTGCCTGAAGATGAAACCTTTGGTTTCGAAAGGCCTCGTCCAAAAAATAAACAATTTGGAAAAAGTAGTGTTTTTATTAACATTTAGTAATAATTAAAGAATTTTCCAATTGCTCCAAGAGTCTACAAATCTTAAGTATTGTTATGAAGGCGGTAATTTTTCAAATACATTTCCTTCCTATTTTATTATTTCCTTTTAATATACTTTTGTAAATTTATAAACTTGAATGGAGATTTATTAGAGCTGAAACAATTTTAGTAGGTGGATTAATATCTTAGACGCACTATTCGACAGCACAATATTTAATTTTTTTATTAAATATTTACAGTTAAAAACGGTCGTGCTTCTACTTGGAAACACAGTTGGAAATATCTTAAAACAATAGCGTATTTCCAGATGCAATATGTTAATTTTGCAGTTTAGATTATTGAAATGGGTGTTTATTCAGAAAGGCGTTTTGTCAATGATGACCTCCCATTGGGGGCAGGGACGTCCGTATCTCGCCCATGTTAATTTGGCAATATTTAGGTACATTTAGAAGAAAAACTAAAAGTGCTATGACTTTGAAACTTTTTGTAGTATAAATACACATTTTTATCAGTAATTTGATGAAGTATTATTTTAATTTTTCAAAAAATAAAATAAATAATAATTTTTTTAATGTTAAAATTTTTTACATATTTTTTGTTTGATTAAATTTAATAAAAAAAATACCAAACAAGATATTGGAGTTTTACTTCATCATTTTGTTGCCTGAAGTATTCTTAACAAGCTGTAAAAAATTCAGATGAATCCATTTAAATTTGGCTGAGAAAAGTGTACCTAACCCCTATAAAAATAGGTTTTCGGAAAACGAACAAAACGTCACGACTATACCTTATAATATGTTAAATGACAATGTAGACTTACATTAAAATGCACCAGGGGCATAGGATGGGTTATCTGCTTCTTCATCATCTTCTAGCTTCCTTTTATTATTTATTCTATTTTAATAATTATTAATTTTATTTATTCTATTTATTTTATTTTTTCTACTTATTTATTTTATTTATTATTTATTTATTTATATTAATTATTATTATTTTTATTCTATCCTTTTATTAAACTTTTTTATCCTAGGCATTGTACTTTAGTATTATCTATACACAAAATAAACAACAACACAAAACAAACTTCACAGTCACTAACCAAACTTAGTGTCAGAACGAAAGGAATAGCCAAAATAATAAACAATCTACAATGAAACACAGCTGACTTCTGCTAGGAAACAAAACCATAGAAACCTAAAGTAACTAGATCACAGATGTTCAAAATATAATAGGTTACAAAACATCACATATAATATATACCCGATACAAAACTTGTTTTACTGGATCGTTGACTACATTAGTTGATAATAGTTCGACGAAAATTTAGTGTAACGTTTCATTTATTATTTTTTTTAATTATAAATATAAAGTTAATATGCTTGTGTGTGGTATCAAAATGTTCAGAATTAAACGGAGTATTTTACTAAATAAAAATGTGAACAAGTGAAGAAAATAATATTTTTGACGTCCCTGTCCCCTTAAGGAATCTCAAAACTTTGAACACTCATTTATAGCAATTATAGTAAATATAAAAAAAATTCCAAGAAATAAAGAAGTCTTAAATATACATTTCTATTCAATAATAACAATAAAATAAAGGATTGTCCAATAAGACGAGCCAAAGTTGACTACCATATTGGAAAATAGCGGCAGTTTTAAAAGTTTAGAATGAAAATTTTTAAATGTCCCTAAAACAAGAGAAGGTTCTACAATTAAAGTTACAATTTATATTTTCCCCATTGTAATGGTGGCTGATTAAAAACAGCCACCCTGTAGAGTTATGAAGCACTCAATGAAATTGCTAGGACTAGTGTACTTAACAGATAATTTTGGAAGTAACTAAAAATAATTTCTATTTATAATTATTTATTTAATTAATATTTCGTACGGTTTCTTTACTAGCTAGCTCGGAGTAGTGGCCTATATTTTAAGTTCAAACAGTTAAATAAACTCAAAACTATATACTGGCAAATACTAAATAAATAATTCTAAATCACTGTTAAAATTTTATATATTATATACTTGCTATACCCACTGTGTACACTTTTTATAACCATTAAAATTTAAATTGTTTTTAGATATTTTAACAACATAATACTATGTCAGCAATTTGAAATCTCGTACATGCTAAACGCACTACGAATATTTATACTATGAACCGATATTTAATTGCAATAGGGTATGTCCAGGAAGATGCCTCGGTTTGTGTTAACTTTTGTGGAAACCTTAGCAGAATAAATTTAATCGTTTTAAGTTATATATTCGGTTTATCCCATCATTCGGTTTTGGAGGATAAGGGATTGAAATTATAGGAGGGAAGTGTCGATAAATATTCAAAAATAATATTATATATGAAGGACTTGATGAAGTACCTTTTTACAGTGACAAGTTTAAAACTGATGAGGCTTATTTTATAAAACAAGTTAAAAATAGAATTGTAATATAACTTATAAATGCAACAAATTCATTCTAAATTTCTTTATAAGTACAAATGTCCCTTTGTCTGTAGACGTAGAAAGTGATTCTGTTATACAAGCGAAATAGTTCAGAAACATGTTATAAGAAATCTAATAATTATTTGTTAAACTGCATTTATTGTGCGACCACAATGTTCAGTGCTGCTTGCAATGTTACATGGATATCAACTAATTAAGTAGGTGATTCTACAAGGCAATTATAGCTTCGTTATTGCTACTGATTGCTTATGGTTCCTAAAGAGTAGAGTTCAAAGGCGTGGAAACAAAATGTTTTTACTTAACGCAATTACCATTTGGAAATATAAGTACAAAATTTTTTTTATTTTTCCCATACTAACACCCGAACTATGTGTAGCATTTTTATTCCTGTACATTAAGCAGTTAATGAAATAATTTGTCATAAAACCATATTGGTCATAGACTTGAGAAAAGCGCTTTGAATGTATGTTCCAATGGAATTTTTCAATTTTAAAACATTTAATCGACCAACGAAATATTCACCTTTTCCAATTTTTCCTGTAATTTGTTTATCAGTATTGAGAAATATGTAAATATATATATATATATATATATATCAGATGAATAACAATATACAATCCTTATATTCCGTACAATAAAGTTATTTCTAAGAAAGGAAAGATAGGAAGTGAATGAATTTACATGTTTGTACAGCGCGAGTATTGCGTGATTACAGTTTAGAATAATTGAATCACATATTGTAACCTCATACATTTAACAAGCTAATTTCCTTCGATACCGATAAAATGATGTCATAACATTTTATATATATATATATATATATATATATATATATATATATATATATATATATATATATATATTTATTATTTAATGAAAGTTTGATAGCTACTTATGTATTGTTTCGAACCTTATTTTCTACTATGTACATCATGATTTGAGAGGTAACACGAACGTTAGGAACACTTATACTTGTACTGCAAAAAGGAGGTTTAGTTTTGTATGTCACATCTTCTCACACTTAATGAGAGAAAATGGTCTTAATTATCACAACAACTTTTTATGGCCTCAAAACCCAACGCAGACTGTGCAAAACACTGCACAAATAATTTTTGCCTTACTATATAATTTTATTTATACATCATTATTGCCAAGAAATGAGGGCTTCTTAAAGCCCTATTCTAACATTAGGAGTAACATTCACCAAAGTATCCAACTTTAGAAGTAATTTTGCTTTTTCATATATAATGTTGTTATACCTGTAATGTTGTTATAATCCACAAGGTTGCTATACCTAAACTAAGATGGTATTGTTTAGATTGCTCAAGGTGGGTATATATATGTTCTGGTACAGCTGGATATAATATAAATGGATATATATATATATATATATATATATATATATATATATATATATATATATAATTAAATTCGGCTATTGCCATTTATAAAAATTTAATGAAAGTAAATAAAAGTCATTTGACAGGTATTTGGTCTTCCGATCATATGTTAGTTTGGTTATTTAAACACATATGTGAAGAAATGGGCAAATACAAAATAATTGAATCGTAAAAAGTGAGGGCTCTGTGGTGTAATGGTAGCACATTCACCCGGCAAGTGAGAGATCCGGGTTCGAGTCCCGGCGGAGCAAGTACTTTTTGCTATTCAATGTTTATTGCAATAAATTAAATTCGGCTATTGCCATTTATACAAATTTAATGAAAGTAAATAAAAAGTCATTTGACAGGTATTTGGTCTTCCGATCATATGTTAGTTTGGTTATTTAAATACATATGTGAAAGAAACGGCCAAATACAAAATAATTGAATCGTAAAAAGTGAGGGCTCTGTGGTGTAATGGTAGCACATTCACCCGGCAAGTGAGAGATCCGGGTTCGAGTCCCGGCGGAGCAAGTACTTTTTGCGATTCAATGTTTATTGAAATAAATTAAATTCGGCTATGCCATTTATACAAATTTAATGAAAGTATATATATAGATGTAAAATCTGTATCATAAATATTGAAATATGTTGTATAGTTTTTGTTAGGCAGTTCATTTTACCACCTACCCTGTAGAGGAGTTTAAGAAGGGAGGTCATATATAATTTTAAAGGTCTACGCAAAGAAACACATTATCACTTAGAAAACACGTCTAGAACTTTGTGTTATATTTTAACAATTTTAAGAAGTTATTTGCTCATAAATGCCACACGAAAAGGCGTAGAGACTTTATGTAAGTGGCATTGTGTTTCTATTGTATATACCTTTCAAGCAATATGTAACATGTTATATAATAAGTAAATGGAGACTCGAGTTTGCCTATAATAATTGTTGTTGGTTCTTTTGATGTATTCACCTGCAATTATGTTATAAAAATTCTAAGAGCGTTTAAACGGTAATATTGAGCAATAATGAATGCAATTTAACACATTACTTTGCAAAATGAGTGTATTATTATCTTACTTATTTAAGATAAAGTTCACTTACTGTAATTAAGCACTGTTTTAGAGTTAATTATCAGATAATTAGAAAGCCTAGATCTTGAAGGCTGCAAGAATTTGATTTGCTTCATCAAATAATATCGTGGTTTGATAAATAAATACGAAGGTACAGTTTAGTTAGTGACATGAAAATAAACTAAAATCATATAGTAAATAATTTTTGTACACAACTTTAATGATATAAAATTGTTTAAATATGAATATAATATGTTCAAACTAAACAATATAACGATTCAAATGTTTCTGTGTTTTAGTGCAGTTATTAAAACAAGGATTCAATTCAAACAGTATATTTAAGATTTTTGTGGAATCATACAGGAAGATAAAATATGAACAAATTTTAAAAACTGATGAATAGGAACGAAATAATATCACAGAAATAAACGACTACCCAACGGATATAAAGGTGGAACGGTGGCTGAGCTTGTGGCTCTGTGTGGCTTCAATATACATTAAAGCATTACGGATGATATGTGCTCCACTGGGATCTGTGGGATCCAATTTGTGACTTTAATCCCACAGAACAGCTCGTTATATGAGTATGGGGTGATATCTGTACCATCACTATCATATGTATTAAATGTATTTTACCCCCATATTATAGTGTTCAGAAAAAAATCAGTGATAAAAACACCTTTTAAAACAAAGCTCTACAATTTATTTATTTACTTTAATAATGAAGTGTCCTGGCCTAATTTGATTTTTAATATTGTTAATAATATTTTGTATTATAAGATATTACAATGTTAGTAAAACATATTCGGGTTATATGAATCGGTTATGTGTCTATATCGGTTACCTTAATCATTGTGAGACAAAATAATACTCTTAATTATAACACGTTATTTACCACCGATAAAATATATTTTATATAACTTATATTAAAAATACATGTAATTAATTATAAGTGACTTTCTAGTTCACGTTTATATTGTAAGGGTTTAATTTTATATCCCGTTTTTTTTGTTCTTAAATGAGAAAACGTTTATTTTGACAAGTAGATGCTTCAATTTATTTCGTCGATAGTCGTCGTCTTTGGATTAGGAGTTGATTTGAGGTTAGGGGACCTCTCTACTTGGGGCAGTGCAGTGAGCCGGAGCTCCGATGTGGCCGCTGCATGGTCTGCCGACGACTGACGAAGACGCGTTTCTGCGCATGACCGGCTGGCGGTCTACTTATACAGCCGGTCCGACAAGAGGTAGAGAGTTTGCTTGCTGACGTCGTTGTGTGAAGTCCTGTCGAGGAGAGGAGCCCGGTATCGGAGAATACGCAGTCGCCATATATCGTCTCTTTTGTGAGTCACCACGATTTGTAAACGTTAAGTAAATTTAATAATTCGGTGCGTAGAATAGCGGTTTATAGGTTATCTTGGTTAGTGATAGTAGTGAATCTATTAAATATAGGTTCTACTACCCATCACTACCTTTCCTAGATTGCAAACGTATATTTTGCATCCTATAAGCCGCATAGGTTTGTGATCCTATTCCTAAAATTAATAATTCGGTTCGTAGAATATGTTATATCGCGGTTAGTGATAGTAGTGTATCTATTAAATATAGGTTCTACTACCCATCACTACCTTTCCTAGTTTGCAAACGTATATTTTGCATCCTATAAGCCGCATAGGCTTGTTATCCTATTCCTAAAATTAATAATTTGGTGCGTAGGATAGGTTAACATCAGTTTATAGGTTATCGCGGTTAGTGACAGTAGTGTATCTATTCACTATAGGTTCTACTACCTTTTCTAGTTTGCAAACGTATATTTTGCATCCTATAAGTCGCATAGGTTTGTGGTCCTACTCCTAAAATTAATAATTCGGTGCGTAGGATAGGTTAACATCAGCTTATAGGTTATCGCGATTAGTGGCAGCAGTTTATCTATTACTATGTAGGATCTACTATCCATTACTACCTTTCCTAGTTTGCAAACGTATATTTTGCATCCTATAAGCCGCATAGGTTTGTTATCCTACTCCTAAAATTAATAATTCGGTGCGTAGGATAGGTCTACAGCAGCTTATAGGTTATCGCGATTAGTGACAGTAGTGTATCTATTAAATAAAGGATCTACTATCAATCACTACCATTCCTAGTTTGCAAACGTATATTTTGCATCCTATAAGCCGCATAGGTTTGTTATCCTACTCCTAAAATTAATAATTCGGTGCGTAGGATAGGTCTACAGCAGCTTATAGGTTATCGCGGTTAGTGACAGTAGTGTATCTATTCACTATAGGTTCTACTACCTTTTCTAGTTTGCAAACGTATATTTTGCATCCTATAAGCCGCATAGGTTTGTTATCCTACTCCTAAAATTAATAATTCGGTGCGTAGGATAGGTCTACAGCAGCTTATAGGTTATCGCGGTTAGTGACAGTAGTGTATCTATTCACTATAGGTTCTACTACCTTTTCTAGTTTGCAAACGTATATTTTGCATCCTATAAGTCGCATAGGTTTGTGGTCCTACTCCTAAAATTAATAATTCGGTGCGTAGGATAGGTTAACATCAGCTTATAGGTTATCGCGATTAGTGGCAGCAGTTTATCTATTAAATGTAGGATCTACTATCCATTACTACCTTTCCTAGTTTGCAAACGTATATTTTGCATCCTATAAGCCGCATAGGTTTGTTATCCTACTCCTAAAATTAATAATTCGGTGCGTAGGATAGGTCTACAGCAGCTTATAGGTTATCGCGATTAGTGACAGCAGTGTATCTATTAAATAAAGGATCTACTATCAATCACTACCTTTCCTAGTTTGCAAACGTATATTTTGCATCCTATAAGCCGCATAGGTTTGTTATCCTACTCCTAAAATTAATAATTCGGTGCGTAGGATAGGTCTACAGCAGCTTATAGGTTATCGCGATTAGTGACAGCAGTGTATCTATTAAATAAAGGATCTACTATCAATCACTACCTTTCCTAGTTTGCAAACGTATAGTTTGCATCCTATAAGTCGCATAGGTTTGTGGTCCTACTCCTAAAATTAATAATTCGGTGCGTAGGATAGGTTAACAGCAGCTTATAGGTTATCGCGATTAGTGACAGTAGTGTATCTATTAAATGTAGGATCTACTATCCATTACTACCTTTCCTAGTTTGCAAACGTATATTTTGCATCCTATAAGCCGCATAGGTTTGTTATCCTACTCCTAAAATTAATAATTCGGTGCGTAGGATAGGTTAACATCAGCTTATAGGTTATCGCGATTAGTGGACAGCAGTTTTATCTATTAAATGTAGGATCTACTATCCATTACTACCTTTCCTAGTTTGCAAACGTATATTTTGCATCCTATAAGCCGCATAGGTTTGTTATCCTACTCCTAAAATTAATAATTCGGTGCGTAGGATAGGTCAACAGCAGCTTATAGGTTATCGCGATTAGTGACAGTAGTGTATCTATTAAATATAGGATCTACTATCAATCACTACCTTTCCTAGTTTGCAAACGTATAGTTTGCATCCTATAAGCCGTATAAGCTTGTTATTCTATTCTTAAAATTATTAGTTTGATGCATAAGATAGGTTAGGCGTAGCTACATGGTCCATCTACTAGATATAGCCTATATAAACCTTTCTAATAGCTCACATTCATATGTTTTGCATACTGTAAGTCGTGTAGGCCTAATAGCCTAAGCTTAAAGTTATTGGTCGACGCCAGGATAGGCTAGGAATTTAATTAGGTTATCTAGGTAGCAGCATTGTTTACAAATATATTAGTCATCGGCTTAGCAACAGACACTGAAGGAACTAGCAGACGATACAGGGACCGGTTCGAGTCAACGGCTGTGGAATAGAAGATCTCGCGGACCACCGATATTAAAAATCTGTTTTCTCTCACGCAAAAATTATTACGGAATAGACGTCGTTACGATAGAATTTAATTCTAAAATTTTATTTTATTTTAGAACGGGGCATTGACAGTTCTAATCAACAATTATTTAGGTGAAATATATCGCGAAATATAGAACAGAAAACGGTGATGATATCGTTCCATTGAAGAGTGCGAATAACTAAATTCGCTCTGAACGAGTCTGAGTTTTTCCGTTCACTTACGTTTTAACCTTGTTTACGATCTCGATCTCTAACAGCGTACTGTGAGGGCGCGGGTAAGATACAAATATAAGGCGATACCACAACCCTGGAATAGAACCCAGCACGACTGCAACTATCAGGGCAGACGATATAAAAAGCGATTATACCGAAACACCTCACAATATTGCTACGTTAATAACGGTAGTATTGGCTATATTTCCCAAAACATTACTAATATTCACTCTGCATTTGTTTTGCATTAATGGTTAAACAAATTCACAAAACTTAATGACACTCATATAGTAGTAAAATAAAGTCAAGTAAAGTTTCATTTGTTAAGGTATAGACACAGTTTAGTTTCAGATCTGTAAAATAATTTTAAGCATGTCTAGATCGTAGTATAAGACGTTTAAACCACTAAACGCTAATTACTGTAAAGTATATATACATGTATACCGAACTAAAAGTTTAGTTTTTTAGTTCTGTTCTTACCCGCTCAGTTGATATATTAATCCTATTATCGTAACAATAATTCTTCATTAATTGATGATCTGAGTGTAACGCATTCAACATATTATTTATGACTAAAACATCTATATGTTTATTTTTATTTTCGTAAGGAAATCAACTTTTACCTTTAGACCGAATATTTTGGTTGGTAGTTGTTGTAGAGGGATTAATGAATGGCAAAAGGATAAATGGTAGTAAATCAGTGGTTATGGGATGTTTGTGCTGGCTATTACTAAAGTAGGGTAAACGCTTCCACTGTTTTATTCATTTGCTATATATTTTATTGGATAGAATGTTTTGTTTCAATTTCAATTTGTTCTGCTTGAGCCAATAGCCTTAAAATATATATTGCATAATTTGTACTGATGCGTAAAAATATGTGAGTAAAATTTTGTAATATATTTAACAACTTACTAATATATTACTTGGTTTATGTTACAATTATACATTTGAGTGATGATATGAAACTGTTGGTAGTCCCTAGGTCCCTACGTATTATTTAACAGTTAAATACAATTCATTTCAATATTACGACACAAAATTAAACAATAAAATAAAAATCCATGTAGTGTTGCAGTAAGAATTCAGTTAATATATTACTAGATAAAAATATTTTATATTGAGCTTAGTAGTGATTTAAGTTAGTTTTAATTACTAATATGGTGAATAGTCTATTTACTTCTTGATATTATTTTACCAAGAAAATCAGTAAAAGTTCCAATCACAAAAAGTTTGACTTGAAATAACCTAAGATTTACTGATCTTACTATTGGTATGATGTAATGGTATTTATTATACTATACTATTATATATAGTATAATATTATAGTATATATACATTATACTTACTAAATACATTATACTAAATAAGTATAATGCACTATACATTTAGGTATAGTGTATGTATAGTGTACAGTAAACAATGTTTGTGCACAGTTTCACCTTAGAACGCCTTTTATGCGCTACAAAAGTGCCCATCCACGTGTTATTTTCAGACAAAAACTCACTTTTACCGACAATAAATGTCTCCCAGCACAGCGTTGCGCCCCAAACTGGACCGTGTAATAGCACAGGTTGTTTACCTCAGTGGATTTATATAACTGAGAGCCTAAACATCACGCTTTATACGTCAGAGATATCTTAAAGCGTTGCATAACTTCTCACATACTATAAATGCATAGCTATTTAAATGTTTATTTCTTATTTGCGCTATGATTAAACTGAGCAGTATAAACAATATCATTTAAAACTAATGTGTAATGCTAAACATAAAATGTAAGTACATCTTAAAGCAACCTTAAGATGCATAAAATGTAGGAACATACCTAAGTCTACCTGTTTTGTAAATATTTTTTAAGATAAATTAATAATTATCAAGAATTAATGTGATCTGTAAATTCGTGTGAGTTAACTAAATGACAGTTCTATGTATAAGTTTATGCGATGACTTCTATATTAGAACACTGACGTTGCATACAGTTGTAATGATGTACTATTAATTTTTTTTATCTGGCATTAGCAGTAAGTGAATGTTAATTAAGGAAATATGAATATATGTCTAAATTAATAAAAGATGATTTTGAAAAAGACTGCTATTTTATAACTCACAATTTTACTGGTGGAGGATCAACGGGAAAGTGTCAAGTATCCACTTCAACCCCCTGACTGCACCAGACCCATAACGTTAAGCGTCCAAACAGGACTGGGAATGGCAAATCTACATGTCAGTGTCAGTGATCAAGTACGAATTCATCAAGTGTCAGAGACAGTTATTAGGTTAATCATCACTCGGTGCTATTGGCTGATAAAAATCAGAAAGTCGAAACTCTAATTGGCTAAAGATCTCTATCTGTTCGACAAAAACATTCGGTAGTCTACTTTAAGCCAGTGAGTAATAATCTTTAACAGTCCTCCTTTTTTAATCACATGGAATCAAAATCCATCACGTCTAAAGGCTTATGTTGGAATGACGTTGGGTAGGTTCAATCGCCGTTTAGATCTTGTATGTCTATCGAATATTCCATTCCTCTTCACCTCCAGGGTTGTTAGATGGACGTAAAACTTAGTTAGATGGAGTGTGCCACACCAAGTGTTACATAACAGCCTTTATTCATTCATAGAGACAGAAATCCAATCATACAGAATATAAATGATTACATCCTCCCGATAGAACAGAGACAAATTGTTAGATCCTACTGAGTAATAAGACACTAATGACGTTATGCCAGGCCTGGATATGCACTACCATAGAACTAATTGTTGTCTGTACAGAAAAGAAGTTTCATGTGAAATCAGAAGTATTCTTTAACTTATTTGTTCAGCGAGTTTGTTTATATAGTGGTTTTAAAATCATTATTGGGTAAGAGTTAAATAATTGTACTAGCCTCTGAAATTAGTGAAGGTTAGGAGAAATTAAAAGTAGTAATTCAAAACTTGGTTAAATTCAAACAAGTAATTTGAACTACCGTCAAACTTCGCCTGGTAAAATAAGACATTCTTTACTTTTTTTTTTTTTTTTTTTTTTTTTTTTTAAAACTTGCTATGTTATCTTAATATATATATATATATATATATATATATATATATATATATATATATATAAAACTTGAGTTTCACCATCCTTAAAATAGGTATCATTGGGAATTTCTATTAAGTAACGAAATAAGTCTAAAACATTTGATTTTATTTGTAGCGAAAGGAATGCAACATGAGTACCTTATTGCAGTCTTAGTTATTATGATAGTTGAAGTTTTATCTCACTAACACCAATTTGGTGTTTCAGATAAAGTAAAGGTTTTTATGAAAGTTTTATAATGGCACTTTAAAATAAATCAGGAAATTATAAATATATAATGATATGACATCGTTTTATCGGTGATCGAAGGAAATTAGTTTATTGAATGCTTGAGGCTACAATATCTGATTCAATTGTTGTAAATTGTAATCAGGCAGTATTTGTATTATTAGGGTTGAAAGTGTAACAAAGCCCGCTCTGTATAAATATGTAAAGTCATTCACAATCTATCTTTGTTTCCTTAGGAATAACGTTATTGTATGGAACGTAAAGATTCTATATTGTTATTCATCAGATATATATTTTTACATGTTTCTCAATACTGATAAAAACTTTAAATCATGCGAAATGTTTCTTCTGTAACGTCACGTTGCCTTTTAATCAAATTAGTAGAATCATGACTAGATTAGAACATAATACAACACAAATGATTAAACACATGCAGTCAAAGATGAGCCGAGTTGTGTGAGATTCAGACATAGTTACAAGTTCTGTCGTTAATCAAGCAGACTTAGGTCTCTGCTCTGCAGGAAACAACAGTCGGCTTAATTTATACGGGCGCAATTCCTTCTCCACTCTATATACTCGTATTTGCTTTCAAGCTCCAATTGCATCCTTTTACGCTCTAGCTGTTTTAATGATTGTCATGCTAAAACGATAATGTAGGATATAAATGTTATGTTCAATTTTACTGTCACACGATGTCGAGACAGTAACTAGACTGCATGTTGTAACCGGTTAACATATGGACGAAGGCATCAGCTCCACTAAACTCTGTGGTTGACACAACATGTAATCAAACATAAACATTAAATTTCCACTCGTGAAGACAAAGTTTATAAATTTGTACAGTAATTGAGAGTAATGTTTTAAGAAATTACTTAAAATTGATCTTACAGGCCTAGTAAACATAGTAGCATTTTCATGTGGTTTTCATACAAATATATTTTAGGAGCATAGGGTAAATTTCGTTTTATCGGAATTTAGAAAAATTTTCTTAAAAATCTTAAGCTTCGGACACCTTAATTTTGGTGGAAGTTCAAATGGGAGCTCATCAAAAGTCATAAAAATATAAAACGTTAATATTTATTTTAGATCATATATTTTTGAGCTTGACACACATAGAAGCAACCGTTAGACTCGTAATGAAAGTTAAATCAGCATCAGCAAAGCATATACATACTCTGATACCAGTGATGCGAATTTATCTAGCTATTTTACGATGTTATACATTTTTTATATATCTCACAGTTGTTTTAAATATACCCAGCTAGGTAAAACATAATCTGAGAAAATATTATTGTGTTATATTTAAAAAAAATGTTTATACCCGTTTTGACCTCCACCAAAATTAGCGCGGATGACAATCAATTAAATTTACTAAGGGAAATTTCTCTATAAATTTCAATATAAACTAGGATCAGTGATTATACCATGGAAATAGGCTCCCGGTACCTAGAATACTATCATACAAATGTACATGTAACAGCATAAAATAGAATATAGACGTTTGTCCTTTTTATACCCTTCTGTCAGAAATATGAGGAGACATTTTGCTTTTTTACAAATGACAGAATCATCCGGATGTGGTAAATAAAAATATTATTGAAACGGCTTTATATAAATATTATTTTGTATTGATATCTTATTTTTTACAACATAAATTTACAGGTGTTATTTTATTTGACTATAGGTTTAAAATGTATCGTTTTATAGATGCGTCAATCTATGCCAATTGATGGATTGAAACATTTATTTTTTACAACAATTTCAATAAAAAAATACAAATATTTCACCTTTTTACTTGGATTACATAAGTCTAGAAAATATAAATTAAATGATTCTGTATATGTTGTATGAATTTCAACAAAACATGTATGGGAGAGCACAAAAAGGTATTATTTATAAAATCTCGGAGGCATAATTTACTCATAGTTATAACAAATTAGTAAGATGTAGTAAAAGATTGATTGTGTTAGTATTGAGAGTTAGTACTCAGAAAACTACTACAACACAGGGTTTTGTTCATTTACACTTGACAAGAATACTCGTACAATCGGAGTAATTAAAAATTCCACTAATTCTATCCTCAATAACTTCAACAGAAAGATATAAATTCAAATACAATTGAATATTCCAATATTTGTTATTTGTTTCAAAGTCAAACGAGAAACACTTGTGTCCACCGGTTTTTAGTGATCGCCCCTATCATTTGCAATACGAGTACCCACATACCGTAATTTGTTAAATACCTTTAACAGCCTATATATAAAGGTGTATGTATTTATAGGTCCGGAAATTGTATTATGAATAACATTCTATTTGAAAATAATTATTAATTTGTTACGTTTATATTACTTTTTATAGTGTTGACATTGTAAATTTGTGATATTTAGAAGCTAGTGGCTACTATGTCCTTGCACAGAAATCTCAAGTCATGTGAGGTTATTTATGCACATATTTTTTGTTCTTACGCAGTATGCGTAGTAAGCATACTTATATTATTGGCTTAAATTATTATTATTATAATTAGGTAAAAATTTTATTTTTTCGCCTTTCCGTCTTTGTAATGTTCTCATTTGTTAGTGTTCCTTCATATACTCAAATTTAGGTATCAGTGAAATAATTTAGTGTAAGACATAGAAGTAAATTTTTGTGTACAATTATACAAATATTAGCTATGTTTTATTTTATGTCATTTAAAACATATAACGCATATCCCTGAAAATGTGTGTATTTTAGCTGAATTAATAACAAAAATTAATATGTTAAAAGGGGTTATTATTTCTTTTAATCTTACTTGTTATTCTTAGTTAAATGGGATTTGGAAATTTGACAAGAAGTGTTTCGAGCATTTATAAATTTGATAAGTATTATTATAACATATTTTAATTTATTTCCAAACTAATACTTTTGGCCAATTTAGTGGAAGAGAAAGCGGTATCTAAATTATTGTTTAGTACTTAAAATTGGGGAAATTGCAAGTGGTTATGTGTACATTAATGTGCAAAATTGAACTGTCGTGGTGTACTAGAATGACAAGACTGGTCTATGGTTTGGCGGTCTATGCACACACCCATGACAATAGTTCTGGTGGTTCAGACACCTTCATGTAGCTTACTGCCTAATTCAGAGATACGTATTATATCTGGTATGCAGACCTCGGGGAGGCTTATTTCCCTGACTCCACTTTAATAGCCGTAAACGTTTTCATTATCAAATGAACTTTTATGGGATTATTACAAATGTTAGTCATAATAAACAAATACTGACGTATCTCAATATAGAAGACACCTTATTGTCAAAAGAGTACTGAAATTAAAAATTTTTTCAGAACTAAGTAGTCTTCTTTAATTATTAATATAAATAATATAAACTACTTAAAGGCACACCCACACATACATGAACATACATACCAACATGCAATAAAAAAACGATCATTTGGTCTAATGGACGGCCAACAGTGGACAGACACGTGCCTGTAACTACAATACAGCAATGTGATGGATGCAGAATCAAACTTTTAAATATAAAAAGTTAAACTAAATAAAATCATTTATTAGCGATTGCTGAGGCCACCACCGCTGTCGATGGCAGGCTTGTTATTCAAATCCGACAATGCACGTTTATATCCCGGGGATTTTCAAGAATAAACAAGTTAACACGACTGGACTGTCAATAAATCAGTCGGGGCCAGAACATTGACAAACTCTGATTGTATCTCATGAAATAGGAATGTTTTCATTACTTTTATTTATAGTATTTTCGACTTGACTTTGTAGGAAAGTTTCAATTATAGATATTTATTACATATTTTTCTATTTACCGTTGGCATTCTTAGTAGAAATACACAAAAATGTACTATTTTAAACGGTACTCAATGGATTTATAAGTATTTAGAGGTTATTGATAAGAAATTGGTATAGATTCGGGGCCTACAAATTAAATAGAACAATGCGAAGAAAAATACCCAAAAAATCTGGCTATGTAGTAATCACACCTGAAGAAGCAAGAATACTGACGCGGTAGTTTATAATTTAAGATATGAATATTTTAATTGAGTGGTGTACACGTATCGGAGAGATTTTTAAATAAACTATTACAGATAAGAAAGCATATGACGTTTTAACAGTATTGAACTCTTTTAGGTTAAGTGGTTTTTTAAGTATGTGTTAAACTGTATGCTTAAAAAAGCGTATGTTCATTAAACAGAAGTTAATATAGCAGTAAGTGCTTACAGTTTGTGAACAACGGATGCAGAATTTTTTAAAAATACTTGAGTTTTGTATATTTTTGGACAGTATGGTTAAATGAATTGTATAAAGAGTAAAATATACTCTAATTACAGACATTCCAATAAACACAAAATGAGTTTCTCACTAATTATAAAACAGTGAAATGCCATTTCACTGCCAAAGAAGTTTAGAAATGTCATTTGTTAATCTAAGTTTTTCGTAGGCTATAATATTTATTGGTTTCAATAATTAACTAAGAAAATCTAAATTTAATTGAACTACATGTTAAAATCAACTCTGTTTTCGTCTTAACTTAATTGAAAGCGTTAAGTGGTATGCGAATAACAAAAAACTTGGCATTATAAAAAGGTTTGGTCTTTGAATTATTGAAACCACTGGGTAGTATAATTATTAGGTTTTTAAATATTTACACATAAGCAAACATTAAATTATGTAGGTTCCTTTGGATAGAACTAGTATGCTTGCACATTATTTTACGTATGTTCATTGCAGACTGGGCAGAAAAAATCTCTGTGCCCACATAATATCCTATGAATGAAGATTATTTGTATAATTAAATTACTGTGTAATAGACGTAGGTCTACAAATTCTCACTCTTTGTATAAAGACTTATGTGATTAAAAAATATTAAAACTATTTCCTTTCACATTTACATCTGTCTTGTAAATAATACGATTATACATCATTAGTTGCCGTTAAGATGGAGTAGGAAAGGTAAGTAAAATATTAATTAGTAAAAGTTTTAGTGTCTCTTATTCAGGCTATACGTTTTAAATTGAAATTAATTGATAGGGTTGTGACGACCCCGGCATATAGTTCTTAGACCAGACCAGTAACATCGTATGCGGTCTTAATCAGCCAATTTAAAGTATTAAATTATCAGTAATATATTTTATTTTTATTCAGCATAACATCTAATTGTAGTAACGAGTAATGAATATATGCAGTCAGACTTATTAGGTTAAGCAGTGCAGGTGGAGAAGATATATAGTTTAATTCAGCACATGAATTGTAAGTCCAAGTCTGTCAGCAGTAAGCCTGGTAACTTTCCATACCCAGAGCAGCTGCGCAGTTGCTGGGTGGTAAACAGGCAGGAATTTGCTGAGGTAGCGTCTGGAACAACGCTGCTCCCTGGAGTTCGTTGTTCTGAGTCGCAGTCGTGCCGGGGTTTTGAACGCGTCAAGCTCGCGTGAAATCGCTCTCTGGCTCTCTCTCCCGTTCTAAATTTGTAATTGTTGTACTGATTTTAAATTATGTAATAAAATTCAAATTGTTTTCGCAATAAATTAAATTGTTTTATTTGGCCAACCGAGAGGAGCGTTTTTATTATAGCAACCTGGGCTAGTTTCCATCACCGTGTCCGAGTTAGAACCCGAGAACTTTTAAAATTAAATTACGTGTGGTCGTCACGCCACAGGGTTTGCCAATTTAATTTGAATGAACTGCTATAGAGTTATTTATTTATTTGACATATACTGTTACATGAAATATTTACATCTAGTATATGATATGTATATGCAAGATAATAAGTGAAAGAAAAGAAAGACAATCTTAGACACAGACGAGAGGATGAAAATTTGCCTGTAATATGTTTCATTTCCAATGTTTTTAGACTAGAAACCAGTAACCGCATTTCTAGCTTTAAAGGAATTAAGAAAAACTTGAGATCTAATGTACACATTGATGAGGTAGGACTTATTCTTTTAAAACTCTTCGTTGCTTTTGTAATTTGAGACGTGTATCTATATATATAAAAATGAAAACTGTTCGTGTGTAACAGCATCACTCACAAACGGCTGGACGGATTCGCCTAATTTTTTTTTTTAATTTGTTCGTCTTGATCTGTAGAAGGTTATAGGATACTTTTTATCCCTTTCCCGATTCAGGATTCCGCCCCACTGGTTACAGAAATACCCGTAAGAAATGCATTGGGAGCAAACATATGTTATTAAGTGAAAGAGTCTTTTCAAATTTTTAATCAGCTGTTCTTTGTAAACATATATAATGCGACAAAAAATATATTTATATATAAATTTCTTTACACTTATAGTTTTAAAGCATAGAGTAAGCTTAAGAGAAACGACAAATTTTGTTTAAACTGTTTCTGCAATCATAATATATAAAAATGAATGTTTGTGTGTTTGTCCTTTATAGACTCAGAAACTATTGGACCGATCACTATGAAAATTTGTATTTTTCTATGTAGAAGGTTTATACGCAATGCCCATTGATGTAACTAACCACCAGGCTGTACTGCAAGATATAAAAGTTATCAAAGCGCCTGCACATTATAAACTGCAATTACAACACAGTAGTTACGTATATTAAAATATACAAACACTATTTGAAGGCAAAGAAATATACGGGCAAAGCTTAAGAGACGCGTGCGAAGCCGCGGGAAACAGCTAGTATCTCCTAAATTTAAAATTTTACAAACCCAAATTTATTAGAGGTTTTTTTACATTTTTGAGCACTCCATGTGTATTTAAGAATAAACTGTACAAGAAGTGAAAAAGTAAGTAGAATATATATTTCTTTAAATATATTTAAGTTTGTTTCCATACACAGAAAAGAACAGTAAATAAACAGTAAGCCTATCCGTGAACTTAAAGCTTCCACTTATATCGTAAGTTCCACTAGAGGTTAACTGTACGATTTCTGTTTGAATTCCAAAGTTCAGTAAATTCTCACTTTAATAACAGTTCATAGTTTTGTGTGTTTGACCTTGTATCGTATAAATGAAAATGAATCGCTAAATGTATTGCTAAGCGGTTATTTGGAGAACAGCTTAATAAATTTGGCTAATTCTTTTTTTTTTATATTCGTTTAAATCCATGGATAATTTGTATGGAGAGGAAAAATTAAAAATGAACTTAAAAATGTTAGGATTTGTAAAAAGGTAATAATAATATTTTCGAAACACAATTCAAATTATATTTATTATAAACAACTGTTGTCACTTTTAGGTGAAGTTCGCCAAATAAACAGAAAAATCTTTTACAATTAAGTTTTGGAACAAATTTATATGCAGTGCTTGATCAGCTGTGTGATGCAGTTTGAAAAGACGATATTTGTATCTAAATTTTATTAGAGATTGCATAAGTTGAGAATTTAAATCATTCATGGATTGGAGATAATTTGGAAACGTTGTTAAAAAAATCCACTTTAATGAAAAAGCTGTTAATGTTTCCAAATAAGGTAAGGTTCCTTAATATTGTGACAATTTACAATAATACAAGAAAAATTATTGTGGCCTAAAAGAAAAATGAGAGGGGTGGGCACAAACATGAGTAACCAGCCATTATTTCTCAGACCATAGCCATAAAGACTCCTGTCAAGAAAAATATATTAAAACGATTATTTTAAAATATTTCATTAACTTAGTTTCAGTTCTTTGTTTGAAGGTTATTTTTGACGATGGAAGGATTGTGAAGGAAACAGGAATTTTCCGGACATTTGCCATCGTTCAGTGAAACAAGAAACAAGTAACACTACGTTTCGAGATCTGCAATCTGATCTCTTCTTCAGGTAAAGAACTAACCTAATACATAATTACAAACTAGGTTAAAATAAACAAATCTTACCAAAGCGTTTTGGCACGCCTAAGTCAGGAACTAAGTTTGTTTAAGTAACAGTTGTTTATACTAAATATAATTTGAATTGTGTTTCGTAAATATTATTATTACCTATTTCCAAATCCTAAAATTTTTAAGTTCATTTAAGTTCATCAGACCTTGAAACGTAGTGTTACTGATTTCTTGTTTCACTGAACGATGGCAAATGTCCGGAAAAATCCTGTTTAGTTTCAGTGATTTTCCTTTCATCTCCTTATTAAAGAAACAGAACTCAACGAAAAAATTAGATGATTTTTTTACCTGTTTACTCTACCTGTTACTGTTTATCCAAGTAGGTTTTTAAGCTTACGTAGGCTTATGTATACATTTTCTTGAACGGAGTAAAATAAAATGAAAATTAATTTAATATTGCAGATCGAAAGTAGACGCAATTTGATATAAGTTGGTTTCCGAGCCCTACTTATGTATATATTTTAGTGGTCGTGGCAGCAGTGCTAACTCAACATTGAAACACCCAAGTAAAATTCTATTTATCTTTTTTTCCATTAAAATGAAATAATGATAAATAAATTAGTCCTAGATCTTGCCTAGTTTTTTATGCACCATCATATTACGCTATACATTATTTCAATAAGAGGACTACGCCCTTCAATATTTTAAAAATCGATTGCGAAACCGATTGCGTCACTGCTAGTTGTTAAATACAATTGTAAAACTGTTAAAATAAATTGAATTTAAATATTTGAAATATCTAAATTATATAAATACTAGTTCTTAATAAATAATTTAAGCCTTGCCTGACAAGGCTTCTTTCCATTTCGCACCGATTATGCATATCAGAGACAAAAATCACTATATGTAAAGGATAAATATAAAAATATATTGGGTTAATATCAAAATTTGGTATTTTATCTCCTACATAATTGTGTGGTGTTAGTGAAAGTTTTATCCATTTACGATTAAAATGTTAAAGGTTTATGCTAACTTAAAATAAATAGTATAACTTGCAAATTAATGAAATCACTCTTCAGCTCTTCAAGTCCATCAACATTTTTTGAGAACTTCTACTTTAGAATTGTGTGGCCCTCCAAATGATAATCTCTGTTAGATTGTTTGCGACTATGACAAGTGTTGACTTCTAACTAAACCGCTTGTGTAGGCCCAAAGCTCCTCGCTTACGGGTGACCAGGCTTCTGACTTACCCAGCCAGAGCATACAGGTATGTCCTAAAGCAGAGTAAAAAACATATATTTCAAGAAAAAACTAGAGAATGTAATCCTGGGTTTTGCTGTACCACGGGCTGATCTTTACTGTATAAAAGTGATATTTATTTTCATTTAGCCTTGATGATGAGCTGAGAGAAGTACACTTTTTATTTGCATTTATGTTGAAATTAGATATTGGTGTTCCATAGTTTATTTAGCCCAGCCGACAGTGCTGTAATTAATTCATGCCTAATTTCAATACACAGTGACCTTGAAAATGTCAAGAAAGGCTGAACATTAATTTAAATTAAAAGGAAAATGATATCCCATTGAATCTTAGGTTTCATTAGGGTATTTAGATAATGAATAAAACTACTATAAATCTAACTGTTAATGGAGAAGACAGTGGATAACTATCAGAGTAAATAAGTGCTTTTGTTTAGTAATAGTTTAAAGAGCTTGGTTTAGAGAAATAGATTTAAGATATTTTATTTCCATAGTAAAACGTTACTTCCATAAATACCAGTAATAAAAATGTGCATTTATAGTACATGTGAACAACTGAACATGTGAACAACAATTGAATTTTAATAAAATTGTGTTTTGCACTTTAAAAATGCTTTTTGAACAAAAATACCTCTGTTATTATCATTAATAATCATATAATTTAAAGGTATAGCCTAATAACAATTCCTTATAAAACTGTTTCTTGCAATGGAGGTTAAAACTTAAAATTTGGTAAGTGTTTCTTTAGCTCAACCCAGTAGCAGTATCGAACAAATATAATTTTATATTTAATAGGAACTATTTCAAATAAAACACAAGAAGTAGTAAACAAGTAGTCTTTTAGTAAACATTAGCAAATGATCTTTCTTACATGTAAAATAACATAAATATTAATTTAACAGGTTAAGAAACTATGAGGAAACCTCTGCTATGGAAATTTATATATGTAAGAGGCACGCCAAAAATAAGATATTTTAATGTTTTAATAATACGACGGCCGTTACAAACTAACTCTATGCTAGCTTCATAACCGAATAATATGTTATGTTATTCAAACACGATATTACTTTGTTACGTCTTCATACCCAAATATATGATCTAATTATTCAATTGCGACGTCATACAAACAAGGATAAGCCAAGTTTGTACAAGACCCAGACTCAGTTACAAGTTCTGCCATTAATCAGCAAGACTCAGCACTCTAGTCAGCTCTGTGGATGAAGACATGGTGCTCATTTAAATTGAACATGCTATGCATTATGTACACTAAGCTTTACACTATACGACAATATCATTTGGTTTATTGTTATCAGTTCATTATTGAATTATCGTAATGCAGAGTTACCCATTTAATTATAGATGAATAATATCAACTATATAATTCCATACTTTTTAGCGTTAAGATGTTTTAAACTATAATAAATTTTAAATAGAACAGTAATTATGAGATTAAGATAGTTAAGGTAATTAATATAGCGCAGGATTAAACGTTAATTAAGAAATCTGCCTTTATACAGCTTTAAATGATAATGCATATCTCTTAGCTACATGGTTTTAGTGAAACCATAATAAATGTTAATCACAATTATTTATTGATAGACCAGCTGCCACAGCTGTTTGCTATATATAATTCTTTTTATAGATTATTTTAGTAAAGATAAATCAATAAATTATCATACGTTTTTGAAGATATAGTGTATGAGTGGAAGGAGCATGGAGCGCTGTAAACGATGACGGAATATAAAAATAATAAAACGCTTGACATTCATATTTTATCATCCATTAAAATATGTTCGGTATAGATCATTATATTCATATATGATAATTATACTAATTACAACACCAATCTCTTAACGCAATGGAGTGTACAATATTTTTGTCAGCCCTTCTTTAGGTAACACAAAGTAACTGGATCGTTTGCCCACTTGAGGGCATGCCACGTATAATTGACCGCGTGAAAAGCATGGCTTGCTGAAATCTAAGCAACAAACAGACAAAGTTTGGCCTTGAAATTTTTTTATAGCCATTGCAAATTCCAACCTAATTGGAAATTAGGAATTGGCACATCTGTGGGTATAATAGGAATCCATGATGGTAATACAGGATATATATATCCTGTATATTTTTACCTTGGAATTTAACATTTAAAATGACGGCTTACACAATGATTTTCATTAATTTCTTAATAACTAATAGCGTGCTGTTGCACACCCGTAGTTGGTTCAAATTACGAAGCAAGATAACCGGAGATCCAACCTTTAATTGTAAATTATGTGGTGTCATGCCTGATAAATCTAATAACTTTAAAAACTCTGCTGGATAATTTACAGCTTCGGAGTCATTAAAAACTGTATCAATCGATTTGTATGTCACCAAGTCCCCAGGTAACAACTGTTGCATCTAGAGTCGCCCACATTCAATTATTTGACGCTCACATTATTTGCTGCAAACAGTTTGTCTTTCTGATCGCACTTTTGCATTTATAATACTATTAGGATTAGGATTTGTAGATAGAGGTTTGAGTAATTGTACAAAAATAAAATCATCTGTTGCGACAGTTCTAATATATAAGTCATGACACACAATAATTAAAGAAATGTTTGATAAATAATGAAAATTACTTAATGATGGTCATTACTGCTCATATTAATAAAGCTCATTTTTTAGTAGGCTGAGGTGTCATGCGAATCACAACAAAAGTATAAAAAAACGCACGCTACACGCACATGTACTTTATTATGAAGTGGTCTAAATTCCACCTTTAAGTTCAACCAGAAATGTATTTAAAAGACAAATATATATATTTGATATATACTATATATCATTATTTAGCGCCTTCAAATAGTGTTTGGGTATTTACTACACGTAACTGTCTCGTAATTGCTGTTTACAATGTGCAGGCGGTTTAAAAACGTTTATGTTCTATCCTTATCACTTAGGGGTATGAAAATTTTAACAAAATATTCTCAAAATACTTTCAACTAAACATAAAATGTCATAAAAACCTATTAAGCCACTGTTACATTGACATTCTTAGGATTCCAGATTATGATTTCCTGTTTGGAAAACCTCTCCGGCCGGCCTATGTCCCACTAATCTCTAAGTGTCCAAAAATCTAATCTTGGTCTCTTAGTAGCATTACAGCAAACAAAGATTAATTATTAAAAGAGCCTTTTAAATGTAGTCAGCTTTTCTGCGTAAACAGAAATTGCATGGACGTGTTTATAAGGGATAGAAATATGTTTTTAACCATCGTATGAGAGGTGTCATTAGCAAAATGTTAGCAATATATATATTGGAATATGATCATAGTTTATATAAATAAAATGTTTGAGATTGTAAAAGAATGTAAGATTTGGGAAAATGCCAATCATACAGTCCTGGCGCCATGGCACAAGAATCATAATTTAGCGCAGAAATCCCTCCAATCAGATTTTAATAAACACCAACATTAACAAAGTGGGCACATGCTAAATGATTCGTTATTAATTGCAAAAAAACAGTAATGATGCATTTTCACATACAAAACTTAAAAGTAATAGAAATTCCACAAATTAAATGTGACGCATGTGACTCTCTACATTTGAATAAGAATTTGGAAGGAATAGAGTGCATGCGTGAGACTATTAAATTAACAGAAAAATGTAAATTTTAGGAGTTTTGGTAGACAATAAGGTAATTTGGAAGACCACATTAATGAACAAAAGAAACTGACACCTTATTTAATATAAATGTATAGCAGAGACAACACAATAGACAGAAAATTAAAGATAACAATATATAAGGCATTGGTTGAGTCGGTTATTAGTTACGGTGTAAATGTCTGGGAAACAGCTGCTAAGACACATTTCATTAAAATTAAAAACGTACAAGGTAGACGTTTAAAGATATTACTAAGACAAAATAAAAACGAAAATGTACAGTTAGCAGACCTAAGAAAAGAAGCAAAACACTCTCCAATTGGTTTATATACATGTAAGACAATAATAACAAATTTTCAAAGAGACGATCTTAGACGTATTATTCACAAAAAAGTAAGCACGAGGAGTAAGGAGACCTTTGAAGTGTCTAGATCGAATACATTTTATGGAGAACGTCTACCGAATTACATCGTGCCGTACCTGTATAATAACATTCCTAATTATATTGATGCCACCTCTATGAACCATTTACGATTTAAATCTAAGATATGTAATATGCTGATGGACCAAGAAAGTTCTGAGAGCCAAAAATATTTAATAAAGGGAATAATGTAGCTAGAAACTCACCCCATACACTACAATACCACTGACAATACTTTTCACTTCAACCCACGAAACACTGCACTTGATAAACTCCCGCATAAAAACTTTACTTACACAGAACTATACACTACGTACTACTGACATATAGGTGGACATGGACGATGAGCACGTGACAGGGACAGGACGGGAACTAACAGTACGTATTATAAAAATGCCTTTTGATACAACTGCTTATAAGAAGGGGTAATACACTTTTACTAACAACCAATTCACAATCAAACAAACAATCAAGTAATAATTAGTTACTGCAGGGGAAAAGTATTGAGTCTGTTTGCCAAGATAGCGGATGATAATAATACGACTGGACTAAAAAGGAATTAAAAATATTATTATTACTATTGTAAAAATGTATAGAAATGTTCGTATATTTGTGCTATATTTAAATTAGTGTGTATTTAATTTATTGTATTGTTTCTGTTATGGCCTCACTGTTGTTATTTTTCAGTTATTGTTATTGTTTTGCATATACATATTTATTGTTAGTTATATTGTTAACGATATGTCGATTTTCTTTTTTTGTGTGGTAATTATCTATA
This sequence comes from Homalodisca vitripennis, assembly GCF_021130785.1. Taxonomy (NCBI): domain Eukaryota; kingdom Metazoa; phylum Arthropoda; class Insecta; order Hemiptera; family Cicadellidae; genus Homalodisca; species Homalodisca vitripennis. The sequence continues at coordinate 147,543,394 of NC_060212.1, forward strand.
CTAGCCACTGTTATAATTGTTATTTTAGGCCCATCCAGTGCCATAGACTTTAAATAGAGACAATAGATAAAATAATAATAAAATTATTTAAATACATAAAAACGTATTTAGATTGGATAACTTTTTACATTGTGCATTGCACTCCGCTGACAAGTTGTATAACTTAGCAGAACCAGTAATGCATAAATGATGTATAAATAAATAAATATATACAATTACGGATTCCTAAATTAAATGAGAAATGCTTTTTAGTAGATTTTCCATATAACCATATTACGTGACATGTAACTGCAAACTCGGCCATTTGACCTTATTATTTTATAGACATAATATTCTACACAAAAATTATGTTCAAAACAAGATCTCAGGGCAAAGTGTGTTAAAATTAATCTATTTGCCACAAGCAAGGCTTGCAATGATATGTCTCGTGCTACAATCAAAATTGACCCTTGTAAATAAGTCCTGTAATCCTAACTGTCATCAGTAATTGAATACAAGACACATGGGCTCCGTATTACCTCAAGGTCACGTTAACAGTATTATCTCTAAATTAGACGAGAGGGCAGTATTGTCTGCTTAGTCTCGATCTCATTATATTACTTAGTATTTATTTTATAGTAAACCAAAACATGAAGTATGGTATTGTATTTTTATAATATTTTCCAGCACAGACTAAAAGACAAGATATCATGCGTGGTTGTCGAAAATATCAAACTGAGGAGCAAACATTCAAAAGGTGATTTCTCACAAAAAATTGAAAAGTGAGTTTTTGGCTGATTGCTATTCTCTAAGTTGAATCTCACGAGATTCAATAATTAATTTCAGTCAAAAAAATGCTTTCTCCTATTAAAAATAAATGTAGAAAACTGACATCTCAATCAAAAAGCGTTTCCTCCAAAGCCTATGTTCATTCAATCAGTGGTTTCTCCAGTGGACCAATCACAGCTGCTCACTTGTGTCACATGACCAGTTGTCATCTGTTATTATTTCCAGCAGATATTTGAGGTTATAGTGAATGTTGAAAGTCATGTTTAGACTGTTTTCATAAGTTTTTAGAATAAGTTAATGTTGTTTTATTATAATTTTGAAAATAATGGAAAAATAAGTGGATGGTGTGTTAGTGAGCATTTGAAATAGTGGGACACGCAAGAGACAGGCAAGTGGTGGGAAAAGGAAAGAAGCCAAACGTAAGCGGTACTCTGCACCATCAGGTAGTAATGTTTACATCCCATGCAAACACTCCACTAAGACTTTATCATGCTCTGATATTAGACCAAATGATGTGAAGAAACTGCGGGACAAACTTTATAAAGTACCAGAAAAACTTCGCCAATATTCTATGCTTTCTTCTTCATTAGTCGTTACAAAGAAAGCAAGTGGATTAAAACGACGTAGGCCTAACATGCCGAACCAAAACAAGTCTCTTTTTAGCAGGCTCACAGCATGCCTTTTCAGCTAATTACTATATTCAAAGCAATGAAAAAAGAATTCCTGTTTGCAAGAAAAATTTTCTTGCTATCAATTACTGGAGATACACTATTAGTTGGTTAATTTGTACAGCTCCATTGCAATGAAGACTCTTTGGAGGCTAGTTTGTTTTTGGCCAGACATTAGCGCTACCTATCGCCCAGAGATTGGAAGATTCTTGTTTGTCTCTGAGTTTGTCAGCATAATATTTCAAATTAACGTCTACAAAGAGGTTTTGAATTAATCTCTATTTCTGTTTACGTATATATCATAATGCAAAATTGAATTAGATGATAATGCATGTTCATCCATGACCTTTTTGATAACGATCAGCCGTAGAACTACTTAAAAATGGAATAAGATATAGACTTAACATATTGTATGTGCTAAATTTGTAAATAATCAAGATTGAGTTTTATTAAAGTATATTTGGATTAGGTTAAGCACTCAGGGGAATATACTTTGAATAAATTTAGCATAGACTTGCAATTTTAAGTTAAACTTCTACATAGACATTACCTTGCACTTCAGGTAATGTCTCTCATTAGGACATAATGGCGATCAGAACACACCTAACACCTTCAAACATGGAGTGGGAGATTCGTGGGGCCTCCTAGCTTGGTTACAAGTATAGCTTTTATTGTTTGCCAATATATGTGAGTACCTCAAATCTATCAACGTAAGAGTCACGAAAGGCTACTAATATTACTATTAACCTACTTCAGTCCATTTTGTATCGAAGTACTGACTAATACTGTTTAAGTAAACACAAATGCACTCTTGTATTTCTTTTCCGAGAGAAAAGATAGAACAAGTTTAGATTAGGTGATAGAACCAAATAACTAATGGACCATTCATGCTAACGTTACTCAATAATTTAGTTTTCCTCTGACACTTTTATTTCTTCATTATCTTTAAATGCGCACTATATAATAATTTACCCTTAGCTTTTCATTTACGTTTGATCGCAGATTCCCACTTGAGATATAAGAGTCAAGCAAGTCTCTCGCACGTTTCCTATGCTAATCTGATACATCTATGCTCACTGAACTGGTACTCTTCTTCATCATTGATTCATTTTGCATTCATGCAGATACAACGTAATCAAAACAGAATTTAATTAGCCTCAAATCTAGAAAGGAAACTAAACACAAAATTATTAGCAATAAATGTCGTCAAAGTGAAATATTACAGTTTGAAGTGAAAAACAGCAAGAAACTTGGACAAGAAAGTAGGACACAAGTCACGACGACCTTCTATTACCGAACCAAGCCGGGCTCTATTCCTGGGATTGTCTATAGTGACAACTCTATTACAGAGAGGCCATCTTGACTTATGGTTTACAATTCAACGTTCCTTGTCCACACTCTACTCCGTATTTCATCATATACACTCTTCCTACAAATATAAAATAAATAATTAGCTTCCTTAAAATTACAATAATTTATAGAATTAAATTATTGTTAACTAATGCAAAATGTTAATGTTTACTGCTAAAGTTTTATATGAAAAGATAATAAAATAGTGTTAGTAAAAAAATTAAAAGTTGTGTTTGATCCTGTTGGGTAACATAAAAAAGTATAATATACTTATTAAAATGTACAAGGAAAAAATTGGTTTAGAAAATTTTGCATGCCTCTCTATGAAATTAGGTTGGGTGTTAGCGAAACTTATTTCTTTGTAGGATATTTCGAGAATGAATTGTCATTGTTTTCAAATTATAAACCAAAATTTCCTTCAACAATTATATTTGAAATAATTATTTATGCAACAAGTGACTTTTGATTTTAACATTTTTTAAGTAATGAACGTACATTACCACACCAATACTATTATCTCACAACCATGAACAAACCACTAACTACCACTATTAACTTGTATACTATATATTATAATAAACCTGTTAAAAGAAGGTTATTCATCACTACACTTCTTTTGAACATTATTCATACATAAATTGGGAAGGTTAACCATATTTTACAGTCTAAGGTATCTAATGTAATAAAATATGTAATAATATATGGCAAACAAAATACATGCTAAGCATATCTATTATGTTATAAGCATAAAAAACTATTCTTTATCCGTCATAAAACTTTTTCATTAAATTCGAAGAGTAAATCCCTTTATATTACCAAAAAACTGTTGAGAGGATGCGAATTTGCAGTATCTAATGATTTTAATACAGACTTGCGTCACTGCTTTAGCTTTTTGTTGGAAGAGTGATATTGGCTCTTATTGTTTGGTTTTTATCTGTGGTTGTAAGTGAATTTAGAATACTTTATTACTTTTTGGTGTCTTTGTTTGTATATGGACATTATTTAAAAAATATATCGTGACCATTCTAATAATCATACTAGCTTTTACACGTGCATATTGTTTACAGAGGTCTATTAAAAATATTGGACTTAATTTATTAAATAATGAGAATCCACCTTGATTAAAATTAATGATGTAACAGCACAAAGCGTTAAAGAGATATTCATTAAAAATATGAATATTGTTGGCAATATCAATTTTGTAATTACTTGAATACGATTAAATATCTACACACGTGTGAAATTGATCTTAACCATTCAACGATTGATGCGATTACATCGTAAAGATCTATTCTGCGATAGAAATCACAGACAACATAGTAAACGTGATGATAATGGATTGAAACTGAGGATTTGAATTTCTTAACTTCAGAGCTTTCTTATACTTATCCTTATTTACCCGTATTACAGATAGGGCCGGAGACAGTCTTCAACGTCTTGCTTTTAACACATTTATAATATTCAAACTGATTATTTTACCACGTAGATGGACTCATTTATACATAAAATTTAATTTATTAATTCTAATAATGCAATAGTAAAAAATTCAACAACTAGTTTATTTTACAGGTCTTTTTGAAAAGGCGACTAACACAATTGAAACCGACAAGTAATGACAAAGCAATATTACTCTTATACGAGTAAAGAAACCATTTGTATGTAGCAAACAATACCAGTGGCACTAATTAGTGTGGAGTTTTCTTTCCCCATTCCTTAACGCAAAGGAAGTTTATCTTCTTATTTGCATCTTTGCGTGTTCCTTCATAAAATTTCTCTAGCTTATCATATTTTTGTCTCTTTGGACTGAACCTAAATTGTCTTTCCTTTTAGTACCTATGAAGAAGTAGTTAATACATTTGGTGCAACAACAACCACGTTTTATAGTTTTACAACTGAATCTAATAAAAGATTGTGGATTTAAGAAGAAAGTTCTACAATGTACCGTATTAAAGTGCTATACCCAATGTGACGGGTTCATTGGATGCTCTGACAAATACGCTCAACAGAGAACAGACTGATCAAATCAGAAGTAAAATTAAACTTTAGAGAAGTAATAATGATGTGAGCGCCCTTTACTGCGATATGGGCTGTCCTTTTACTTTTTCCATATACGTCTTGGAGTAACGTTTTTGTTTATTGTTCCAAAAAAGTTTTGAGATTTTCTAACGATAATTTCATATTGGATGAGAGTAGTTGAACAATGAGTTTTGAATGAGCCCATGCGGTTGTAGTAGAATAAATGCTGCTGTAGATAATATACTAGGTATTTTTTAATTTCATCCCTTAGGTGTAACTTAGGTTTGAATTTAAAAAACAATTTATTTTGTTGAATGGCAGAATTACAGTAATAATATATCATTTACAAATCAAAAAAAGGCTTTTAGAAAAATTGCCATCTCCTGTCTTCTTCACTATTGAAGCATAATAAAATATAAGCTTAATCGAAAGATAATCAATATTTAAAAATATTGTAATAAACAGAAAAAACCCATATTAACATGTTAACAATTTTATTCTATTTCAAGACTATAAAAATATGGCTAATAATAGTAAGCAACTAATAATAACGCAAAATGTAGAATTACAGAAGAAACAAATGCACGAACCACAGTAGAAAAGTTGAGACTTATAATGAAGTCCGTTTCAAACTTAAGGACTCTTGTAATATGCTGTTAAGGCCTTAGAGATCGATTTTGGTTTATTGTCATATTTTATATAAACAATACGATCTTTATTTTAAAAGTGCATAGATAGAAAACTATGAGTAACAGAGCTCATTTATTTATAAACATACCAAACATATATTTCTGTACGGTTATGTATACGGTTATGAAGTCCTTAGCTCTCAACGCAGCGTTTTTTTTAAATAGAGTGGCATTTGGCTTTGATTATATTTAGGCTAATATCATCTCAGAATCAATTTAATAGATAAAGACATTTTGAATTAATCTATTATTTTTACGATTTTAATGCGCACTAACAAAGCAACTGCTGTAGACCAAACGAGATTTATTATGCTGAGGGCTTGCCACGATCCAATTCACTAAAATATGTAAAATAATTGTAGTGCCATCATCTAGGATTAGTTAGATGAGTGGTGGGTAATTTGAAATAGAAACCAAATGGAATCGCAATTGAAGTATACTCAATTTGAGATATCGAATATGACAAAATTATCATGCTTTCTTAAAACATAGTAATTAGTTAGTGAGTTAAAAGCAAAAATGTATATAAATGAAGATGCATTTATTTTCAAATGGGAGTCATTACCGATTCACAAACTATTAAAAATACTAGACTGTTTAAAACAATTTAACACAAAACAATTTAAAAGATTTCTTTACTCGTAAACGAACAGTAAAAATAGTATACATGGAAGAAATTAAGCTAATATTTTGCTTCGCGAAGAAATATTAGCTTAATTATTTAAGCTAATATAGAGTCATACTAATATTTGTCATACTATTATATATTCATACTAATAGCTAATATTTGTCATACATAACAAAAGCTATGACAAGAATAATACGGGATCTTAATGTTGAAGACTTCTCGGCAAACTTTCCTCTTTAAGGGATTTAATCAGCTGTAAAGATCTTTAAAAAAAATCTATAAGGAAGGCCATTTATTAATAACGGTAGTTTATTAATTTAGCGAGAATGTTTGAACGGTATTTACTCGAAATTTATAAGTGTTAACGTTAAAATCTTGAGTTATGTTTCCTATAACTATTGTATTAAAAATAATTGTTTCGTTATAATTTGTAATTACAATTTAGACTACTTGTACATTTAACCTTTTTAAGAAGGAATTATTAATCCATTTTAACTTTATGTTTGTATTAGATTTAAAAATATTCTTTTATTGTCTGTGTGTCTATAATACCGTAACTATGTATGGAGTTCGTTTTAAACATCATCGTTGCCAACTTATCTTTGTACCTTTTATACGGACGTGGACTCCAGATTTCAGGAACCAAGTCTGTGATAGTATTATAACAATCGGGCTGAAACACTACACCAAGCAGAGAGTGCAGTGCAGCTAAATTCACCATTCACATTGAATCAACCTTTATTATTATAGTTGGTGTGTGAAAAGTAAGATATTACATATAAACGAATATCACTTGAGTTGGGTGCCATATACAGTAACCCTGGCTTTGATATAGCTTGTTTTGCCTGTATTAGTAAACACACAATGTCGGTAGACAGGACGAATATCGTAGTGGGGATTTTTAAAATTGAATAAGGTGCGTGGATGACAATATTGTATATCCAATATATATATATATATATATATATATATATATATATATATATATATATATATATACAGTATATATATCCAATGGACAAAGTTTAATGCAAGGATTGCTTGATTTTATAAGTGAACGAAGTTAAAATTAAAATTTAAACTAAATAACACTCATTATTAAAATAATCGTAGGAAGCATAATTTAAGTTTTCATACGTAATACTTATTACCACTGTTAAAAATTATTTAAATGAAGAAAATAGCAGATATAGCATTTTTTTTAATTAATAGAACAATGGCAAATAAATTATCTTCTTGATATAATTTGAATTTTACAACATCAATTCAACTGAAAACACTCCTTATTGTATTGTTACAAAAGAGGAAAATGTGTCTAAAATTCTCGGAATTTACTATTAATAGTTAAACCCGTATTAGTCTTTATAAAACATTTGTGTAGTTTTTTTACTCGACCCAAATTGATTTCCAAATATTAGTTTAGCGAAACATGGAAAGTGAAGTTCTTTCTATTATTATTACTGCAGTTATTTTAAGCAAACCAGGCCCTGAAATTTACGCTCTAGAGAATTTTTGTTGGAATATGTTTTATTGCATAAATGAAACAAAACAGTAATATGCACGGCAAATAGTTTTATATATCAGTAATCTTAAAATTCATTCTAAATTTGAATTGAGTTGACAAAAATTATCAAGTTTAAAAAAGCTGTACTTGGTATAGACACAAATAAAATATATAGTTAAAGAGACAAAAGAACAGAACAATATAAAGACAACAAAGCGACCGGTCCGTACGCGGTCATTGTGAATATTCTTGTCGTCTGTATGTGGAAGAGTTTTACTATTGCACTTGTATGGGCACTTTTAGCTCGAGTGAATTATATTTCCACATTCAATGTTGTTCCCACGATCTAGAATATTTGTAAAAAATTTTATATTTATGACCATTGTAGTTTAGACCGGTTTTAGTATGTTTTGTTCTATAAGTGATTTTGCCTTTTTTCCCAACCAAGAAAATATTTATTATATTAATTAAGAGGCTGTAATTAAATTTCATCGATATTTAAATAAAATAAATATAAAGCTCGGTTAATTAGAATATTTAACGTATAATTAGTTTGTTATTACACCTACACAGAGTCCTGGGGCATTGAAATACGTATTTTCAAGCATCAACGGGTTTTCCTTGTTGAGCCATTTTAGTTTAAACAAATTCTAACCTATTTTTGTATTTATACTTGTAGCAGACTTTTGTTTCCTTAAATGCAAAAATTTGATCATTTTGTAGTAGATATATGAATGAGTACTGACATATCATGAAAAAATGCACAAAGACAGAAAAATGTATTCCTTTATTGATTGAATAAATGATGCTACCTTGCGCTTAACTAATCAATCTTGAAACTATATATTTTTGCTGTATCAAAAATATACTCTATACCCATACGCAAGAGGTAAAAGATCCCTTTCATATTGTTAGTAATGTTTAAACAATGAATATACGAATATATGAACAAAACTTGTAATAGTAAAATCCTTTTACAGTTAGACGACAGGAATCTACACAAAGACCATGGCTACAGACCGGTGGCTATTTGTTCTTGGAATTGTTCTCTTCTTTTGTTTCTTTTACTATTATTTTTCTTTGTTTCTATACCTACTCTCTGAATTTTAATATTATTAGTTGAAGTAATATTTATTTGCTTTATATTGCACTTCCTATAATCTAAAATGAATTTCATGTAAAATATTCACTGATATTTTCTTTAGTACGTGGATTTAGACCCATTTGTACTAAAACAGTTATACAAACATAGAGATTTTATCTCATAGAGATGAAGACATGTTTTTACACATTCAACATGCGACATACACTAGGGTCTGATATGAGAAAATCAGATCATTAAAACTTCTTGCTTGAGTTTTATCAGTTTATAACTTATGACTCATCTACTAGTGTTTTTTAAACGTACGTAACAGAAGGATATCAGAAAGTTTCTACTTCAAGAAATATAGTATCTTTATTATGTGCATATTTCATAATAGTTTTGTGAGTAATTAAATAAAATTCAAAAACCTTTATTTTCTTTGTTTAGATTAATAACAAAGACATCTGAAGAGTAACGAAGCATGAAGGTGAGACAACCGTATCTCCTCAGACCGCCGAGCAGCTGAGACAGTTGAAGCCATTCCTGAGTTTCTGCAGCATTAAACTTCTTTCATTAGACTTCTCGTGCAGTAACTTTGGTCATAAGATTTCACACACCTAGCTTTCCACAAAGTTAATAGTTTCGAATTTCTGAAGAACGAAAACAGGCAGTTATGTATGGTATTACATACACGGGAAATTATTTCTATTAAAATCTAAAAGTATGAATTAGCAAAAAGAATTAATTGAGGGTGAAACATTAAATGGGAAACATGTTATTAAGTCATTATTAGGTAGATAGGACAAACATGTGTCTACTAAAACTGCCCTTGTAATAGAATTCACATATAAATGACTTATATATTATTTAGCTAACACACTACCAGATTATTCTACTTTACAAGGGTATAATATGGTGGCCGATTGTACAACGTACTGTGCGTAGTGTTAAGCTATTAAATAATATTTTCACAACATGACCTTGTCATTTCTTACGGTTTCACAAGCCGTTCTATTTTGTGAAAAGAAATAATTATCTATTCAACAATTCTCCATCGTAGGTCACAGTAGAAAACAATTCGTGTTATATTAAGTTCATTCTCTTAATACAAATTCTCAATATGTAACATGTATAAAAACAGATATGTAACATTTAATAATTCTGAAATAACAAAATACGAATAAAAAGAAAACTATCCCGATCATAATTTGCCAAGTCTGGCACAGTTATACTATTATTTATCTCCCAATAAAAGCTTTGTAAGCAATATTAATTAAATATAATATGTATGGTAGCAGTAGGTAGAACGTTTTCTTCGTTTCATACTAAAACATGTTCAATGTTGTAAAGTACAGTTCAAATTACAGAACAGCAATATATTATACTTATAACACATTTAAATGCAGATTACTGCCCCGTATAGAGGTCAAAAATAATTCTATAGAACGCTACTACTATCCTATGGTTTGTGAATTGACATTTTAATCTTAACTTTACAAGAAGTCAACAATTTTAAATTTATGGTAGGCATGAAACAATACACGTGGCTTTTCTAAATATAAATAAAAATTACTACTTCTTTAACGATATACAAGTATACTCAATCCAAACTAGCTCAGAATTATTCTTTAAATAAATAAATTCAGTAGTAGTTGTAAATGTCCCAGTATAGAGTGGGAGAGGCACGGAAGGTAACCGACCACGAAGGCCCAGATAAGCGTATCTCCGACGCGGCCAAGACAATTACAGTTGTCCCTGCTCTACGTTGTTGTCTGACTTTCTACTACATTAAACTTCTCTTATTACAGTTCTCCCAGACGGACACTAAAGCCATAATTTTCTTCGCCAAGAAGTATTATACAAATGTTGCCTGTCATGGAAATACATCTATGGAAACTCAGAAATGAAGAAGTTTTTTCACTTTCCTGTTTTTCGGTAATGTTGATAGAAGTGATAGGTAAAATAATTACCAGTTAAAATATCAAAAAGAGACAACAAAATCTTATTTCGTTTAAAAAATATAAGCAGTGTTTACAAATAACAAGTAGAGCAGTTCTATGTCAATACATTATACACTACTCTCATAAACATATGAATCCCTAAAATAAATTTGCAGTAATACAAGCGCCAACGCCTAAATAATAAAACTATTAAACCCAGATACTTGTGCTTAATTTTTTTTATTGACCTAATATGCCAGTAGTTACTCAACTAAAATATCCCTTAAAATTATTGATTAAATGTATTGCTTTAATTCGGGGTTCATTAAAAACTTGAGGAAATAATCAATTAGTTTAGTGATAAATCACCGGTATTTATTTATATTTATTTATATACGGAGAACTCCATTTTACAGATAAGTACAAAACTAAGGCTGACACAAAAAAAGTGATCATAATCTAAGACAACATCAACGTTTAAAACTAATACAATATTATGGCAGCAGAACACAAAATTATGTTGATTTGAATACAAGTTTTTGCTACATTTAGATTTGACACAATATATTATCTCAGTACATGATCAAAGACAGAGAGTTTACGCATCGATAAAGACAATATCAATAACAATATAATAGTAATATTAAAAAAAAACAATAATAATAATAATAATATTAAAGAAAATCAACAATAATAATATCAAAAACAACAACGATATAGCAAATAATTAACAAGAATAAAATATGCTAATGTGAATACAATAACGATAAATAGCAAATTAGCAACAATTAATACTAGTATGAATACAAAATTTTGCTAGTATATAATAAAAGAATAATAACAATAATAGAACAATAACGAAAAACAAACATTCACCGGGGAACCTGACTCTGGAAGAATCCTCTGATCGCAGATTGGCTGTCATCAAAGAAGTCGGCATGATTAGTTATAAATTATTTACACTTTGGGAACGGCTGTTTTATTTAGTAATTTTATTTCTGGGCATGATTTGAATCTAAATATTGTTCTCCCTAGTATACAACTCACAGACTGAATAACTCGTATTGTTATCCTCAATAGTCACCAAGGTAATGCAGCAGCAATTAATGTCAAGTTCGGTGCAATGTGTGCACTGTAATTAGTCAGGGAATATTTGTGCTAATGGGTCCAGAGTGAATGCTTGGCAGTTAGCACTACATTATAATTGCAATTAGTAACTAGTTCTGTTTGACAAACACATTTTTGGAAATTAATGCATTTTTACATATCGTATTTCCTTACTACTATGCCGATATTTATAATGGACTGCAAGTGTGTTGACAATTAATAACTTTTCTCAAAATCATATATTATATTTCAAATGGTTTATTTCAAAAATGACATTTGCTCTCGTGGGCATTTGAGTGACAAATGCAAAAGCGACCACCGTCACTAAATAAGATACATGTATTAACCATTAACATGTAATGTTACTTTGCATAAAATTCTTACTTGAATCAAAGCTAATAGTTTTATACTGTCTACGAGTGATAACTATTTCATTCCGTTGTTATGCCTTGTGGAGATTTAGAAAAAGTAACCAGTTTCCTCAAAACCTTCCGCAGTACTCTATTTAGCATAAAAATGATACTACTTCAAAGATTTAAAAAAAATCCAGATGAAACTATGTTGGCTATGTGCTTTTGAGAGGAGTGATTTATAAGTTATATTTTCTCTTTTAACAATGTATGTTATCTTGCTGTAAGTTATATTTTCTCTCTTTATAAAAAAAAATTATGTGTTCTCTGCAGCTTAATGTGTAAATACTGTGACCAAAAAGCAAAATAGACCTAGTACTGTGTAAACGCTATATGTAAAACTATATGGTTAATTAATTAATTAATTATATCATTGAATTATGTCACTCAGTAGCCTATCACAATTTCTGTTTTGTCTCCTGCGGGAAGTACACATTGATTTTTTATCCCAAATATATCTCAAAAATGGAATGAGCTATAGATTTGAAGTTTTTTGTGGGTAAATTAGGGGGGTTAAAGTTCCAGAATATAAACTCTCAACATCACTTTAATAATATGGTTTAATGATCCCCACGACAATCCATGATTTTAATATGAATGTGACAGAAGAAGGCGTAGAACCTCAGTATACAGAGTGATTCATAACGTGTAACGAATATTTTGTACGTAATTAATTGGGTTATTGTATAAATATAAGAAAATAATTAAAGTAATTCATAATGTAAGTCACCTTTTTCACTTTTCTGGATAGGTTAAACATGTGTATACTACTCAATTGTTTTGGTATAAGTGTCATTGGAGTAATTACTTACATTTTAATTAAAAATGTTTTCCATGTTGTATTTAAGACAGCAGTATAATGGTACACTTGCAATGTCAAGAAATCTACAAATATTACAGTTAGGATAGTACATTGTTGCAAAACACATTTTATACTTTTTAAGTGATACCAAATTTAGGAAAGTCTTATGGAATTTACTTGAAAGACCACGGATGTACTAATAGATTCGATACTGAATAGATTCTAATGTATAAAGACACTTGTACCATAACCGAGCGGGGATTTTAAACATGTTTTTATTTTTTTAAACTATGTAATGTGTTTTTAAGTTAGCAATATGATAAAGAACATACAAAGATGCATTAATTAATTATGCTTAATTCTTGTGCAATTTAAAGTTTTTGAAATAGTAGAAATATAAATACACATTAGTTTTAAACATTTGACAACGAAACTTACATAAAAAATGCTGAATAACCTTGAACTGAATATTCTTTCATTTATTAATTTTAATAATGATCCATTAGGTACCAAATAAATATGCATTTTATTACTTTAAAATAAACAAGCCTACTGATATATTTACTAACTACTTTATTAACTCATATAGCATACAATTTTTCAATCAGTGATGTTATTTTAAAATAATAATTACAACTAATAATGCTATATTTATAATTTTGAACATTTGTTTCCTTACACATTTTTAGTTTTATGTTTCATAAAACTGTAACAGTATGGGTTTTTAAAGATGATTAGAGAAACAGACCTTTCTATTTTTGTTACACTGGTGAAAGTAGCTGAAGGAAACAACTAATAATATAGAAATTGAACCGATATATGTGTTAGTGGAATTTTCAATGGGTAGTGGAAGATCTCCACTACCGCTACCGCTGATCTGCTACTAGTAATAATCGTGCATAGCATTTCACCATCGATGATAAAATTAGAGATTTCACAAATTTTACAAACATCAAAAATCTTTCGATCAAATCAAACATTGCTGTGAACGACATTTAGACCAGTCAATAAAAGCCTTGAATTAAGTTATATCAGGATATTTAGTACCATAAGTTACTTGTAGGTCGATTGCTTCAAATAAAAATTGCAAAGTTCTTCCCCGAATCATGTTACTAAAAGGAAACTAATGGTAAAATTATTACAATGAATATGTATATTCGATATGTTACTTCTACGGTTAAGTAAAATATACAGGATATTTAGTTTTTTGCACATTTTCCTTGTGTATGGTAAATTTTAAAACTAAAACTGTGTAAGGACTAATATCTTGATGTTAAATAATATTTATTTGCTTTTTTGATTGATTTGAATATTTAATTGTAGTCCTTTTTTGGATAAATTCTGTGAGACATATAAAAACTAGGTATGTGCTATTTACTTGTTATTTATGTGGCAAACTGAGCCAAGTAGATGTTAACATGAAAAGGAATGTTTATGATCAAATATATGGTGATGGAGATGCATAGGGAATGAGGAGCATGTGTCATCATAAATTAGTTTAGTGTGCAAGCAGCATGCCTATAGCTTACCAGATATTTTCGGTATTTAGCTTAATTCTTCCATCTAAGTTAAATTATATTTGCAAGTTTTATGAAATATAATCTACAAAAAAATTCGTTTGAACTTACTTGTTTTCGGTATGCGAGTTCATATGCATGTGTGTATGTTCTTTATCATATTGCCAACTTAAAAACACATTACATCGTTTAAAAAATAAAAACATGTTTAAAATCCCCGCTCGGTTATGGTACAAGTGTCGTTATACATTAGAATCTATTCAGTATCGAATCTATTAGTACATCCGTGATCTTTCAAGTAAATTTCATAAGATTTTCCTAAATTTGGTATCACTTAAAAAGTATAAAATGTGTTTTGCAACAATGTACTAACCTAAGTGTAATATTTGTAGATTTCTTGACATTGTAAGTGTACCATTATACTGCTGTCTTAAATACAACATGGAAAACATTTGTAATTAAAATATAAGTAATTACTCCAATGACACTTATACCAAAACAATTGATTAGTATACACATGTTCAACCTATCCAGAAAAGTGAAAAGTAAGTGACTTACATTATGAATTACTTTAATTATTTTCTTATATTTATACAATGAACCAATTAATTACGTATAAAATATTCGTTACACGTTATGAATCACTCTGTATACTGAGGTTCTACGCCTTCTTCTGTCACATTCATATTAAAATCATGCATTGTCGTAGGGATCATTAAACCATATTATTAAAGCGATGTTGAGAGTTTATATTCTTGAACTTTAACCCTCCTCATATTTTAAGTTCATCCCATTGTATAGTCATCGATTTGGTATATTTTAAAAATATAACATGGATTTTGCAACCATTTACTAAAAGAAATGTAATGTTTGAAGTTCTTATTACATTTTTGAATTACATTCCTTTTTAAAGATTTCATGTAAAACATTTGAATTTAAAATCTAGCTTTGTAGTTACAACTATTCTAATGACACACATATCCAACATTTTTGAGTTATATAAAACCCATCCAGATAAAATATAAAATGCGATTAACAACATACATTTCTTGGAGTATTTTCTTTAAATTTATAAAATTAACCAATTAGTAAAAAAATATTCGTTATCCGTTATGAATCACTCTGTGTACTCTGCTTCTCCACCTTATTCTGTCAAAATCTTATTAAAATCATGCATTCTCGTAGGGTCCAAATCATTAAGCCATATTACCATTGTGATGTTGAAAGTGTTACATGCTAGAACTGTGATCTTGTAGCTCCATATTTACCCGCGCAGATTTCAAATCTATAGCTCATTCCATTTTTGAGATATATTTGGGATAAAAAATCAATTTGTACTTCCCGCAGGAGACAAAACAGAAATTGTGATAGGCTACTGAGTGACATAATTCAATGACGTTCCACCAAATCCCATGGATGCACATGCGCTATCATAGAACTTATTTTATCGATATAGAAATTAAGTTTCATGTAACATTAAAATAAATCAGTACAATAAATCCTGGTATAAATATAGAATATCTTTTCCGACATAGATTCGATCAGTACGATAACAAGAGAATCACACCGGTATCCGGTTCACTGTTCCTAATTTAGGCATCGCTTCCTCTAGATATATTTAATGGGATTTGAGCCTTTACGTTGTGACCGTCTCATAAAAACCACTGTGTCAAGTTTCCCCTCTATATCGAGGTTTCAACCATATATTTTACTGACAATGGTTTAATACGATATCTGTCCCGTTTCCGATTTGAGTAGGTAAAGAACATGAGTTTAGGAAAGTTTTGTTAATGTATAAGTTGAACGTAGAGCAAAAAAATAAGGTCTGTGAAGTGTTATTAGACTCGCAAACATTTTATCGCTGCATGATGAGCCTGGTTTTACTTCGTTCAGTCAGTGATCCTCTGATTCGTTCAGAATGGGTGAAATCCTCGATTTAACATTCAACAAAACTCTTACCAGCAGTAATATAACTCTTAACCTCCCTGCTACAAAATTACAATCTCCTAAAACTATTTGCTATTGGTTATATATTTTCATATTTTTTAAATTAGTCACACGATATTATCTGAGTTAAAGAGTTTACTTTTAATAAATACAAACTTGTTTCATTTTTTGTTGGACACCATTGTAATAAAAGTAATATTTATGTTCATCCTCCAAATAGGTTTTGCAGATCTCATGCAACATACATTGGGAATGTTTGTAAAAATAAATTAACTTTGATATTTTACTTATTTATTTCGTAAAATTAATGTATGTATAATATTTTGTGTACTGAATTCAAACAAGAAAATTCCTTCTTGATAGAAATTTGATTGGAAATAAAGTTTTTATATTTTATAATTTCAAGAACTAAAAATACATAAACCTATATAAAAACTAATATAAATGTGAAGTTATAAAAACATGAATTTATGTAAGTTTATGCGTGTAAAAACTTTATTATGGGCCAGGGATGTGTTTCTTATAAAACTTAAATGGTTTACTTAACATATTTCCAAATAAGGGAAACATGTTAAAAAAGTATTTCGTGGTTAAAATCAAACTGAGTACAGTACAATATTTAACGTTGTAATGTAAGTTGGGTGGAATATAAAGACTTCCGTAAATGACAGCTGACAGAGACACTTATATCACAGCATGTCACTGAGTGACAGCACCTGTCATTTTGAGTTGTAACGCTCGTGCCCGACAATCCCATGGCGAAGTTACCTATCTTACATAAATAACTGCTAGTGTTTACAAAGTCACTATTTGTTGCCATGCTGTGTGTTCGCCTTATTTGGGCCATTCTGGCTTTCCCGTGCAGTTTTTCTCTCGGGCAAAGTACGTCGCAATCTGCAACGCAATCGTCTCCATCGTACGGGACCGTATTCGCTGAAGACTTCAATAAGAACTTGGCAGCTGTTGAGAAGAACCTCTATACAGGTGTAGTGGGTGTTACAGACCCAGTGTTTAAGTTTGCAATCGATACGGCACCCAATCTTGCTCATCTCTACGCTACCTTCAATGGAGTGAACGTACCTGCCGGTCTGGCCTCTCTTGGAAAGGATTTGTACGGTAAAGTAGCAGTCGGTGGTGGTAAAGCGCTAGGAGGAGCCGCCGTCCTGGGATCATCAGTTCTGGGCAAAGGTCTTGGAACTCTCGGAGACGTCCTGGAAGCTAAGAATGGTGAACTCGAGAAAGGTGTTAAGGCGGGGATCAGCTTTGCAGAGGGGTTAGCTGACAAGGCTACCGATGCTGCTGTCAAGGGTGCTGGGGCAGCAGGAAATGCCTTAACAGCCGTAGGAGATGGCCTTATAGCGGCAGGATCCAGTGCCAATGTTATTTCAGAAAGCATTTCACAATTGGTCAAAGCTATCACGGCCAGACTTGTGCTGGCCATTCAGTCGGCACACAAGCTTGCCACAGATTTATTTGACGCAAGAGACAATCTTCTAAAGAATGGAACCCTCGCATTGGACAGCAAAACACAAGAGAATATCTACAACGCTTTCAATTCTTACGTAAAAATTGTGTCCAATATTCAGGAAATTTTTGGAAATTTCATGAAGAGCATCATGGGAGCAGCTGCAAATTCCTTAGCCAACTCTGGTCAAGGGTCTACAGGATCTAGTTCATCATCGTCAGCTACTTCTTAAGGAAAACCTAAGAAATCTGGTACTGTAATTATTGTATACTGTAGGTGAGTTGAGCAAAGTAAAAAGAAAACATACTATCCATTTAAATTTGTATTACACGAAAAACAGTTTTTTCCATAACACTTTAGAATTACCTAAGTTTCTACGTAATAAAGTTATTTAAAATAAAGTATGAATAAACGATACATTTTTTAATGAGCACTAATTAACCTACCAAAGTTCCCGTGTATTCATTTTACGTCAACTGATACAGTATTGAGATTTAAAAATTATAGATAATGTACAGATATCATATATACGCAGAAGAAACATATGCACTTAGCTTTAAACAAGTTTAACAATTTTGATAATACCATAAAATTCATAACATGAAATGAATAATTTAAATTAATAAAAAAGTTTGAAAAAGTGTCAGCATAAAACATTTGTCAGCAATATTATGTTTTAACAATGTGTCATGAGGTTGCTTAACAATTTAGCATCATACATGTGATATTCGTTTGAAAAATCAATGCCAATTCCAAACTGGATAAAAATCAGCCGGCACAAATCGCACGATTTGAAAGGGAAATTGGTCATGAATTAAACAACGAATGCTGCCAGGCGCTATAGATGTTTCCGGAATCGGGGATAAATTGAACGTGGCTCTTAACATTGTCAAGTGGGTTATTATTTCCAAATATAAAATTGCAGATTTTTCTTATTTATACTTCTTTTTCGACGCTAAAACATCAATACAATTTTCAATGTTTGTAATATAAGGTTTTATTGCAAAAATATTTTCCCACGTATTAATAATGTACTTTTAGTTTAGCGACCACATAAGAGAGCCAACATGTCAATTATAATTTAATAAACTCGATCATTAAATTATAAATGGTTCTTCAACATCTGAGTTGACAGTTACAGCCATCAGTGTAGGACCGCAACTTAAATGATATCACTGGATATCCGGTCGATTTATGTATCGCCACATAACGTAGCTTTTTAAAGAATTAACACTTATAGTCCAGTTAATGAATAGATAAATTAGGGGTCTGGAGCTCTCACAACAGAAATAGCCATATATCCATGCATTTCAACCTTACCAACACATAATATGATGTCCAGCATTCTGCACTTTTGATTCATAATTGAACTCATTGGCTTTTTTGTCCCATATTGTCCTTTATAGCAATATTTTTGTTGTTGTGTGGATTAATTTGTGTGTATTTTAATTAATTTTACTGCTTTGTAGCATTCGCACAAAACATCAATACCTTAATACTAAAATTTACCCGAAATGCCACACTTTATATTTGTTTAACTACAATTCTTATTTTGTATTATCTATTTATTATTCTTAGATCTGATTAATTGGTTCATTTTATAACATTAAAATGTATTTTTTATGTATTTTATTATTAATTTTTGGATTGTATTTATAAGGGAGTTTTATTTATTGTTATAAATGGTAACTGTACTATTTTATTTATTCATTTTGTTTAGTATAAACTTATTATCCTACTTTATTACTATTTGAATTTGCTGCTTTAACTGCTGTTTTAGTTAAAATATCAACACATGTAGATTCAATACCACTAGTGAATTACGCCTATTACATTAATTTATTTAATTCTTTGAGAGGCCTTTCAGAATCTCTGAAGTTTAAATTAATTATTGAAATATGTATTGAATTCACTAGTGGTATTTAATAAAAATATTTCTAATGCTCCAAGAATCTACATGTAGATTATTTTCACAGTAAAAATAAAAAAAGAACAATCGAGTAATTTTCATACAAGTTGGTGAAAAAAATTTAGTTTTAGTGAACTCTCGGCTGTTGTATCCTGTATCCATCACTGAAGTTTTTTTAACTTGAAAACTGCTGTACATCCCAACTCATTGAACAAAAATGTGAATGTATAATATACCAAGATATCTCAATAAATGTCGTCTGCAAATGTGCATAAAACTTAAGTTCCATGTAGGGTAGAATGTGTTTTATGATGGTGTATGTCCAACCGTGGAATTTGGCTGAGACTTATTCAAGTCTATCACTTAGTACATTTGTCTATTTTTATCTGCAGGGAGGATGTCAAAATGTCTTGTCTGTATGTTGTCTGTCTATCTGGCTGCGAGATGGCTCAATTATAGTTTAAATTTGCAAGCGATCTTAGCGAAGCCTGTTGTGAAAGGTAGTGTAGTTTTATAAGTTAATAACACATAAAAAATTGTTTCGTTAAACAATTAGTTTTAAACTTTAGAAATATTTTAAAAATAAAAGTTTTATATTTTTGCCTGAACAAATTGATTCCACAGCCATTCCAAACATGCGCCACTAAACGATTTTACTTCTACTCAAAAACACTTTATATAATCTACAGGTATTTTTTATTATGTGTAATTATATGTAGGGGCTATTATACTATGCAGATAGTATGCCAGGTCTTAAGCCATCTCTGAATGAATAAATAAAATAATAAGTTGAGAATAATAGCAGCTAATGTGAACAAGATTATTATATAAGTTATTAAATAATGTTCTGCCTGCTTAAACGTTCTGTTCTTGTTAATACGCAATAAGCTATAAAACGAAAGACCTAAGCCGTTAGGGAAGGAACTGCAGTTGCTAAGCACCATCTCTAAAGAGATCTAATTAGAGGCAAATTTAATCTTTTCAGCACTCTTCTTTCGCCTGTTTCTTATCTAAGAACATTTACTACACTACAGTTTTCTTTTATTTATCAAGATATATTCAGCTACTTATAGTAATGTAAGGTAAATTTATTGATTTCATTATAATTATGAACAGTGAGTAGATAATTATGCGATAGCGAAAGGAACGTCACCATAACCGAAGTTGTGTTAATTTTTCATACCGAGGATGGTATAATTCAGAAATTTTTCCTCCTTCCAAACGAACAGGGTAGGTACACTGTATATAGGCTTCAGATCAAGATGAAAATACACTTCTACTTCACTTTAAGGAATGCAACCGAAGCTACAGCATACAGCAACCTCGGGATATGAATTGATCTTAGAAGGTTATCTTACCAGAGGTCCCCGACCAACCAAGAAGGATCACTTGACCATACACAAACGTCTTTTTTATGAGTTTAGTTACAATAGAGCATATGGAATATTGTATATAAAACTCCAATATTAAAGTGAACAGAAAATCTTATAATAATGTATATTAATGTGTATAATAGTCATGTGTTATGACTATTATACACATATACATATTATCCCCAAAATGAGTTAAGTACATTTTGAATTAATTTACGATTTGTAGGTTTTCATTAAAGTACCAAATCGAACTCTAAGGGTCAGAAAACAAAAATTGCTGCTCCTTCAAATTTTGGAGTAAGCTGCATAAGATGAATATTTCCCTCTTATGGCCTCAGGCAAACGCATATGTGACAATATGTGAAAAAAACACAATTTATGCTCAGAATGTCAAAAAATAAATTTAATTTCAATTCTAAAAGCGCATTTCAAATGACTTATAAGTGGATCTGCTATGAAAAAAATCATTCGATTTGAAAAATGTCCTCGAAATTTAGTCTGAAATACTTTTGCATTTAATAACTGCTAATAATTGGGAAACAATTATTATTTGGTGTATGAATTGAAGATAAATCTTATTTTATTGGCACATTTTTGGTTTATATATACTCGTATGTGTTTGGATTTGACGGTCAAAATTAAAATATATCACCATTTATTATAAATTTTATTTTATTCCAAATAAACTATAGTTGTAGATACAGTAGGAGTTTTTATGGGACTAATAATAACCTTGTATGTTAATAAATTTTTGTATATATGGATCATTGCTTTATTTTTTTACTACAATAGTATGTTGGAATGAACATAACTATTTATTAGAAGTGTTTCTAATAAAGTGCCTATAAAAAGTACATACTAATAGTATGAAATGCAGTATAAATGTGCTACGAGTTCTTATTTGGGATATTTTATGATTTATGATTTAAGGTCACGTACATAATAATACCAATATAATAAATAGCATCGTGTTTCAAGATTTCCAAAATATCCGATGAAGGTTAACTTTATGTGTATATCTACCTTTGATTTATTTAACTTCAAAATTTAAATATTCATTGTTTGTTTGTTCTCATAAAATATGTATTTCTCGAGTTCAAATAATTATACCCATAAAATACTATAGGACCATTTGGAATGCTTACGCCAAGGTTCCAACTCAATAGGCTTACGTGCTATTTTCTGAAAGATAATAACGTATTTATTGAACTATTTTATAACTGTTACTACAATGTAGGTGCACCTTAGGTTCTTGAATGTATTAGTTTTCTTCATTTAGGAATTAATTTCGTATTAATAATTTTATAGAGTGAGTTTACGTTATTTAAATTAATGGTACATAAAACACGCCACCCACCCACCCACACACACACACACACACACACACACACACACACACACACATAAAATTTTTGTTCACGGCCAAATATAAAAAGTGATGGTGAAATCAAACATCGTAATATAAATATTTAAGGAGTGAAATCAAGTAATATTGTTTTAGTTACTTAGTAATAAGTACTCGTATAAAGGGATTTTGGCCTGTGACGACGACTATGCTCTACCTATCTCTATATGAAGTTCTTTATCTCAGCTTATACAATATTGGAGAAAATGAACCAGCAGTTCTACCTAATGCAATCTGTAATGGATTTCGCCTGTAACTAATATACTTATATAAACTATTTAACTAGTTATACGAGCTGTGGATATATATATTTAGAAAAAAGTAGGTTTGTTAGTTGTTATACGGTTATTTTTTATAATTTAAAATAACATGAGAGACTCAATTCTTTTACATGAAATAGTTCCATATGTACCGTACTGTCAGTTTATAACTATTTTTGTAATATTTATTAAATTTTATATAATAAAACGATCACTGACGTATAAATATTAAAGTAATAAATATTTACACACTCTTATCATTACCGTTTATATTAGTTTATAAAATTTTTCATCGTCATTTTTATTGTAATTATAATTCTGTATTTCAGAAATAATTACTCAATCTCCATTGTTCTTATATTCAAAAAAAGAATTTATTGGTTTATAATAACAAATCAGAAATAAAAGTTAAAGAAAAAATCTTGCTAAATATATATTGTTTTTCCATATCCCTATTTACTTATGTTTTATATTTTAAAATTGCTAAATTATATATTTTTTTAAGTCAATTGGTTGTTTTTTATTCTTCAGTAAAATTTGTAAATTTTACTGTTATTACGTAAATTATTTTAAATGAATGTAAGGTAAGGCTCAATATAATTCAATAAAATTTATTCAACAGAAACACTTTGTTAGCTAGAAAAGATCTAATTAATTTATATTTAATTCTTTTTTCAATCTTGTTAAGACGAAACTAGTAGTAAACTTCAATACGACTTAATATTGACCATGCTAAAATTCAATTTAGAACCAGATGAGCTTTAAATATATGAATATTGTAAATGATGCATTGATTTAGTAACACAACCTAAAAAACTCCTAACCTATAACCCAGTAAAGTCTGCAGAAGCAGGGATCGTCTAGACGATGCGATACTTAGGTCAACATTTACGTCAATAATAATATTAGTAAACTGATCGGACTATTAGAAAACAAATCATTATAAAACACTACTAGATTAGAGAAGCGTTTTGTTATTATCCTTATCATATATAATGTAGTATGTTATTGTGATTTCTATTTCTCTTTACGAGTATATCTCTCCTATCCGAGTTTTTCATCGGAAACATGCCATTCTCCTTTAGAAACGTGTGAAGTCTTATCCCCATTGTAAAACGTACATCCATAACCCGTCAAAAGAAGTAATTAATTAAACGAGGAGTAACTGTTAATTCTCACTAGCACGCCAGGATAACCGCGGAACGGAGACACGCCCTCCTGGCATAAAAATGGCCGCGATAGCCCTATCCCTAGCGGCTACAGAGCAAAAAAACGTGACAATACATTCCATTACGCGAAGCGAAAGATTTTCTCCCATGCAAAACATACATCCATACCTCACCAAAGAAGTAGTTGTTTAAAAAGATTTATACGCTTTCCAATAAAACCTCAGAGGCATTTAATGCATCATACGTTTATTGGATGCGTATTCTTTACATTATAACAGCACCTACATCATATTACCTATATCATATTATTATTTTTTAATACATGAGGCTCCGTCCAACATTCTAAGTCCAAAAATAAGAGTACACAGCGGTTAAATTCAACCATTGCTCAAATTTGGAAGAAGTTTAAGGTCTTATCACTACAAATAAGTCAGATCAACCATCAAAACCATGAAGATGGACAACAGGCGTTGGGCTTTGTAAAGCATCATATGGTATGATTATTACAGGTTCTACTTTTGTTAATTTATAAACAAAAATCAATTTTTAAACCCTGAGAATGATGTACTTACGAAGATTTTGAGATGAGATAACACATGAATGACATTGCAGTTTCCAATTAGTTCTTGTTTGTTTTGAAATTTCACAGAACAATCAAGTAATTAGGTACATCAAGAATTCCGTGGAATGTAAAATTTAGCCTATTCATCACAGATTACTACTGAACTTTAAAATATGATAATCACTGAATCAGTAACAAAACGATACAAAAGTACTATACAATAAAATTACTCAAAAAGTACATAGTAAATTAATGTTACTTCATGAAGGTTCCATTGTAGTTGAATACGAGAAAAATTAATGACTCAGTTTATTTGTAAAAGTGGACACAAGAAGAACCTGGTACTTGAAACAATAGCCTATTTTCACTTATTATAAAAAAGGCCAACCACTGAAAAACGAAACGCCATCCTCCTGTGTTGTACTGTACAAGTACGTGAGCAGTATAAAATGAACTACGATGCAATATTTCAACTTAATAGGTCACTGCAGGGGATAGATAACTGCCCATACGAGCAAATTCAGACTCAATAACCTTCAAAAGTCCAGTATATAAATTTTTGAAGTTACAATAATGTTAATGTAGAAACATATTAAGTAAACTCAAAAACTATGAGTAAGTTTGTTATTTGTATTGTTATAAATATAAACTACAAATTAAAACAAAATGACATGATGACTATATTTTATGTTATTTATCACACTAAAGTGCACATAGAGTGCATAAAAAACAGTGTAATAATATGCATTAAACATGATTTTCAACACCTTTACTATTTTTATCAAGTATTATTGCTTATCGTTTAAACCCGACTGGAATTCTAGCATGAAACGTTAAATTTTAATAATGTAAATTTTCATGGCTTATCAAATATTATGACATGGTGAACCTATAAAACAAAGAATTTTCACTTACCAATCGCTTTTTTCGTGGTCTTAGATAAAAAGTTGCAGGTTAAGTGTAAATATATTTGTGAAGTGTTCCAAAAAGTTGGTATATAACTATTTTGGTTCATTTCAATAATTTTGAAATAGTCAGATCGTTTTCATTTAATTAACATGGTATAAAATGTACTTATTTTCATTGTGTACTAGCTATTGGTACCAATTTTAATACAAATACCAACCAAGAACAATTTAAGTATTGTTTAAGAAATGAAAACATTCTGGTAAAAGAATTTGAATATTAAAGGCAATCTTTGACTGCATAGTATATTCAGCTTAATCTATCATGCGACATCCGAGACACTCTGAGAATGTTTATTGTACTTCTATATTTCTCTTACAAACCCATAAAGCCCTTTATATCTGCCCTCTCCTCCTGGCATATAACCATTTTAAAGTAACGTAATCTTAGTCAAAGTACGGTACTTCTCAGGTCACTGTAGCAACGCTTAGTTTTTATATAACGTTATTGTTATTGCAATAGTAAAACAGGAATTTACTTTACCAAATGAATGGTTTTTTTCTATACCGCCTTTTATGAATATGACCTACTTGGATTATGTTAGGTTTTATAACTTTTGTGTTAGCTTAAAACACAAAAGTTATTTATATATTTTGTGTTGTTGTGTATAAGAACGATGATTAATCATGGTTAAAAAAAATTTAAAACAAGACAAATTTCCGTCTGGTTTCCAGACAGAGTGGATCCTTGTCTATTCCATAAATGTTTTTTTCTTAGGCTTATGCTCGCTTTAGCAGTAATAAGCCTATTATTGTATTTCTCAATTAGCATTAGGCCTATCTCCGTTATCCGAATCACCTGAGTCAGAACAAATACCATCTAGGTACAGGTCGTATTGACGCAGTTCCTCAATGAGTTCTTACAAAGTGATACATACTGTCTTGCTAATCTTCAGATTCTATCCCACGATTTCTCCATCATCGTGTATCAAGTCCTTAAAGTCACACAATTGACTATAAAACTCATCCAGCAAAGCACCAATATACATCCTAAATAAACATCTACACAGTAATACAACGTAAACAAAGGCAACATTACAAAACTTATCAGCAGAAAAAATGGATCGTCGAGGCATGTTAATGTTTATATCTTGCTTTTCCTTTAGCTATTGCTGACATGCTACATCACAATGTCAAGGATGTACTGTATGTAAGTCATTCATAGCTTTTTAAACATTAATGTCTACATTTTAAACGGTTTTAAGACGAAAGCTTCTTTATTGGCAGAGTGCTAAGAGTGTCACTCATGTGGCTGCAAACATTTTATTTCTGTCTGTCTGTCTATCGTACCCACGATATTTCGAACACGACCTGACCTATAGACTAAGACTTGCCGCTGAGTTCTGTGATGTGTATAGTACTACATAGGATTTGCCTAAGCGTTAAACATGATGGGTAAGGTACGATAAGCGGGCCCGGTTTTTTATATCGAAATTGGCAAACGATATTACTCAATCATAACCATCGATATAATCAATCGATACTAATTAATTATTTTGAACAATTCACTTAAATGATCTAAATCAACAGTTGTAATCACTTTCAAATAATACACGTAAGGTAATATTTCAATGTTAAATAAGTAACATGTGATTATTAAAAACGGCAGTCAATTTTAGAAAACTACACAACATTGCTTTGAAAGATGATAAGACATGTTTTTCGTGGCTTCAACATGTAGGACTCGTACCGAAAAACCCATTATGTGAAATTTGTGGGAAAGAAACAAATGAAACTGTGAGAGGAGCAAATATGGTCGTCTTCAGTTTTCCTAATTTTGGTTATAATAATTTGTTTGATCACTGTTAATATTACATTCACATTTTAATTTAAAACATAAAATGTTTGTTGTTGCGGACTACAGATACTTCTATATCGATTGATAGTCTACGATTTGAGATGCGAATATTAGGTATCGATGATTACATTCTTCGATATAAAAAACCGGGTCCGCTTATCGTACCCTACCCAACATGATTTACATTGTTCTTATGGTTAACCATGACGGTAACGAGACAATACCAGAATAAATAAGACTGTAAAAAAGCTGAGTGCAATTATATAAGATTTAAAATGTTAAAGATTAGGACGTTTGGATTATTTATCCAGTAAAAAATCCATAATGGGGTGGGTTTTGATTATAAAAGTTAGAAACAAATTTTAATTCACTGTAAAGTTGTTGTACCCACTATAATTTTCATGACTTGAAATTTTGCATCCAACCAACAATAGAGAAGCCTATTACGTGACACATGGTATGGCGTATTCATACTTTGTGTGGTTAGCTAGCGTAGTGTGTTATTTAATCCTAAAATTGGGGATACCATAAAGACTTAATATTTACTAATAAAACATTAAAACGATGTCTTGCTTGGCCTATATAAAAAATACTTTATTTCACAGTGATTTTAGACATGAAACTCTAAATGGTTTATCGTCTGCTCAAATAAGCTAAAGAAACTGTACATGATTTTATTATCTGTAATAAAAATGTGAGGGTTACCGTACTATAAAAATAGCATACCAGTTTTTAATAAATATTTTACCTTTTGATATATGAATTGAATAACCTTGTGAGATTAAAAACAGCTAACGTGAAAAATTTTTTAAGCCAGCTCATAATTTTTCGTCAGCTTAAATCTTCCAATATTTTAATACGTAATAAGCTATAAAACGAGAGTACTAAGCTGTTAAGAGAGGAGCTGCAGTCAATAAAGGCTATCTCTAAAGAGATTTAATTAGAAACAAATTAAATATTCTCAGCGCTTTCTTTCGCTTGCTTCTTATGTAAAACAAGTACTTGGCACTAAATATTTTCATGATGTAGAGATTTTCAGCCTTATATGACAATTTAAATTAAGTTCAACAATTGACATCCGTATATAATTACTTATATGTTTGTACACTTCATCATCACATAAATATGAAAATATCATAAATAATAAAAGTCAATCAAAAATTCATTTACTTTCCTTATCAAATTAAAATTTGTTCTTTAGAATAATATTGGAAGATATATAGGAAGAGTAAGAAAAGTAGCAATCAGGTTTATATTAACAATATGAGTTTTTTTTATTATATTATTATTATTATACATACCTTTATGTTTAATTGAGTAATATAACTACGCAGTTATTATACATAGTTTTATAAAAATATAAAAAATTTGAAAAGTGTGAAATTATACACAAATAATGCTTAAGTCATGTTCAAGTGCCTCTCATCGCAGTTTAAATTGTTTTTGTAAAATTTATACAATATATTAGTTTATTTATTTTGCTTCCTTATTAGAATTACATGTCTGTTTTAGGATTTTTTCCGGCTTTTATTATGATAACAGTATTATTTTTAATTCACATTGGTCAAAAGATTGAAGTCGGTATCATAAGACAGTATAATAGTTAGCAGACACTCTTTAGTAGAGAGATAGACTAAAATAATTTAAGATGAACTAAAACAATTTCAAAACTCGGGTTGTTAAAAACAATGAATTTCATATACTCAAATTAAAAAAATGTAGGATAAGAAGTAGGGAGTTATAAATATAGAAGGAGGGTAAATAATTATGCGATAATGAATATAATACCTGACTAAATACAGTATGTAGGTTATGTGGAATGTTTTATCCTCCCAAACGTACTGTCACATAGTAGTCACGCTGTATATAGACTTAAGATCTAGATTAATACATAAGAGGAGTACAGGCATAGTTCATCACCGCTCAGAGTCACTTGGATTGACAATAGCACTGGAGAATCCACAAACTCCACTCAAAGTGGTTCAAGGGGGTCCTGAAACAAACCTTAATCGTGTGTGTAATTACAGACGAATGATCTCAAAGAAGGGCAAACAGTCGAAATGCCTTTGGTCCTAAAAAGAGCGACACCGTCCGAGATGATTTCACGCATGACTTATATTATAGAATGCGAGGAAATCGACGTTCACATGATGCAATAGAGTCTAGAAGGCTATCTTAAACTGATCCGATCTACCACAAAATATCACTTGATCCTGCCTAAACTTCTGTTTCTATGCGGTCAGTTGCAATGAAGCTTTACAGAGTGTTATACATACAAATACTAATGTGAAAACAATCTAAAATTATATCATATATTAGGCATAAAGTAAAATATTTATAAAGAATAAACACATGTTATCTGCAAATTGAATTTAATAGATGTTTGTTTTGAATTAATTTATAAATTGAGGGGTTTTGTTTGGAATGCCAAATTGAACAAAAGAAATGTTTAAGCCTTCAAGATATGGTCTAAGGAGTATTGGTCAGATGTTTCCTTCTTTAGGCTTTTGGAACATAAACAACCTCAAACCCAAGAGGTCCCAAGAAAGTAAAATTTTATTTTAAAGCCGTATTTTAAGTAATGTATTAAAATAAGTAAAAGAGTAAAGGTCAGTATTTAAAGTCTTACAGCAAAGTACTTAATAGTTTTATTAGTTAACAATCTGTTACCCAATTGCTTTATGCACAATTTTCAAACCCAAAGTGCTAATACTGGTATAATTACTAAAATTTAAAATGATGAAATGTGATGGAGTTCTATACCACTATGGACAAGAGGCTGTCACTAGTGGAAATTAGCTAGAAAATTCTACTCTCCTCAACGCTTCCCTTTGAAAAGAAAAGTGGAATGTTCTAAATTTATGACACCCCCTAGTGCAAAAGTTTCAAAATTTTTAATGAATGTTTTAATTTCCATCCCAACACGTGCTGCCCTACAAAAGCAATCAGAATTTGTCCAAAGAACGTAAACAATACTTGGGTCACCAAATGCATTCTGGTTTCGAGAGAACAACTCAAGTTTTCTCCAAAATAAACAGAAAAACAGCCAATGAACAGTTATAGAAAGGTGATATTTAAATCGATTATTTCTTAAAAAACGTTTCTAAACCGCTATGGGGCATCATTAACATTAAATATAAAGAATTCAAGCAAATCACAGTCAAAATTGGGGATACACTTGTGAGTGATGCGTCTAGGATTGCAGACGAGTTTAACGGATTTTTTGCTTCTGTTGCTTGTGTGCGAGACCCTCGTCCATCACTGTGAGAGGAGAAACCCACGGATAGACAGAGTCCAATAGCCTCAATGGCTCTGGCTCCCGTTCTTGAGGAAGAGCTCCATATAATAATTCAACAACTCCCTGCCAAAAGATCAAATGATCTAGAATTGAGATCCATATGGTTAATAAAATAATGTACAATACAAGGTACAATAAAAGGCTTATTGTAAAACCACTGACGCATTTATTCAATTTGTCTTTTAACTCAGGAGTTTTCCCTCTCTCCTAAACATTGAAAAAGTGAATCCAATTTTCAATAATGAAAACAACTGTTCAAAAAAATAACTATTGACCCGTTTCAATTTTGCCTGTTTTGAGAAAAGTATTTGAAAAACACTTTTTAACGAGAAACTGTTCATCAATAGATGAACGCCCAAACGCCGAAGGCGTCAAAAACTTCGCTAGAAGGATGAATGTATGAACATTGATGTAGGTTTGGACGTAGTGGTAATGTGGTTTAAAATTTAGAATAATTTGCCATTCAATGTGCAATTGATACCAGCAATTGAAGATTTGATTTGATTGATTCGATATATTAAGTGAGTGTCAGTTCCTACCACGTGACAAAGTAACGCACAATTTCAAATTCCTATCGATGTTTGTTAGGAATATATTTGATCCTAAAGTATTTGAACCTACCTAAATAACAACCACTCTATTTATAATTAAAGAAAATCATCTTAGAACGTTAATTTTATCTGAGAAAAATAGAAGTATTTTCAAAATTTTTAAATGATATATTGAGTTACATTTAATATAATCTCAATATTATTTTAGTACTAAACTCATACACGTATTTAAAAAGTCTTATAAAGGACTATTATGTTCACATATAGGATACGGCTAAAATTAAAATGGAACTAAGATTACTAAAATGGAATGAACAAACTAATATGGCGCATTAGCAAGGTAAAAAAAGTAGAAAATATTTCTAAAAATTACACCGTGCAGCCTGCTTTTAGTCGCAGCTGGTACAAAATTCACAAGCTCCGTAATACCGATACAAATCCAACGATACAATTACATTGCTCTAACAGCATCTGCTACGACTCACTTTTAATGTAAGTTCTAACATTTAAAATCTATAGTCTCTCCTATAACTTAAAAAATGTATTTCCGTAGTACTTACACTCTATGCTAAATATCGAATTACAAACCCCAGCTAGTAAATCAAACTATTAAACAAAAAGAACAACATGGCAGTTTTTTTTAATCTAGGAGGCAGCCGTAAATAAGTAACGTGTTAATTCTATTATTTATTGAAATATAACTTTTATGTTAGAATAGCAAACATATAGTTCTTTGATACTACATTTACATAAATAAGTATTACCACAATTTAGCTCTGTACCATTATACTGCAATGCATTAAAAACATGTCAGTCTATGTTTATAGATTGGAATTCATTTGAATCCGAGTTAGGCAGGAAATACATGTACATTATTATTCAATTACAATCACTAAAAATGTGATTAGCAACATCGATAATGAGTTCATCAATGTCTTATTAGATTGTTTTTTAATTACAATAATTTTATGGAAATCAATAAACTTTTATTAACATTCATCTCAATACTTACTGTATAACTTGATTTATTGAAAGTACGACCTTGAATTAAGTATGCATATTTTAAGTAAATTGAAATATTCACCTTATTATATCTTATTCTTAAGTTGATACTTTTTCATGCTAAAATCGCTGAACTATAAAACCATACAAACCTCTTACCACATAAATGACAATGGTGCTCTTTTCATTCTGAATCATTTCAAGACAACCTTCATCAAGGTCAAATATTCTTACAGCACAAAAATATTTGCTATTATAGTACTCTACTACTACAGCATTATTATACTATAGACAGCCTACATACCGTAAAGGTAGGCTTTTAACTGTTCAAAACTTTAACATCTAAAATCATTCTAAACAAAATTTTTAAGGTAGCAATAGGTGATATGTGTCTATTAAAACACATGGATATGAAATATATAATTCTCCTCCGCCAAATTTCTTAGGTACGACATAGTCCTGGAAACGAACTGGCGTCCTGAGCTCACGCTGAAGGCATTCTATTGTTTGGCTTGAGAATTCTAAACATAAATGTTTTATTTCTTGTTCTTCAGAAATTCTGTCTCCTTAGCCTTCAAAAATATTCGTGAAATTTATCCCATTCAAATTAGCAAGAGGGGAGGGAATTTACCTGGTTCTGTTCCATAGGAGCCCAAAACCTCTACTTGTCTTTTGTGTTATTAACTTTTTTGAGTTATTTTTTCTTATATATTCCGCAAGCTCCCGTCTTTGCTATAGAGGTCTATATTATTTATTGAGGTCGTACTTACTAACTGTAATCTAAAATCATTTCGTTACCTTGTTTACCTGTTTATTATCGTTTCCCTAGAAATACTGGTGCAACTTTAGAAATATTGATGCAGGGATGTTTAAGAAAAGGAGTACTTTTGGCACTCCTTTTCGTTGAAACCAACGTCAACTTGCATGTCACCTTGGCAACTTTCCATGACTTCCAGATGCTGCGCTAGCACAAACTGGGGAATAAAACTGCACATGGTCCGTCGGCTATACTCTAAAACTCTAAGTAACCTATGGCTCACTAGTCTGGTGGACAGTCAGGGCACTGTGAGAGACACACTTATCAGTTTCCAAAGACTGGCTTTCTTACTTTATAACAGGCGCTTTTAGATGGAGCCTTACGGCTGCATTTGAAGATGTTCTAGCTCTAGAGCGACAATTACTCTCGAGAGAGTACTCATTGAGTATGGTGAGCATGTAACAATTACAGTTCTTATGAGACGTAAGCTTAATATTAACGAAATCCATAGTTGTTGTTGCTTTATTCAAATAATCTTGATGTAACCACGAATTAATATCAGCATAGACGGAACAATCCAATGTCACCCTTATGACTTCTGCAAGGGAGTAGGGCAGGCCTTTGATGAGCAGCAATTGATAAATTCTGGTAAACTCTTGGTGGCACCTTGTTTCGTAGAAGTAGTGTACCTTATCAAACTAGTTGCTCCACACGCTTGAGACCATATGTCTTCTTTGGCATTTTTGGTACCTGAACAGTAAACAAATTTCAGAATCGTAAGAAGATATCTTTACTATCCACCTCCATCGATCAAGCGTGTTTCGATAAAACCACAACTATTAATGAACATAAAATACAACATAATAATTGTCATTTTCCTGTCAAGCTTATGTTTGTTGAAGAAAATCATTGCAATGTGAATGAAATGTATGTGATGAAATCGTAGATAGCAAAATCAAGCAAACTCTACCTATATAATTTAAGATCCTCAGTCATTATAAAATGATGCGATTACAACTACCATGTTGTAATGTGTCACAAGTTTAACTGGTTGAAGTAGAGATTATATAGACATTAGAGTTTAGCAATAATTGAGATCACTGATTTATCATAACATGTATAATGGACCTCAACTGTGTACTATCACAGTTACACGAGTACTTTCCTTGTTATGGTTAATTCATTATCTCTCTGCTTATAACACTTTTAAGCTATAAATTTACAAAAAAAATTATGGTTGCCTGTAAAGTCGGTTTTACGGGCGAAGATTTTACGTGACAACGTCTTTTTCTCGGTAGAATATTTATTGATATGAATATTATTAAATTGCACAATAGGAACAAGGAATTGAATGAAAATAAGAATTGCACACATTTTAACTATAGAAATATATTTTGTTTACTAAAACATTGTACATAATTTGAAATTAATTAAAATTTGTTATTGTAAATGGTAAAGTTGAATAAAACATTTACTAAAATTGGAATTTGAAATTCTTGCTAAACACAGTTAAATTCTAACTCCGCGCGTGGTGATTGGTCGGTTTAGTTCGTTTGTTTGGTCGCACTGTTATGGCAGGTTAGAGGTTATAATTTGTTATTTTAAAATGTTTGACTAGCAATACGCGCTGTTTCTTCTCAATCGACTGAATTACGATTGATTGCAGAGTGATTTAAAACTAATAATTTACTTAACACTATCAACATTTGTCAATAGTATGACATAACCTATAAACTCAGTTTCTCAACTTTTGTGTCAATCTAACAATTAATCAATCAATCATAGTTTACGATAATGAAATATCAGTGTACAATTATTTACCTTTATTGTTGTAGTTGTTGTAAATGTCGAATCTAAGCACTCCACATTTTCACGAATAAACATAGTTATCTGCTTTATCCCGTGCGGCGGACCCACAGTTATCTGCTTTATCCCGTGCGGATCCCGTGCGGCGGACCCACTGGACGGGCATCGTAACGTTACCGGGCGTTACACTTTTTCATGAGTGACTCCGAGCCGCAACCTAATTTAAGACGTTGTCACGTCAAAAATAGAGTACATTAAATAAATAAATTTAAAGTAATAAATAAAAATAATTTTTTTATAAATATACTTTTTTTATTTTTTTGTACCTTGAATTCGTCGGTATTCCATCCACAAGATAATTTATTCTGTGAAAGAATCTTGAAACAGAATGGTGTACCCTCGGTGACGGGAATCAAGCAAAGTTAAACAAAAATCGCGCAGCATTAATTCATCCTTGACTCTTACATCAAAATTACATTATTTTAAACACTCCCACTAACATCTTCGTTACAAGAAATATGTGTAAAGATTATGGGTGCTCTCTGCTAGAGTAAAACAACCTCTACCAGTACGAAGATTGCTGTATATGTTACCCCACTGAAGTGTTATTCGTCAATATGCTATATTATTTACGTACTTCACATGTTTTTAAGTATAACAAGAGAAAACAATAAACATGCAGATTAACAGCAGAGAGTATACAATATCAATCACAAACCTATTACAAATTTGGTGGAGACACTCTGAACGTCTTGAAATACTTTAATTTTACATTTATTTTTATAACACTAATTGAAAACTTAAAACTTCAGTTCTATACTCTCTATTATATATAATACTTGTATAAGATATAGCACCACATAAGTATTTAGACAACATATTAGGTTCCAAAATTAGGTTTTTTGAGTTATTTTTATACTGTTTTTCTGATACTGAAAATGCACTCTACAAACTTCTATGACAAAATCCATATATACATCTAGAAAATGGTTCCAAGTTAACTCTTCTGATCAAATACCTTGTACAAGTCAATAATGAGTATACAAATACTAACATTTCTTACGAATAACAATCAATAACACTCTCATCGTATTAGAAATATAAATTGTATAATATAAATATAAATATAAGTGTCGTATATATAATTTTAAAATATTTTATCAGTTGTATTAATGATATGGGTGAAGGTACCGTAAATATAGAGTTCAATCGATGTTGCAAAATTATTAAGTGTGTGAAGTATAAACATCAATAATTGCACATGTGTTATATTCAACGGTTATGGAGTATAAAAAAATCCAGTTCGATTTGCAGACACTGTTACAATTACAACAGACGTGGCCTCTACTTTAGTTTAATATAAGACCGATGTTATTTATCTTGGCTTATTCAATGTTGGATAAAATAAATCAAGGGAGCTCTGCCTTAATGTAATCTGTAATGGATTTCCTTTGTTAACAATATATTCATCTAGTCAATATACACCTATTCAATACCTGATAGAGTTTCTTAAGAGAAAAGTTTATTGGATGACGCAGATAAAGAATTTTATTCGTTATTATTTTTTTTAACTTAGGCTAAATACGAGTATATGTACGGATTTTCCTAAATTTCAAAATCCAAATAACAAGGCAACTTTTTGTAAATATATTGCCTTGTTAAAAGACTTTACATACCTAGAATTGTTCTAAAAAATATATAAAAGATAAAGACGTTCAAATTTTGACTTATACTAATTTTTTGAATTAATCGCGCTCCAACAAACCAACTGCTGTCGACAACACGAGGTGTATTCTGCCGAGAGCTGGACAAGATCCAAATCACTGAAGCATGTAAAACAATTGCGGTGGCAGCATCTCGGATTAGTTAAATGGGTGGTGGTGGGTAATTGGAAATGGAAACCAAATGGAATCTCAGTACAAGTATATTTAATTCGAGATATCCAATGTGAGAAATGTTTACAAATCAGGTTGTTTCAAATCATAATTTAACGTATTCAATATTGCAGCAAGAAAAAAGGATTATTAACCAGTAGAAAACATAAATTTCTTATCAATTTCGGAGTGATAAGTTATTTCTAAACTATTAATAACATTAATACTGTAAACAATTGAAAAGTCCATCTTGTAAACGAACAATGAAAGAGAAAAAAATAAAATAAATTAAACAAACGGTTTCTTTTGGTTTGAGTATAAAATCTGTACAAAAAGGTTTCTAAAGACTAATACAGTTTTAAATATTAATGGTGGAAATTCAGACAGACTTCCCTCTTGTTAAAAAAACATTAATTATAAGTGTTGTCAGTTGTAAATGTCGTGAAAGTCAAATTATATGAAGAGGATAATTACTTGGCATTGTTATATTAATTTGACAAGAATGTTTAATTTGATTTTTGTCATGTTAACTTGTTTTTAACTGTGGTAATAAGTGTTAGATATGAAAAAGTAAATGATGTTTTCTATAATTATTGTAATCAGTGTTATTTTGTATCACTTTTAATTGTAACTTTGTTCAGTTATAAATTCAAGCAACCATTCTGTTTATCTATATCCATAGAATTAATATAATGTTCGTATTGTTTTTTTAGTCCTGTTAGTACAAAAATTAATTCTATAAACAGCAAAGAATAACTAAGAAATTATCCAAACTTAGATTGTAAAATGAAGCAAAACCTACCTATGTAGTTCAGCAGTACGGATTATTAAATTTTAAAGCATTATTGCCAAAGAATAGTTCGTATTTCAACAGCAAAATAATCTAATATTAGGGTTTTGGATGAGAATGTTACAGGCCTACTATTACTAAAGAGAGTCAGTCTGAGCCAGAGAAAAAACGTGCAGTATTGTCATTCACGCATCTTCTATTGTAATCATCCTCACTACGATATTCGTCAAGTATAGGCTACCGACTTTATGTAGGTAAAAACAGGTTATGTAGGTACCGAATACTACTGGCACAGGCACCCTTTATTAAAGCCAGCGTTACTGTATATGGCACCCTACTCAAGTGATATTCGTGTTTCTGATATCTTACATTACACACCACACAACTATGGTGGAAAGTGTTTATTCAATGTGAATGATGAATTTAGCTCCACTTCACCTTCTGCTCGGTGCAGTGTTTGAAGTCTGATTGGTCTAATACCATCACAGACTTGGTTCCTGAATCTTGAGTCCGCCTAAAGATACCCTAAGATAAATCGGGAACGATGACGTTTAAAATCTTGTTGACTTCTTCGCCACCAGCCCTGCTAGATTTCGAGAAGAAATCATCAAATTAGTATATGGCACTCTATAATTCTGTTTCAACTATACCTTTTTTCTGTTTTTACTCGCCTTTTTTTAGTAGTACTTTGTTATAGCCTATATTATAGTCTTTGCATTTAAATTGTTCGATATTGTTGTTGTATTTATAGTTTATTGATTATTTCATGTACCTGTTCTTGTTGATCTTGTTTAATCAACCCTGTTTTGCTTGACTCTCTGTGCATCTTAAATCTCCAAACTTTTCTTGTTATATTGTCAAATGGTTACCTGTTGTTGTTATTGAATTATTGTTATCTATTGATTTAGTCGTTATCAAGTTATTGTTATCCAATTGTATCAGTTGTTGTATTCGCTTGTTGCACTTTTATTCTATATTGTTATGTTATTTTACTATGTAATGGTATTGTAAAAGTGGCGATTGCCGTGGAAATAAATAAATGAAATGAAATAAATTAAATGAAAAGCGCGCTCCTTACATCGTTAAGACGTTAGAAACAGCCAGACTACATAAGAAGATTTT
Source organism: Homalodisca vitripennis (assembly GCF_021130785.1). Lineage (NCBI taxonomy): Eukaryota > Metazoa > Arthropoda > Insecta > Hemiptera > Cicadellidae > Homalodisca > Homalodisca vitripennis. Next base: position 147,581,930 of record NC_060212.1, read on the forward strand.
AAAATAAAATTCAAACATAAAACCTAAAGTTTAAATCGATTAATTCCTTATTAAAATCGTTAAATGTACAGGTCGTCTAAATTACAATTAAATAACTCTAATACAATAAATATAGTAAATATAACTCAATATTTCAAAATTGACACTTTTACAACTCTTATGATTAAGTAAATTCGAGGAAAATCCGTTTAAATATTTTCGTTAAAATAATAAACCAATGTTAAATCAATGACCTTCCTTACACTGTTTGATTTTTACAAGATCTATATAGCTGAGTAAATTCCTGAAAGATTCTATTTTTACACGTAACAAAAGTAAATCTGTCGAAAACTCACCGGAACCTACCAGATCCAGTTTTATCCTTGTCAAACTAAAAACTTAATTTCTTATACATTTACTCTTTCCCTGTTCGTATACAGTACAAAAAATAAAGTTATAAATTGTTGACAGTCTATTTTTTAACAGTTTATGAATCACTTACGACTCTTATTTTATAAGAATTGCATGTTAATTTATATACATTTTTGCCTTTAACTGATGGTTTATAATTAATTACAGAATTAAAAAACCATAAGTGGTTTTCTCATATTGGATATCTTGAATCGAATTTACTCTGAATGGGACTCCATTTGGTTTCCATTTCTAAATCCACCAGCCATTTAACTAATCCCAGATGCTGTCATTGCAACTGTTTTGAATTTCACACTTCAGTGAATTTGATCTTGGCCAGCTCTCAGCATAATAACTCTCATTTTTTTCACCAGCAGTTGCTTTTTTAGTTCCAATAAATTCGTGAAATAATATAAGTAGTAGGTATATTAATAAGTACTTTATTTTTCTTTATATTGATTTTACATTTTACGCAGCAGGAAATAGAAACATAACAAATATAACAGTTGAACTAACTATAGCAATAAATGACATTGCTGTTATTTTTATTTCTTTTTAAGTTTAAATAATACAAAAGTGTAGAGCTGAATTTTTTGTTTTTTGTTTGTTGTGCTTTTCTTAGATATGTTTGTTTCTAAAGCAGAATAAATTTCGAAAATGTATATATATATATATATATTTATTTAAATGTAGCGACCAAACAAACATATGGTTTAATACGATTGTTATAGTGCAAATATTAACAGATGATTATCATGTTACGTTATTGTCATCGTTTAAATACAGCACTTTTTCTTCTTCTTCTATATTAATAATTACTGACATCTTATATATAAAAATGAAACTGTTCGTGTGTAACAGCATCTCACTCACAAACGGCTGGACGGATTCGCCTAATTTTTTTTTTAATTTGTTCGTCTTGATCTGTAGAAAAAGTTATAGGATACTTTTTATCCCTTTCCCCCCGATTCAGGATTCCGCCCCACTGGTTACAGAAATACCCGTAAGAAATGCATTGCAGCAAACATATGTTATTAAGTGAAAGAGTCTTTTTCAAATTTTTAATCAGCTGTTCTTTGTAAACATATATAATGCGACAAAAAATTGTTGTTATTTTTGACAGTAAACTAAGTAAACATAAATATTTTTGACGTTTCTATGTAAACAAACATTTTTTGACATTTACAACGTGTCACAAATGTCAAATATTTTTGATAAATGTCAATTATACGTCGCTTGCTCAAGAGTCGGAAACCCGAAGAACCTTTATATTTATGCTCCAAATAATACAACTAATAACGTTGTTTACCAAAACGCATTTAAAATAAACAAAAAACTTTTATAATAGATTTTATGATATGCTACGATGTATTAGTAGAGCAATAAATTAATTGGAAAAACGTATAATAAAATTAGTATTTCTTTTCGATGCTTGATTGATGTATAGCCCTCTCTACTGCCACGCGAGCGGAGCCGCGGGTTTAGGCTAGTATGAAATAAATTCACAAATTCAGATAAATATATTCCTATTTTGACTGACTGTAATAGGTTACACTACGCTTAGCTAATAATCTTGAAAACAACATATTTTTATATATCAAAAATACACTTTATATTTATAGGTGAGAGATTAAATATTCCTTTTATATTGTAAATAATGTCTAAACAATTAATATATGAACTAAACTTGTAATAGTAATACCCTTCTACAGACAGACAGCAGGAATCTACACAATGACCACGGCTCGCTTTGTTTTCTTGAAACGGTTCTCTTATTTTGTCCCTTTTTCCATTTATACTCTTTTTTTCTTTACCTACTCTTTGATTTTTAATATTATTAGACGAAAATTTATTTATTTTCCTTATATTGCACTTCCCGTAAAATAAAAAAAACTGCTATGTTACATTTTCAATGATTTTTTTCTTTAATACATAGATTGATACTTCCTTTTGTAAGAGAAAGGTACTCAAACATGTCAGATATCGTAGAGATGAAGAGACTCATATTTTCACTTATTCAACATGTGATATAAGCTAGTGTCTGATATGAGAAAACGTCACTCATATGTCTATGAGTTCTGTTCATAACTTCTTACTCAACACGAAGTTTTAAAACGATGTTTATGATTGATAACAGACATATTCTACTCCGAGATATATAATATCTTCATTATGAGCATTTTTCTTAGTTTTGGAAGTATCTTAGAACTTTTGTAAGAAAAATTTATTTTAATTGTTTGGATTAATAACGACGTCTGAGGGGTAACGAAGCACGAAGCTGAGACAATAGTATCTCCTCAGACCGTCGAGCAGCTGAGACAGTTATAGCCATTCCTGAGTTTCTGCAGCATTAAACTTCTTTCATTAGTCTTCTCGTGCAGTAACTTTGGTCATAAGATTTCTCAGACTTCCAACTTTCCACAAACCTATTAGTTTAGAATTTCTGAAGATCAGTAACAGGTATGTTTAGTAGTACATATACGGGAAATGTAATCTATTAAAAATCTAAAAGTATTCAGTTGCTAAAATAATTTAACGAGGATAAAACATTACATTTCAAAACCAGTTGTTATGCCATCATCAGGTAGATAGGACTATCATGTGTCTACTGCAACCGCCCTTGTAATAGAAGTTACATTTGATGATTTATCTATTATTTAGCTAATACAGATTCAGATTATTCGACTTTACAGAGTTTCATATGGTGACTTTTGTACAACGTACTGTACACAGTGATAAGCTATTAAATAATATATTCACAACATGACTTTGTCATTTCTTATGGTTTCACAATCCGTTCTGTGTTGTGACATGGAATAATTAACTATTATTCATCGCAGATCACAGTAGAAGACGATTTATGTCATATTCAGTTCATTTTCAGAATAGAAATTCTCAATGTGAAACATATATAAAGATATATAAAGATTGTATAAACCTGGAAATAACACAATAGTAATAATAAGAACACTATCACTATAATAATTGCCAAGCCAACCACAGGTTTCTTATAATCACATATATGAATTATTTGTAAGCAATATAAATTCAATAAGATTTGCATGGTAGCAGTAGGTAGTAGTTAATGAAAATAGTTCTGATTTCGTGTCATAATAGATAGAGTTCAATGTAATATAGTACAAGTCAAATTTTTTTGTAAAAGTTAGATATTTTACTTATACCGCATTTACATACAGGGTATTGCCCCATACTGAGGTAAATACTGTTTTTAAAAACACTACTACTGCCTCATTTCATCCAAAACAATGTTTATGATTGATAGACATGTTATACTCCAAGATATATAATATCTTCATTATGAGGTTTGTAAATTGATATTTAAATTTTAACTTGGCTTAACTTTTAAGAAGGAAATCTTTCAAATTTAAAGGATTGCCACTGCTGGCATAAAAAAGTAATGCTTGATGAAATTAATGTTAGACTTGAAGTGATAATCTCAGCTGTTTTATATATATATATATATATATATATATATATATATATATATATATATATATCTATATATATCACATTGTTCATGTTTGCATTCGATGAAGGTCTGGGACAATCACTGACAAATATTGGGTAAATTTTTCCTCACAACAAATAAAACAAAACATCTGAAGTTACTTTTCACTGGTTAGTTTACCACTTACATGATATTTGTTTGAGAGGTGCTCTCCCAAAACTCATAGAGTTAACCACTCTTTCAATTCAAGTAGTAGTTGTAAATGCTCTAGTATAGTAGGGGGTAGCACGGAAAGGTAACAGACCACGATAGCCCAGATAAGCGTATCGCCCTCGCGGCCAGGACAATTAAAATCGTCCCTGCTTCACGTAGTTGTCAGACTTTCTACTACATTAAACTTCTCTTATTATCCCAGACGAAAACTTGAGCCATAATTTCCTAATTCTTCCTTGTCAAGACGTATTATACTTATTTTGCCTGTCATGGAAGAAGTTTATAGCAACTGAAAAATTAAAAGGTGGTTTACTTTCCTGGTTTTCGGTAATGTTTAAAAAGTGATAGTTAAAATAATTACCAGTTACAATATCAAAAAGACCACAATTGAATATTATTTTATTAAGGAATGTATTCAGTTTTATTCAGTTACGTGGGTATTATGATGTGTTCCTCGAGCACGAAAGGCCTCACATAAATAAATATTATATTATTGGAGTTTTTGTTTTTAAATTTATTAAATAATATTTGTTTACAAAATACAGTATAACTAGTGTTTTAACAATAACAATAACAGTAGATCTAGTTCAACATATTATACACTATTCTTAGAAAAATACTAACCACCAAAATAAATTTGCAATAATATAAGTACATACTTATACTTAAATTTCTGCTTATAGACATAATAAGTAAGCAGTACTCTCCTAAAATATCACATAAAAGTACTGTTGATTAAATTTATTGCTTTAATTCGGGGTTTATTTATAAAAACTTTCGAAAATAATCAATTAGTTTAGTAACAAATCACCGGTATGATCTAAAAAATCTAAATTGTTGTAAATGATTTCCACTACATTCTTTATAATAATAAAGAAGGTCCTCTACACACTTATAGACGGTAAGTAAACTTTTATACGTATGCTACAGGATCTCAAAGTTTATTAAATTGATTAACATTATTAAAACAAAATAATTATTCTATTTAATTTAACAATAAATATTGTTTGCATTATCACAGTATTATAAGTTTTCATGTCGGAAACTCGGAATTATGAATATCCCCATTCTTAACCGAGTATCGACTTCTTCTGCCAATTAGAAAATTAATTTTGAATCGCAGAAAAAAAATCATAATTATTTTTTTAACATCATCTATAAATATTGCAATACAAATTGAATTTAAGGTGAGTTTAGCGTGAATTTCTTCACAAAATTTAGCAGTAATTTTGAGACGGCTTGGGTAAAGTAATCTTGTATTATTTTTATTTTTAATATAGTTCTTCAGATTACAATAATAATAATAAAAAAAAAATAGAAAACTCCACCCCCCCCCCCCCCCACCCCCCCCCCCCCCCACCCCCCCCCCCCCCCACCCCCCCCCCCCCCCACCCCCCCCCCCCCCCACCCCCCCCCCCCCCCAAATTTGGAATGCTTACGTTAAGGCTCTAACTCAATAGGCCTACGTGTTATTTTCTGAAAGATAATAAGGAATTCATTGAACTATTTTACACCTGTTACTATAAAGTAGGTGCACCTCAGGTTTTTGAATGTAATAGTTTTCTTCATTTAGGAATTAATTTCGTATTAATAATTTTATAGAGTGAGTTTACGATAGTTAATTTAATGGTACATAACACACTCACGCACGCGCGCGCGCGCGCGCCCACACACAGACACACACACACATATATATCATATAAATTTGGTTCACGTGAAATATAAAAAGTGATGGTGAAATCAAACATCACGATCCAGGTATAAATAGTTAGACCAAGTCAATAACCAAGTAAAGTTTGCAGAAGCAGAGTTTTCCAAATACCAAGGTGTTGTAGGATATGAGGTGGTTCATAACTGAAACGGTTTAAGAAACAGGGACTATGTAAAGACGATGCGATACTTAGGTGAACATTTACGTCAATAATGATATGAGTTAACTGTTTGGACGATTAGAAGACAAATCACTACTTGATTAGAGGCGTTATGTTATTTTCCTTATCATATATAACTTTTTGTGTTATTGTGGTTTATATTTCTCTTTATATCCCTCCTATCCAAATTTTCATTAACTAATTTTGTTAGTTCATAATATAAGATGTTATATAACTGTGTTTAGTGTCGGAAAACTCCCATTCTCCTTTAGAAACGTGTGAAGTTTTATTACCCTTGTAAAACATAACATCCATAGCCTGCCAAAGAAGTAGTTTAAAAAAATTTCAATTTTTTACAATAAAAATTTGCATTATTGTTATTGGAAACCTCAAAAACATTTATTGCATCATACGTTTATTGCATGCATATTTTATTACATTATAACAGCACCTACATCATATTACCTATATCATATTATTATTTTTTTAATACATGAGGCTCCGTCCGACATAAATAAGTCCAAAAATAAGAGTACAGAGCGTTTAAATTCAACCAAAGCTCACATTTGGAAGAAGTTTAAGGTCTTCTCACTACAAATAACTCGTACAACTTTCAAAACGTTTATGGACAAACGAGCGTTGGGATTTATAGATTATCATTTTGTATGATTATTATAGGTTCTTTTTTTGTTGATTAATAAACTTTTAAACCCTTAGAATGATGTACTTACGAAGATTTTGAGATGAGGTAACACATGAATGACATTGCAGTTTACAATGAGTTATTGTTTGTTTTGAAATTTCACAGAACAATCATTTAATTAGGTACATCAAGAATTCCGTGGAATGTAAAATTTAGCCTATTCATCACAGATTACTACTGAAGTTTTAAAATATGATAATCACTGATTCACTAAACATACGATACAAAAGTACTATACAATATAATTACTCAAAAAGTTCATAGTAAATGAATGTTACTTCATGAAGGTTCCATTGTAGTTGAATACGAGAAAAATTAATGACTCAGTTTATTTGTGGAAGTGGACACAAGAAGAACCTGGTACTTGAAACAATAGCCTATTTTCACTTATTATAAAAAAGGCCAACCACTGAAAAACGAAACGCCATCCTCCTGTGTTGTACTGTACAAGTACGTGAGCAGTATAAAATGAACTACGATGCAATATTTCAACTTAATAGGTCACTGCAGGGGATAGATAACTGCCCATACGAGCAAATTCAGACTCAATAACCTTCAAAAGTCCAGTATATAAATTTTTGAAGTTACAATAATGTTAATGTAGAAACATATTAAGTAACCTCAAAAACTATGAGTAAGCTTGTTATTTGTATTGTTATAAATATAAACTACAAAATTAAAACAAGATGACATGATGACTATATTTGATGTTATATACCATACGAAAGTGCACTTAGATTGCATAAAAAACAGTGTAATAATATGCATTAAACATGATTTTCAACACCTTTACTATTTTTAATCAAGTATTATTGCTTATCGTTTAAACCCCGACTGGAATTCTAGCATGAAAACGTTAAATTTTAATAACGTAAATTTTAATGGCTTATCAAATATTATGACATGGTGAACCTATAAAAACAAAGAGTTTTCACTTACCAATCGCTTTTTTCGTGGTCTGAGATAAAAAGTTGCATGTTAAGTGTAATTATATTTGTGAAGTGTTTCCAAAAATTTGGTATATAACTATTTTGGTTCATTTCAATAATTTTAAATAGTCAGGTCGTATTCATTTAATTAACATGGTATAACAATGTACTTATTTTCATTGTGTACTAGCTATTGGTACCAATTTTAATACAAATACCAACCAAGAACAATTTAGGTATTGTTTAAGAAATGAAAACATTCTGGTAAAAGAATTTGAATTTGAAAGGCAATCTGAGACTGCGTAGTATATTCAGCTTAATCTATCATGCTACATCCGAGACACTCTGAGAATGTTTATTGTACTTCTATATTTCTCTTACAAACCCATAAAGCCCTTTATATCTGCCCTCTCCTCCTGGCATATAACCATTTTAAAGTAACGTAATCTTAGTCAAAGTACGGTACTTCTCAGGTCACTGTAGCAATGCTTAGTTTTTATATAACGTTATTGTTATTGCAATAGTAAAACAGGAATTTACTTTACCAAATGAATGGTTTTTTTCTATACCGCCTTTTATGAATATGACCTACTTGGATTATGTTAGGTTTTATAACTTTTGTGTTAGCTTTAAAACACAAAATTTATTTGTATATTTTGTATTGTTGTTTGTAAGAACGATGATTAATCATGGTTAAAAAAAATTTTAAAACAAGACAAATTTCCGTCTGGTTTCGAGACAGAGTGGATCCTTGTCTATTCCATAAACGTTTCTTTCTTAGGCTTATGCTCGCTTTAGCAGTAATAAGCCTATTATTGTATTTCTCAATTAGCATTAGGCCTATCTCCGTTATCCGAATCACCTGAGTCAGAACAAATACCATCTAGGTACAGGGCGTATTGACGCAGTTCCTCAACGAGTTCTTACAAAGTGATACATACTGTCGTGCTAATCTTCAGATTCTTTCCCACGATTTCTCCATCATCGTGTATCAAGTCCTTAAAATCACACGATTGACTATAAAACTCATCCAGCAAAGCACCAATATATATATCCTAAATAAACATCTACACAGTAATACAACGTAAACAAAGGCAACATTACAAAACTTATCAGCAAAAAAATGGATCGTCGAGGCATGATAATGTTTATATCTTGCTTTCCTTAAGCTATTGCTGACATGCTACATCACAATGTCAAGGATGTACTGTATGTAAGTCATTCATATCTTTTTAAGCATTAATGTCTACATTTTAAACGGTTTTTTTAAGACGAACGCTTCTTTATTGGTAGAGTGCTAAGAGTGTCACTCATGTGGCTGCAAACATTTTATTTCTGTCTGTCTGTCTATCGTACCCACGATATTTCGAACTCGACCTGACCTATAGACTAAGACTTGCCGCTGAGTTCTGTGATGTGTATAGTACTACATAGGATTTGCCTAAGCGTTAAACATGATGGGTAAGGTACGATAAGCGGACCCGGTTTTTTATATCGAAATTGGCAAACGATATTACTCAATCATAACCATCGATATAATCAATCGATACTAATTAATTATTTTGAACAATTCGCTTAAATGATCTATATCAACAGTTGTAATCACTTTCAAATAATACACGTAAGGTAATATTTCAATGTTAAATAAGTAACATGTGATTATTAAAAACGGCAGCCAATTTTAGAAAACTACACAACATTGCTTTGAAAGATATAAGACATGTTTTTTCGTGGCTTCAACATGTAGGACTCGTACCGAAAAACCCATTATGTGAAATTTGTGGGAAAGAAACAAATGAAACTGTGAGAGGAGCAAATATGGTCGTCTTCAGTTTTCCTAATTTTGGTTATAATAATTTGTTTGATCACTGTTAATATTACATTCACATTTTAATTTAAAACATAAAATGTTTGTTGTTGCGGACTACAGATACTTCTATATCGATTGATAGTCTACGATTTGAGATGCGAATATTAGGTATCGATGATTACATTCTTCGATATAAAAAAACGGGTCCGCTTATCGTACACTACCCAACATGATTTACATTGTTCTTATGGTTAACCATGTTGGTAACGAGAAAATAACCAGAATAAATAAGACTGCAAAAAAACTGAGTGCAATTATATAAGATTTAACATGTTAAAGATTAGGACGTTTGGATTATTTATCCAGTAAAAAATTCATAATGGGGTGGGTTTTTGATTTAATGACAAATTTTAATTCACTGTTGTACCCACTATAATTTTCATGACTTGAAATTTTGCATCCAACCAACAATAGAGAAGCCTATTACGTGACACATGGTATGGCGTATTCATACCTCGTGTGGTTGCCAGCGTAGTGTGTTATTTAATCCTAAAATTGGGGATACCATAAAGACTTAATAATATTTACTAATAAAACATTAAAACGATGTCTTGCTTGGCCTATATAAAAAATACTTTATTTCACAGTGATTCTAGACATGAAACTCTAAATGGTTTATCGTCTGCTCAAATAAGCTAAAGAAGCTGTAGATGATTTTATTATCTGTAAAAAAATTGTGAGGGACACTGTACTATACAGATAGTATACCAGTTTTTTAATCAATCTTATACCTTTTGATAAATAAATTGAATAACCTTGTGAGATTAAAAACAGCTAACGTGAAAAATTTTTTAAGCCAGCTCATAATTTTTTCGTCAGCTTAAATCTTCCAATCTTTTAATACGTAATAAGCTATAAAACTAGAGTACTAAGCTGTTAAGAGAGGAGCTGTAGTCAATAAAGGCTATCTCTAAAGAGATTTAATTAGAAACAAATTAAATATTCTCAGCGCTTTCTTTCGCTTGCTTCTTATGTAAAACAAGTACTTGGCACTAAATATTTTCATGATGTAGAGATTTTCAGCCTTAATTTAAATTAAGTTCAACAATTGAAATCCTATATAATTACTTATATGTTTGTACACTTCATCATCACATAAATATGAAAATATCATAAATAATAAAAGTCAATCAAAAAATTCATTTAATTTCCTTATCAAATTAAAATTTACTCTTTAGAATAATATTGGAAGATATATAGGAAGAGTAAGAAAAGTAGCAATCAGGTTTTATATTAACAATACGAGTTTTTTTTATTCACGTTATTATTATTATACATACCTTTATGTTTAATTGAGTAATATAACTACGCAGTTATTATACATATAGTTTTATAAGAATGTAAAAAAATTTTACAAGTGTGAAAATATACACAAATAAAGTCTAAGTCATCTTCAAGTGCCTCTCATCGCTGTTTAAATTGTTTTTGTAAAATTTATACAATATATTAGTTTACTTATTTTGCTTCCTTATTAGAATTACATGTCTGTTTTACGATTTTTTCCGGCTTTTATTATGATAACAGTATTAATTTTTAATTCACATTGGTCAAAAGATTGAAGTCGGTATCATAAGACAGTATAATAGTTAGCAGACACTCTTTAGTAGAGAGATAGGCTAAAATAATTTTAAAATTAGTTAAAACAATTTTAAAACTTTGGTTGTTAAAAACAACGAATTTTATATACTCAAATTAAAAAACTTTGCGGGTAAGAAGTTGGGAGTTATACTTATAGAAGGAGGGTAAATAATTATGCGATAATGAATAGAATATCTTACTAAAACACGGTATTTATAAGGAATGTTTTCTCCTCCCAAAAGGACAGGCAAAAGGACACACTTTATATAGACTTAATATTTAGATTTATATGCAAGATGGAGTACAATCACAATTCGTCACCGCTCAGAGTCACTTGGATTGACACTAGCACTGGAGAATCTACAAACTCCATTCAAAGTGGTTCAAGAGGGTCCTGAAACAAACCTTATTCGTGTGTGTAATATTTAGATTTATATGCAAGATGGACTACAATCACAATTCGTCACCGCTCAGAGTCACTTGGATTGACACTAGCACTGGAGAATCTACAAACTCCATTCAAAGTGGTTCAAGAGGGTCCTGAAACAAACCTTATTCGTGTGTGTAATATTTAGATTTATATGCAAGATGGACTACAATCACAATTCGTCACCGCTCAGAGTCACTTGGATTGACACTAGCACTGGAGAATCTACAAACTCCATTCAAAGTGGTTCAAGAGGGTCCTGAAACAAACCTTATTCGTGTGTGTAATATTTAGATTTATATGCAAGATGGACTACAATCACAATTCGTCACCGCTCAGAGTCACTTGGATTGACACTAGCACTGGAGAATCTACAAACTCCATTCAAAGTGGTTCAAGAGGGTCCTGAAACAAACCTTATTCGTGTGTGTAATATTTAGATTTATATGCAACATGGAGTACAATCACAATTCGTCACCGCTCAGAGTCACTTGGATTGACATTAGCACTGGAGAATCTACAAACTCCATTCAAAGTGGTTCAAGAGGGTCCTGAAACAAACCTTATTCGTGTGTGTAATATTTAGATTTATATGCAAGATGGACTACAATCACAATTCGTCACCGCTCAGAGTCACTTGGATTGACACTAGCACTGGAGAATCTACAAACTCCATTCAAAGTGGTTCAAGAGGGTCCTGAAACAAACCTTATTCGTGTGTGTAATATTTAGATTTATATGCAAGATGGACTACAATCACAATTCGTCACCGCTCAGAGTCACTTGGATTGACACTAGCACTGGAGAATCTACAAACTCCATTCAAAGTGGTTCAAGAGGGTCCTGAAACAAACCTTATTCGTATGTGTAATATTTCTTGTGCCTCATAAAGACCCTTACTATAATCCCTAAATTTTATTATACTTTAAAAACGGATTAGTTTTGTTGTCTTTTGTTTCGGAAATTGTAACTTAAAACTGATCAAAAATGCCAGGGAAAAAGTACAATGCGGCTGATTTAGAAGCTGCAGTAAGTAAAGTGAGAATAGGAGGCATATCCAAAACAGCAGCATCACTTAAATATAAAGTATGAAGATCTAATATCCAGTTTTGGTTGAGTAATAAAATTGTAAACAAGAAAAAAAGACCTGAAACTATTTTAAGTAAAGAAGGAGAAGGGGTTTTGATTAGGTGGGTAAATGGATGCTGCAGGAAAGGATTCCCCAGAAGAAAAGAGGACATTTTGATTAGTGTTCAAGAATTCTCGGATGTTAAAAAAAGGGAAACCACGTTCAAAAATAACTACCCTGGAAGAGGATGGTAACGTTTTATTTACAGAACTAGTACAAAGAAAGCTTGAAGCTGTGACCAACGCAAGTTCCTGTGTTAATGAATCAAACATAAAAAATTGGTTCATCGAAATAGAAAGTGTTTTAAAAGAGGAGGAGTATTTTGAAATGCTACAAGATCCTGAACGTGTATTCAATGGGGACGAGAACAATTTTTTGCTGTGCCCGAGCAATTCCACGGATATTGCTCCAAAGGGTAAAAAAATCGTATATTGAAGTTAAAAAAAGCGAAAGACTGTAACAGCTGACTTAGTTACAGTAATGATTACGTTTTCTACGTAAAGTAGTGCCTCCTATGATCATACATTCTTACAAGAGGATTCCAACAGATGTTTTTCGTTCAGTTCCAAGCTATTGGGGGATTGGCCATAGTGACATTGGCTGGATGAAGGCTGAGGTCTTCTATGAGTACATAGGAAATGTATTCAACCAGTATTTGATTCAGGAAAAGGTGAAGTTGCCTGTAATATTGTTTGTGGATGGGAAAAAAAACCCATCTAACTTATCAACTGAGCCAGCTCTGTACCGAACTGAAAATTGTAGTAGTTGCTCTGTATCTTAATGCGACGAGGATTCTTCAACTCGCTGATGTCGCTGCTTTTAGGCCTATCAAACATAGTTGGAAGCAGGGTGTCATGGAGTGGTGGAGAACTCACCCAAATGTTGCTCTAATATAGAAAGACGTAATATCTAAAGTTAAACCCAAGACACTTGAAAATGGATTCAAGGCCTGTGGCCTTTGTCCATGGGATGTGACCAAGATAGATCTTTCCAAATGCTTAGGTAAAGATCCTGCTGCCCTGGAACCTGCTGACTGTAATGACGATCCTCAATCTACTATGACCAAGAGCTTATTTAAACTAATAATAGGTGCTGAAATGTTGTCTGATGATGATGAAGTGATCCAAAATTAGCAAAAAACTAATGAGTTTTATCTTCTGTCCAGGTTTTGGGAGGAATTTGAGAGAGGCAAAGCATATTCGATCAAGAGGGTTTGGACTGACAAGTGTACCCAGACTGAAGACATTTCTAAAGAATGCATAGTTTTGACAGAGAGTGACAAAATGCAGTTTGAGCATAACTACTCAACACCAACAAAGAAGTTATTGGATCGGCCAACGCAAAGCGTATCTACACCATTATCTCAAGGTGAGTCTACTCCTCTGACTCAAAGCAGTTCTAACAGTTCAGTATTAGCTGACGTCTTGACATGGCCAGAAACAAATAAACGTAAAGGAACTATAATTATTGAAAGGGCAACATTTGTTGTAACTTCCAAGAAGTAGAAAGATCTTTTTTTAAGAGAAGGAAAGAGGAAAGAAGAAAGAGGAAAAAGTTAGACAAAGCTGAACGAAAAACAAGAAGAGAAGAATCAAGTAAGAAAACAGAAGAGAACAAAATGGCCAATAAAGTGAAAAAAGAAAATCTTATGGTTAAGCAAACGTTATTAAAAAGCAAACGAAATAATGATTTTCTCATAAGCCCCAATGTTGGCTTCACTGTTGGAATTGGAGGAGCAAAGGCCACTAATGCAAGAAAAGTAAAGAAAAATGTTTAATAGGCTATCAATAAATTTCTTTACATTTACTAAAAAGTTTCTTTAACCTATTACAAATTTATTATGACATAGTAGCCTTACAGAAAAGTTATTACATTATAACTACTCATTAGAGAGGAAAATATGTAAAATATATTCAGTGTACTAGTAAACTCAATAGATTTTACTTTTCTAGCAATTATGTTATATTATAATTTTATTAGATTTTCCACCAGTATATCACAAAAACTGTTCTATATTCTATTCTATTCTGTGTCAACTACTGTACCCCTTGGGTGCCAATGACTGCGAAATGTGTGCCAACAACTATATTTTGTGTACCTTTCTTTTGTAATTGATAATATATATATATATATATATATATATATATATATATTATTATATATATTTTATATATATATATATATATATATATATGTGTGTGTGTGTGTGTAACAGAAAAAATTACAATCTAAAAGTATTATTGAATATGGAAAGGTACGTCACTTTTTTTAATTTAATACTAAAATAAAAATCTAGGAGGCAAACAGTATATTCAAGTTACTGAATAGTTGAAATATCTTCTTTTTGACTTATTAACCCGAGTATTAACTTATGCGACATCCTGTGTATACTGCCATATACAATGATATTCGGGTATGTAATCATTATAGTTAGAATAGTAGTTTAATGAATAAATATTTCGTTTTGCAGTAAATAAAACATGACTTTCAAGTTGCTAATTATTGATATTAACGATTAGTTTTCAACTCGTAGAAATTTAAAACTATTAACAAAATTTTTAATGGTAAAACTTTTGGGGGTATTATATATTTTAGATAGGAGTACTGCGGATATTAGAAAAAAACAAGATGGAAGAACACTCTGGAATTTGTTAAAAGTGAAGAATTATATTATTTCTAGTGTAAAAAAGCATTTGTTGTATGTTCTAGGAAGTAATCAATTTAAAAGAATTTTAAAATATAGGTTTGACGACTAATTGAGATTACCACCTGCAGGATGTGTTATAACGAAAAAAAAGGTTACTGCGGGTTGACTGGTCATTAGTAACAATGAAGCATGACTACGCTCAGGTGACAACTAACTGTGGAAGATAAATAATGAATTATTTATTTTCTAATTTATATATATATATATATATTGGAAAAAATATATATAAATTATTTTTTATATTTATCATCCCAAGGACCAGAGATGACGGTGCAGCCGCGACTCCGGGGAATCATCGTGCAACGGATGCTTCCACCGCCAACATGCCAACGCCCGCTTCTGCCCGGGAAGAGTCGGCGACCACCCGTCAACAGCCAGCTAGCATACAAAATGTCTCCTACACGAACGCCGTGAGATGCTCTACCAGTCCAAATATTCTACAGGTCAAAGGATGCTCTGCAAACTTAAAAAGGAAATAAACATCAAGAATTTAAGCAAATCATTTCAAACTGGGGATACACTTGTGAGTGATGCGTCTAGGGTTGCCGACGAGTTTAACGGAATTTTTTGCGTCTGTTGCTTGAGTGCGAGGCCCTCGTCCATCACTGTGAGAGGAGAATCGCCCGTATGGACAGAGTCTAATAGCCTCAATGGCTCTGGATTCCGCTCTTGAGGAAGAGCTCCATAGAATCATTCAACAACTCCCAGCTAAAAAATCAAATGATCTAGAATTGAGATACATGTGGTTAATAAAAACATGCTCTAGGCATGTTGTGAAACCACTGACTCAATTATTCAACTTTTCTTTTAACTCAGGAGTTTTTTTCCACTTTCCTAAAAATTGCAAAAGTGCATCCAATTTTCAAGAAAGAAAACCCCTGTTCAATAAATAACTATCGGCTCGTCTCAATTTTGCCTGTTTTTAGAAAAATACTTAAAAAACATTTCCCAATACGAATTTTTTCATCAACAGATTCCCAAACTCTATAAAAAAACGACCAAACGCCCAAGGCGTCAAACACTCATTTGAAGCGCATTCTGGTGTAAAAATGCATACTACAGCGTTGACAGGTTCCTGGCATTTAACTGGGAGACCTCCCTATTCGATGACTGATTCCAGCACTGGAAGTTGGTTGAGATTAGCGAAGGATGAATGACACTTGATTGTATGAGAAATGTGTATGATTATTTGATGTAAAGTAGGTTTGGACGTGTTGATAATGTGGTTTAAAAATGTAGAATAAATTACCACACAATGTGCAGTTAATACTAGAAAATTGAAGATTTGATTTGATTGATTTGAGCTATTACGTGAGTGTCAGTTCCTACCACGTAACAAAGGAACGCACAATTTTAAATTCTTATCGATGTTTGTTAGGAATATAGTTGATCCTAAACTATTTTAAATTACCAAAATGAACAACCACTCTATTTATAATGAGAGAAACTCATCTTATATCATGAAATATATCTGAAAAAAAGAGAAGTATTTTCAGATTTTCAAAAAGGTATATTAAGTTAACTTTAATTAAATTTAATATACCTTCAATATTTTTTGGTACTAAACGCATGCACGTATTTAAAAAGTGTTATAAAGGACAATTACGTACACATATACTGTAGGTTACGGTTAAAATTAAAATAGAACTACGCTTACTAAAATGGAATGAACAAACTAATATGGCGCATTAGCAAGGTACAAAGAGTAAAAAATGTATCTAGAAAATACGCCGTTAACAGCTTAGCAGTCTGCTTGTAGTCGCAGCTGGTACAACATTCACAAGCTCTGTAATACATATACAAATCTAACGGTACAATTGCATTGCTCTATTAGCATCTGCTGCGACTCACGTTTAATTTAAATTCTAACATTTTAAAATGTATATTCTCTCCTATAACTTCAAAAAAGATTACAGTAGTACTTAAAATCTCCTAAATATTGAATTAAAAAACCCCAGCTTGTACCGTTAGTTAGTTCCATTTTATATAATGCAACATTTTACACCTAGTTAGCCAGTACAACTTAATATTATTTTTTATCCAATGTTCCGAAACTAAATTATCGACAGACTAACTACCTAATTGGCACGCGTATGAATATTTTATTGTAACCCTTCGTAGCAGCACTACTACGTGACCGATTTCACCTCGCGCGCTATGTCCGTAAGTAAAATTTATATTTTCGTATTATTAAATTTGCCCTTTGATGCAAAGATATAAAAATGAATGTAACGTAAAGTAAAGTTGTAAATAGTAAAGTAACTTACCCTTGAAGATCTTTTATTTGCTTGATTGAAATGGATACAAGTTGTGGCGTCGTCCTTCTGACGAGCACGTTGTCGTGATAAGTTTTTTGTCTCATTAAATGGCTAATACCGTCGCGAATTTGTTTTTAGCGAGCTCACGTATTATTTGAGTAGATGGCTACCACTCTCATAACTTCTACTCCTCTTCTAGTAATTACCGACTAGAAATAACCTTTCTTAGACTACAGCTTCAATGTCTCGTGCTAAGACG
Source organism: Homalodisca vitripennis (assembly GCF_021130785.1). Lineage (NCBI taxonomy): Eukaryota > Metazoa > Arthropoda > Insecta > Hemiptera > Cicadellidae > Homalodisca > Homalodisca vitripennis. The sequence continues at coordinate 147,599,733 of NC_060212.1, forward strand.
CCGACGCCCGGGTTGTGAGTCTACATATTGCGAAGGGAAGTAAAATCTTAAAGTTTTATAAAGAAAAAATATCGTAGGCATAATTCCATAGAACATTTGATATTTTAGGCCCACCTATCAGATATACATTTTTTAGTTCTTGTACTCTAATTGGCAGCAACGTGGCAAGGCATACATTTAATTTACCAACTAAAAGTGGTGCTTGTAAGTTTCATTAATTAAATTGAAGTTATAAGTAAACTTTGCAATTCGATTATTTATTACTACGACCTCAGAAGTCACCACCCCCCATGTGTTATCGTCATTCGGTACACATACTGATTGCGCCAATCTGCCTACTCTGCCATCAACTGGGTGAAACTGAGTGAAAACGCCACAATGCCTGCCATTAAAATAGAGTATTTTCTAAAGATTTAGTATTTGAACTGATATCTAGAGGTGTTAAATTAAATAGTGATAGTACAGTAAATGAACTTAGAAAGTCCTTAAAACAGTGTTTGAGAAACAATATTTTACCTACTGCAAGTAGCCTATTAAAAATAGATCACAATCAGGAAGTACAACTTCTCAGTGAAAAAGTGATTTTATTAGAACATGGGTGCAGTGAATTGAACAGTGATAGTTAACCTTAAGAAATCACCAAATTTCAAAAAAAATGTAAATATTTAATAAACCGTTTATTTTTAGACAACCAGCTAGAACTAACTACTGTACACAGTGAAACGTTAACAGCTTTAAAGTGTAGGCTATTAAATGTTGAACAACAGTTAGCTAAAAACTTGCTGCCTAAAGTGAACCTAGAACAGCTTAAAGTGTTAGAAGTAAATTTAAATGGATCATTAGAACAAGATGAGGCTATGGAATAGGCAGTTAAAGAACAAATAGGCCCTACTTATGTACAACCACCAACAATATCGCAGCCTACTGCCAGTACCCCCACTTTGCCTTTAATGCCTATTTATAATGCAAACAATAATTGTATTAGTCAACCTATGTCTACTTTAAAATGTTTTAATAAGTTAAACAACCCTGTAGAACATTATTTATAAAATGTTACAATAAAAATGGTTTAGTAGTACCTGAGTTTATAAACTTTTTAAAAACTTTGTTAAAACTAAAATATGAAACTAGCCTATCAGATAATGAAATTTTAACATTGTTACCCTGTTATGCAAAAGGTCCACTTTTAGCCAAGATAATACAGTGTAAGTCTGTCATGCCAAATGTCAACTATCCACACAGGGAATTAATTAGTGCTTTTATCCCTGTAGGCCTAATTGAAAGACTTAAGACTAGATTTAGTTTATAGGCCACAAAGGTTTGAAGAGCCACTGTATGAATACATCTATGATATCAAAGAGCTCAGTCAAGTTTTATTGTGTAACATAAGTAAACAGGACTTGGTAACTTGTAAAAATGAGGTATTAAACCTACAGATAGGAATAAGTTAATTTTGTAAACAATCCCATTTGTTTTATAGATTTGGAAAAATTGTGTATAGCTAGTAACAACATAACCTTTAATGATAACTCAAGGGACAATTTAAGTAGGACATATGTTAAAAACATGTATCCACCACATGTTGAACCTAGAAAAAGTAGACCTACTGTAAAAAACCCAAAGTTGTATTTCAATTGTAATAGGCCTGGTCACTTGGCAAAAAATTGTTTTAGGAAGCCAAAAAACTAGTTGGTAGGGGAGTGGTATTACACACAACACCTAAAAATATCCCTCCCTGGTTTCATAAGTCTAAGAATAATAATTTTATAAATAGTAATGCAGTAAGAAAAGAAAAACGCTATTTTATGAAAGTCTATGCTAAGGTAATTAAAAATTGGAGTAAATTAAACTATAGAAAAACCTAATCTAAGACTAAATGTTAAAAAGTGTAACAATATACCTTTAATTGAAGCTATAGTGGGTAAAAATGTAAAAACAAACTGCTCATTAGACACTGGTGCTACAAGAGATATAATTAGTAAAGAATTTTATGATAGCCTATTGTTGAATAAAAATGTTTCTAAATTAATGAAGTCATATGATAGAATGTTTGCTGCAAATAACACTGAAATAAAATGTTTTGGTTACTGTTATGCTAAGATAAAAATTTCTAAATTTTGTTGGAAAGTAAAACCTATTGTATTGGATAATTTAAACTGGGACATTGTATTAGGAAACCCATTTATAACTAATAGTAAACTAATTTTAGATCTTGATGGACATTCATGTTATTTTTAATTCAATTATAATGAGAAAGTAACTATTGTCAGACAACAGCCTTTTGAACATGAATTAAACAACATTGATGTAAAAATAGGGTGCACTAGAGCTGAGGCTGAGATACAAAACCTTACAAGGGATTTTCCAAATGTTTTTACTCCATAATTAGGAGAGGCTCTAGATTTGGAAGTTACATTAATTCTAAATGACCCCACACCTTTAAATATTAGGCCTTATTTTATGAGCCCTCCCACTGTAAATAAGATGAAAACAATAATACAGGATTGGTTTGACCAAGAAATAATTGAACCCAGTACTTCAGCCTACTCCAGTCCAGCCTTTTTAACCAAAAAGGAGAGACTCGTAGTCAATTACACAGAATTAAATAAAAAGTTACAGAAAATTGATTTTCCCATTGGTAATTTAAATAACTATTATCAACATCTTAGTGGGGCTAAACATTTTTCAGTAATAGATTTAAGAAAAAGTTTTACAATGTCCATTATCACCTGATAGTCAAGATCTTACCTCATTTAGTACTATATTTGGTAAATATAAATTTAAAACGAGTCGCCTTTGGTTTACATGTTGGTAGTGCTGTACTGTCCGCCTATCTGGACAAAGTCCTAGATAATATAAAATTTAAATGTCATACATTTTTGTGATGATATCTTAGTGTACAGTAAAGACCTTAATTCGCATTTAGTATATGTCAGAGAAATTGTAAATAGACTAAGCAAACATGGCTTAACGGCAAACCTAGAGAAAGCAAAGTTTTGTTTTGAGGAAATCTTCTTTTTGGGGAATTTAATAAAAAATAATACAGTTACTATAGATCCCGAGCGAACAAGGAGTATAAGAGAATTTATGCCACCTAAGAACGCCAAACAAGTTTCACAGTTTTTAGGTATGACCAATTTCTTTTCTAAATTTATTAAAAATTATGCCGAATTATGTAATCCTTTAAATCGTTTTTTTAAAAACAAGGAAAAACGCTAAATTTATTTTGGAGAAGTGAATGTCAAGATTCATTTTTAAAGTTAAAAGAAGCTATAATGAATCCTCCTGTACTCCAGTTAGCCGATTTTTCAAAACAATTTGTAGTAATGACAGATGCTAGTGGAATAGCCGCAGGTGGTTGCTTATTACAGGAAAACGACTAAAATGAATTAATGCCGATAGCATATTACTCTAGGACATTTACTGATGCCGAATTAAAATATAATATTTATGAAAAAGAAGCTTTGAGTGCACTAATTTGCATAGGAAAATGGCATGAGTTTTCAGAAGTTAAAACCTTTAAATTAATTACAGATAACCAAGCTTTATCCTATGTCCTCAATCACAAAAGAAAGGTAGGAAGACTAGCCCGGTGGATCAAGAGGATTTTGAATTTACCATTTGAAGTGGAATTTAAAAGTTCTACCGATAATGCGCTAACAGACTCCCTGTCGCGTATTTTTGAAAGCGAGTCGACGGGAACAACTGATCCGAGCCTCAGTGACCACCTGAACGTTTCCAGACCGGTGTAAAAATAGCTTATCGATTTCCTTCTGCCATTCTCAGACTCCTCCCGAGGGCAAAAATGTAAACAAACATCCAACGTAAAGCCTAAAATACAGATTAATAATAAGTATAATAACAAGGATAATTTGTGGTTGTTAATAAATGATTTGCCATTAGCAAAAATCTCAAAATCTCAAAACAAAAAGTACAACACGACAATTTTTTTATCTAGGAGGCAGCCGTAATTAAGTAACGTTGTTGATTCTATTATTTATTGAAATAAAAATTTTTTGTGTTAGAGTAGCAAAGAAATAGTGCATTGATGCTACATTTACATAAGTAAAGATTGCTACCAACAGCTCTGTAGTGCAATGCTAAAATACAGAAATATTACTGCAATACTGCAATGCATTAAAACATTTCAGTCTATGTTTATTGATTGCAGTTCATTTGAATCTGAGGCAGGAAAGATATGTAAATTATTATTAAACTACAATCGCTAAAAAGGTGATTAGCAACATCGATAATGAGTTCATCAATGAGTTATTAGATTGTTTTTTAATTAAAATAATTTTGTGGAAATCAATAAACTTTCATTAACATTCATCTCAATATTTTTTGTATAACCTGATTTATCGAAAGTAGAGTTAAACTATGACCTTGAATTAAGTATACATGTTTTAAGTAAATTGAAATATTCACCTTATTATATCTGATTCTTGAGTCGATACTTTTTTTATGCTAAAAATCACTGAACTATAACGCCACTCAAAGTTTTTATCACATAAATGACAAAGGTCTTCGGCTCTTTTCTGTCTGAATCATTTCAAGACATCCTTCATCAAAGATAATATTCGTACAGCACTAAAATATATTCTACTATAGCACTCTACTATTACAGTAGTATTATACTATAGACAGACTACTTACTCTAAAGGTAGGCTTTTAACTACTTAAAACTTTCACATCGAAAATCATTCTAAACAAAATTTTCAAGGCACAAATAGGTGATAAGTATTAAACATATGTCTATTAAAAATGGATATCAAATTTATAGATCACCTCCACCAAATTTCTTGGGTAGGAAAAAGAATATTTTCCAAATAAACTCTACCTATATATTTAATAGCCACAGTCAATATATAGCTGAAGCAAGTACAAATAACATGTTGCAATGGGTCACAATTTTAACTGGTAGAAGTAAAGATTACATATACATTATAGTTTAGCAATAATTAGGATCATTGGTTTATCATAAAATATATAATGGACCTCAACAGTGTACTATCACCGTTATACGAGTCATTTTCTTGTTGTGGTTACTTCAGTATTCGTATATTTATAAAATTTTTAACATTATATTTTTAAAATAATAAATATTTTTAAATTATTTAAGCTATAATGGCTTGGATCCGTTCGTATCCATCTTTTGTGTAATAATCTTGTAAGAAAATGGTGTACCCTCGGTGACGGGAATCAATCTGAGTCAAAGAAAAAACGCACATCATTAAGTAATCCGTGACTTTTACATTCACATATTATTATTAACACTTCCCCACTACCATCTTCGTAAAAAGAAATATATGTACCAATTATTGGTACTCTCTGCTAAAGTCAAATACAACCTATACCAGTACGAGGATTGCTGTATATGTTACCCCACTGAAGTGATATCAGTCAATATGCTATCTTATTTACGTACTTCGTGTATTTCAATTGAAGTATAACAAGAGAAAACAATTAAAATGTATATTAACAGCAGAAAACAGACAATATCAATCACAAACCTATTACAAATTTGGTGGAGACACTCTGAACGTCTTGGAATACTTTAATTTTACATTTATTTTTATAACACTAATTGAAAACTTAAAACTTCAGTTCTATACTCTCTATTATATATAATACTTGTATAAGATATAGTACCACATAAGTATTTAGACAACATATTAGGTTCCAAAATTAGGTTTTTTGAGTTATTTTTATTCTGTTTTTCTGATATTGAAAATGCACTCTACAAACTTCTATGACAAAATCCATATATACATCTAGAAAATGGTTCCAAGTTAACTCTTCTGATCAAATGCCTTGTACAAGTCAATAATAAGTATACAAATACTAACATTTCTTACGAATAACAATCAATAACACTCTCATCGTATTAGAAATATAAATTTGAAGTGTCGTATATATAATTTTAAAATATTTTATCAGTTGTATTAATGATATGGGTGAAGGTACCGTAAATATAGAGTTCAATCGATGTTGCAAAATTATTAAGTACGGTATGTGAAGTATAAACATCAATAATTGCACATGTGTTATATTCAAAGGTTATGGAGTATAAAAAAATCCAGTTCGATTTGCAGACACTGTTACAATTACAACAGACGTGGCCTCTACTTTAGTTTAATATAAGACCGATGTTATTTTTCTTGGCTTATTCAATGTTGGATAAAATAAACCAAGGGAGCTCTGCCTTAATGTAATCTGTAATGGATTTCCTTTGTTAACAATATATTCATCTAGTCAATATACACCTATTCAATACCTGATAGAGTTTCTTAAGAGAAAAGTTTATTGGATGACGCAGATAAAGAATTTTATTCGTTATTATTTTTTTTAACTTAGGCTAAATACGAGTATATGTACGGATTTTCCTAAATTTCAAAATCCAAATAACAAGGCAACTTTTTGTAAATATATTGCCTTGTTAAAAGACTTTACATACCTAGAATTGTTCTAAAAAATATATAAAAGATAAAGACGTTCAAATTTTGACTTATACTAATTTTTTTTAATTAATCGCGCTCCAACAAACCAACTGCTGTCGACAACACGAGGTGTATTCTGCCGAGAGCTGGACAAGATCCAAATCACTGAAGCATGTAAAACAATTGCGGTGGCAGCATCTCGGATTAGTTAAATGGGTGGTGGTGGGTAATTGGAAATGGAAACCAAATGGAATCTCAGTACAAGTATATTTAATTCGAGATATCCAATGTGAGAAATGTTTACAAATCAGGTTGTTTCAAATCATAATTTAACGTATTCAATATTGCAGCAAGAAAAAAGGATTATTAACCAGTAGAAAACATAAATTTCTTATCAATTTCGGGGTGATAAGTTATTTCTAAACTATTAATAACATTAATACTGTAAACAATTGAAAAGTCCATCTTGTAAACGAACAATGAAAGAGAAAAAAATAAAATAAATTAAACAAACGGTTTCTTTTGGTTTGAGTATAAAATCTGTACAAAAAGGTTTCTAAAGACTAATACAGTTTAAAATATTAACGGTGGAAATTCAGACAGACTTCCCTCTTGTTAAAAAAACATTAATTATAAGTGTTGTCAGTTGTAAATGTCGTGAAAGTCAAATTATATGAAGAGGATAATTACTTGGCATTGTTCTATTAATTTGACAAGAATTTTTAATTTGATTTTTGTCATGTTAACTTGTTTTTAACTGTGGTAATAAGTGTTAGATATGAAAAAGTAAATGATGTTTTCTATAATTATTGTAACCAGTGTTATTTTGTATCACTTTTAATTGTAACTTTGTTCAGTTATAAATTCAAGCAACCATTCTGTTTATCTATATCCATAGAATTAATATAATGTTCGTATTGTTTTTTTAGTCCTGTTAGTACAAAAATTAATATTCTATAAACAGCAAAGAATAACTAAGAAATTATCCAAACTTAGATTGTAAAATGAAGCAAAACCTACCTATGTAGTTCAGCAGTACGGATTATTAAATTTTAAAGCATTATTGCCAAAGAATGGTTTGTATTTCAACAGCAAAATAATCTAATATTAGGGTTTTGGATGAGAATGTTACAGGCCTACTATTACTAAAGAGAGTCAGTCTGAGCCAGAGAAAAAACGCGCAGTATTGTCATTCACGCATCTTCTATTGTAATCATCCTCACTACGATATTCGTCAAGTGTAGGCTACCGACTTTATGTAGGTAAAAACAAGGTTATGTAGGTACCGAATACTACTGGCACAGGCACCCTTTATCAAAGCCAGCGTTACTGTATATGGCACCCTACTCAAGTGATATTCGTGTTTCTGATATCTTACATTACACACCACACAACTATGGTGGAAAGTGTTTATTCAATGTGAATGATGAATTTAGCTCCACTTCACCTTCTGCTCGGTGCAGTGTTTGAAGTCTGATTGGTCTAATACCATCACAGACTTGGTTTCTGAATCTTGAGTCCGCCTAAAGATACCCTAAGATAAATCGGGAACGATGACGTTTTAAAATCTTGTTGACTTCTTCGCCACCAGCCCTGCTAGATTTCGAGAAGAAATCATCAAATTAGTATATGGCACTCTATAATTCTGTTTCAACTATACCTTTTTTCTGTTTTTTACTCGCCTTTTTTTTAGTAGTACTTTGTTATATATATTATAGTCTTTGCATTTAAATTGTTCGATATTGTTGTTGTATTTATAGTTTATTGATTATTTCATGTACCTGTTCTTGTTGATCTAGTTTAATCAACCCTGTTTTGCTTGACTCTCTGTGCATCTTAAATCTCCAAACTTTTCTTGTTATATTGTCAAATGGTTACCTGTTGTTGTTATTGAATTATTGTTATCTATTGATTTAGTCGTTATCAAGTTATTGTTATCCAATTGTATCAGTTGTTGTATTCGCTTGTTGCACTTTTATTCTATATTGTTATGTTATTTTACTATGTAATGGTATTGTAAAAGTGGCGATTGCCGTGGAAATAAATAAATGAAATGAAATAAATTAAATGAAAAGCGCGCTCCTTACATCGTTAAGACGTTAGAAACAGCCAGACTACATAAGAAGATTTTAAAATAAAATTCAAACATAAAACCTAAAGTTTAAATCGATTAATTCCTTATTAAAATCGTTAAATGTACAGGTCGTCTAAATTACAATTAAATAACTCTAATACAATAAATATAGTAAATATAACTCAATATTTCAAAATTGACATTTTTACACTCTTATGATTAAGTAAATTCGAGGAAAATCCGTTTAAATATTTTCGTTAAAATAATAAACCAATGTTAAATCAATGACCTTCCTTACACTGTTTGATTTTTACAAGATCTATATAGCTGAGTAAATTCCTGAAAGATTCTATTTTTTACACGTAACAAAAGTAAATCTGTCGAAAACTCACCGGAACCTACCAGATCCAGTTTTATCCTTGTCAAACTAAAAACTTAATTTCTTATACATTTACTCTTTCCCTGTTCGTATACAGTACAAAAAATAAAGTTATAAATTGTTGAGAGTCTATTTTTTAACAGTTTATGAATCACTTACGACTCTTATTTTATAAGAATTGCATGTTAATTTATATACATTTTTGCCTTTAACTGATGGTTTACAATTAATTACAGAATTAAAAAACCATAAGTGGTTTTCTCATATTGGATATCTTGAATCGAATTTACTCTGAATGGGACTCCATTTGGTTTCCATTTCTAAATCCACCAGCCATTTAACTAATCCCAGATGCTGCCATTGCAACTGTTTTACACATTTCAGTGAATTTGATCTTGGCCAGCTCTCAGCATAATAACTCTCATTTTTTTCACCAGCAGTTGCTTTTTTAGTTCCAATAAATTCGTGAAATAATATAAGTAGTAGGTATATTAATAAGTACTTTATTTTTCTTTATATTGATTTTACATTTTACGCAGCAGGAAATAGAAACATAACAAATATAACAGTTGAACTAACTATAGCAATAAATGACATTGCTGTTATTTTTATTTCTTTTTAAGTTTAAATAATACAAAAGTGTAGAGCTGAATTTTTTGTTTTTTGTTTGTTGTGCTTTTCTTAGATATGTTTGTTTCTAAAGCAGAATAAATTTCGAAAATGTATAATATATATATATATATATATATATTCAAATATATTTAAATGTAGCGACCAAACAAACATATGGTTTAATACGATTGTTATAGTGCAAATATTAACAGATGATTATCATGTTACGTTATTGTCATCGTTTAAATACAGCACTTTTTCTTCTTCTTCTATATTAATAATTACTGACATATGAAATAAATTCACAAATTCAGATAAATATATTCCTATTTTGACTGACTGTAATAGGTTACACTACGCTTAGCTAATAATCTTGAAACAATATATTTTTATATATCAAAAATACACTTTTATATTTATAGGTGAGAGATTAAATATTCCTTTTATATTGTAAATAATGTCTAAACAATTAATATATGAACTAAACTTGTAATAGTAATACCCTTCTACAGACAGACAGCAGGAATCTACACAATGACCACGGCTCGCTTTGTTTTCTTGGAACGGTTCTCTTATTTTGTCCCTTTTTCCATTTATATTCTTTTTTTCTATACCTACTCTTTGATTTTTAATATTATTAGCCGAAAATGTATTTATTTTCCTTATATTGCACTTCCTGTAAAATAAAAAAACTGCTATGTTACATTTTCAATGATTATTTCTTTAATACATAGATTGATACTTCCTTTTGTAAGAGAAAGGTACTCAAACATGTCAGATATCGTAGAGATGAAGAGACTCATATTTTCACTTATTCAACATGTGATATAAGCTAGTGTCTGATATGAGAAAACGTCACTCATATGTCTATGAGTTCTGTTCATAACTTCTTACTCAACACGAAGTTTAAAACGATGTTTATGATTGATAACAGACATATTCTACTCCGAGATATATAATATCTTCATTATGAGCATTTTCTTAGTTTTGGAAGTATCTTAGAACTTTTGTAAGAAAAATTTATTTTAATTGTTTGGATTAATAACGACGTCTGAGGGGTAACGAAGCACGAAGCTGAGACAATAGTATCTCCTCAGACCGTCGAGCAGCTGAGACAGTTATAGCCATTCCTGAGTTTCTGCAGCATTAAACTTCTTTCATTAGTCTTCTCGTGCAGTAACTTTGGTCATAAGATTTCTCAGACTTCCAACTTTCCACAAACCTATTAGAGTAGAATTTCTGAAGATCAGTAACAGGTATGTTTAGTAGTACATATACGGGAAATGTAATCTATTAAAAATCTAAAAGTATTAAGTTGCAAAAATAATTTAACGAGGATAAAACATTACATTTCAAAACCAGTTGTTATGCCATCATCAGGTAGATAGGATTGGCATGTGTCTACTGCAACCGCCCTTGTAATAGAAGTTACATTTGATGATTTATCTATTATTTAGCTAATACAGATTCAGATTATTCGACTTTACAGAGTTTCATATGGTGACTTTTGTACAACGTACTGTGCACAGTGATAAGCTATTAAATAATATATTCACAACATGACTTTGTCATTTCTTATGGTTTCACAATCCGTTCTGTGTTGTGACATGGAATAATTAACTATTATTCATCGCAGATCACAGTAGAAGACGATTTATGTCATATTCAGTTCATTTTCAGAATAGAAATTCTCAATGTGAAACATATATAAAGATAATATGCAAAGATTGTATAAACCTGAAATAACACAATAGTAATACTAAGAACACTATCACTATAATAAATTGCCAAGCCAACCACAGGTTTCTTATAATCACATATATGAATTATTTGTAAGCAATATAAATTCAATAAGATTTGCATGGTAGCAGTAGGTGGTAGTTAATGAAAATAGTTCTGATTTCGTGTCATAATAGATAGAGTTCAATGTAATATAGTATAATTCAAGTCTCAGAAAAGTTAGGTATTTTACTTATACCGCATTTATATGCAGTGCATTGCCCCATATTGAGTTAAATATTGTTTTTAAAAACACTACTACTGCCTCATTTCATCCAAAACAATGTTTATGATTGATAGACATGTTATACTCCAAGATATATAATATCTTCATTATGAGGTTTGTAAATTGATATTTTAATCTTAACTTGACTTAACTTTTAAGAAGGGAAATATTTCAAATTTAAAAGATTGCCACTGTTGGCATAAAAAAGTAATCATGCTTGATGAAATTAATGTTAGACTTGAAGTGATAATCTCAGCTGTAATATATATATATATATATATATATATATATATATATAAATGAATATTTCTAGTGATAATCTCAGCTGTAATATATAATATATATATATATATATATATTTCTTGTGTGCGTGTGTATGGGGCTGAACTCCTCCTAAACGGGTGTACCGATTTGAATGAAACTTTTTGTGTGTCTTCAGGTGGATCCGAGAATGGTTTAGATTCAATATTCGGTAAAATTTAAATAATTTATTTAATTAATTTTTTAATTTTAAATTGTTGTTGATGTTGGAGTGTTTTACATTGGATCCGCCAGACTGCGCTACGACACGTAATGACGTAATTACAAAGTGAACTGTTACTTAACAGCTGTTAATACTTCCAGCTGAAGTTCATCAAAGAGGCAGAAACATTTGTTTACATTATAATTTAGAAAATTGTTATTATAAAGTGCTTTATAAGTAGTGTAATGCAGATTGCAAAGATGAAGTTTCACCAATTAATTGTTCTATGTAAACATTATAATATTACAACACAGCCATAATGTTTTTCTATTTTAATTCCAGGTTTTTAACGACAGTTTGTGCTGCTATGACATTTGTGTGTTGTTTTTGTAACATCGTGTCATTATTGTGCTAAGTGCTAATTATAAATAAGACATTAATAGACATTGAAGATGTTTTAAGTGCATAAAAAACTTGAAGTTATTGAACTCATGTTGCAAATTTATTGAAGTGAGTATATTGGTAGCCTCAAATAACCTAAGAAGATACAAATCAAAAGGTTGTGTTTCTATGTGTGAATGACTATACTGTTAACAGTTTAGATAATCAAGTTTTAAACTAATTGGATTTTTTTAAAAAAATTTGTTGTAATTTACATTTTTAGTCTGCATTCAAAATTGGTCACATAAGTTCAAATTAAGTAGCATACAAAATCGCATGTGTGAATAACTATTGTTAATAGTATAGGAATTGGTTTTAAATTAAATTTCTGTTGGCCAGTTCTGATACTACACTGTAATTTTAAATAACTATAATGAAATTCGGTAGTTTAGATAGGCTAATCAAAAATATCAATCATTCGATTGTGATGGTGGCCGCTTATTACACTTCAGCCCTAAAGGGAATACTTATTTAGTAATTTAAATAAATTAAATTCTGTTGGCCAGTTCCGATACTATAGGCTACTGTAATTTTAAATAAATATAATATAATTTTGGTAGTTTAGATAGGCTAATCAGAAATATCAATAGAGGTTATCCTCGGTACTTTAGATAGGCTAATGGGAAATTTTATCAATAGAGGTTATCCAGATATAAAATTGGAAGTTTTAGTAAAATATACTTTTAACTGAAATTCGTAGTAAATATTAAGTGTGCAATGATTGATCAGTTAAGTTTTTATTTAAATATAATAAATAAATTGTTGTTGATCTTGGAATGTTTTACATTGGATACAGCAGAATGCACTACGATCGCAGTTTCAAATGTTTTTTCTATTTTAATTCCAGGTTTTCCCCGACAGTTTGTGCTGCTATCAAATTTGTGTGTTGTTTTGTAACCGTGTAATTATTGTGTGAGTGCTAATTGTAAATATTAAATTAATAAATATAAATTAGATTATAGATATCTATAGGCTGAAGTATAATAAAGCTACCACCATAATTATTGACCTCAGTCCTTGAGAAGTAAAATTTTACCCTTAGAAATAATATTAGATAAGTTAAATTGTGATGTCATAACCTTAAATGAACATTGGTTGCACCAAGATGAAAGTTTATTATATGTTCCGACTGGTTACAAAATAGCCGACATTTATTGTAGATGTCCTGCCCCTAACTAGAGGGGGTTCTTGTATATTTGTGAAGGATAGTATAGAATTTAAAAGCTTCAATGTAAATAGTTTTTGTATTGAAAAAAGTATTTGAAATTACTGCAGCTGTGATTAATAATAGTACTGTTATTGCTAGCATCTATCGTACTCCTGACTCTGATGTATGTTTTTTTCTTTATCAACTTGAAAATTTTATTAAATTTGCGAAAAATAATCATAACGGTAAACTAATTATCTGTGGCGATTTTAATATTGATATCAATAAAAATACTCAGCAAGCCGAAAGTTTTCAAAATTTAATTGAGGTCTCATGATTTATTTTGTCTCAATTCACATCCGACTCGAAAGAGTGCGTGTCTGGATAATGTAATCACTAACCATGGAGTGGGAGAACAGGGATTGTATTATATATCAGCCAAACTTATCAGACCATGCTGGAATTTTGGCAAAATTTATTGACAATAGTGGTGTCAAGAATGAAAATGTTTACTTTAGTACTGTTAGAAAACCTAAGGTTAGTTGTTAATAATTTTAAGGATGAATTATTTTTAACTGATTGGAATTATTTAACAGAATTCTCAATATAGATGATGCATTCACTTTATTTATAGAATATTTAACAGATACATTTAATTTGCATTGTCCTACTAAAACTTGTAAAAAGAAAATCAAACCAAATCTGGAAAAAAAAATAAACTGGTTTACTCCAGAACTAAAGCAAATGAGAGATATTTTAATGGTTATATATGATAAGTTTAAGAACTGTGTAAATGTAGAAAATAAAGCTAAATACAAAAAAGATTATAACCATGCTAAGAAAATATATAGATACAAAATAGGCCAAGCTAAAAAAACTGCAAATGATAATTTCATTAAAAATTCAAAAATAAGTGTAAAGCTACATGGAGTATTATAAAAACTAATTTGGAGAGTTTGACCCCTGAGTCAGCAATCTAATATAAATTCTCAAAAGTTTAATGACTATTTTGTGGGTGTGTCAGATGAGCTCAATAAGAAATATTACTAAAAATAATGGTGAGTCTTTACAACTATTAAATAATTTTCTTGATAAGTGTTTTTTAAGAGAAAAATTTTACATGGAGAAAAATTGTAAAACAGGACATTAAACTGTGTATATCTAAACTTAGTTCATCCAAGAGTGAAGATTTTTATGGGTTTTCTAATTTTTTGGTTAAAAAAAATCATTTTTGTTATTATAGATCCTCTAGTATATTTATATAATAAGATGTTAGAACAAGGTGTTTTTCCAAATGCTCTCAAGCTGGTAAAATAATTCATATATATAAGAAGGGCGACAAGTTAGATCCATCTAGCTACCGCCCCATATCTTTGGTACCCATCATTGGTAAAATCTTCGAGTATTGTATTAAGGAGCAACTGTATGATTATTTCTCACTTAATTATCATTTGTGTAATGCACAGTTTGGTTTCATGCCTGGTTGTAAACACTGTAATGGCAGTTGAATCTGTCGTTAATGACATAATCTTAAGTTTTGAAAATAAAGCTGTACAGTCTGCAACCTTTATTGATTTGTCCAAGGCTTTCGATTGTATTTCACATACTTTGATCTTGGATAAACTGACTCGTTATGGTATTACAGGGAATTGAACTGAATCTTTTATCATCATATCTTAGCTGTAGGAAACAGATGGTTGTTCAAGGTGATGATAAGTCTAACTTTAATGAAATTAAAAATGGAGTGCCTCAAGGCTCAGTACTTGGCCCATTTCTTTTTACTATAGCTGTCAATGACTTTTCCTGTAATGTTCCATGTAAACTGTCCTTTATGCTGACGACACCACACTTTTACATAGTAATTATGTTATTGAAAATCTTTTATTAGAACAAGATGCAATGTTAAAAATGGCTGCTAAGTGGTTTTCAAGCTAACTTTTTAGTAGTAAATGAAAATAAAACTGAAAAAATTTGTTTTACAATGAATAATACGTTTGAAAATTTTAAAACTGTTAAACTGATGGTATTTATTTAGATAGTAATTTAAATTGGGATTGCCATGTACAAAAGGTAGCTAGAGTTGTATTTTTACTTCGTAAGCTTAAGTTCTGTGTTAGTAATGAAATGCTCATTATATCTTACTATGTTTTTTTTTTCACACACAATTTGATATATGGTGGTCAATTTATGGGGTAACAGTAGAGTAATCTAATAAAGCTTTTATATGGCAGAAGAAAGCTCTTAGAATAATTAAAGGAGTACCAGGACAGAGAGACGTGTTTTCCAATTTTTAAAGAATTTCACATTATGACATTGCCTTGTATATATATTTTTTATTATCTGATAAAAGTTAAAGAAAATTTAAATGAATATCAAATCAGAGGAAATACTCACGATTATAATACAAGAAACTTATATAAGCTTGACTTACCACCAATTAGACTAGAAAAAACTAAGAAAAGTCACATTTATATGGAAATAAAACTTTTTAATAAATTGCCAGAAGGAGCTTGGTTAGTTAGTACTGATAGGTTTAAGTCTGTAATTATTAGCTGGTTAAAAGAAAAAGCATTTTATTGTGTCAATGAATACTTTGCCTGTGATACTAGTGATATAAGTTTTTTAGACACGTTTCATTCTTTCGTTGTTTTTTATTCTCTTGTTATTGTTATTTGTAATGTTCTTGTTGTTAATTATTTATTAATTTATTATCCTTGTTAAATCTTTTATTTTTGTTAATATTTTTAAACTTTAGAGTGGTTGTATAAAATAACTGTATTATTACTAATAAGTATTTTGACGAAGTCAATTGCATATGTGTAAACTGTGTTTAAAGACTAATAAAGATCTTGATTCTTTATATATATATATATATATATATATATATCACATTGTTCATGTTTGGATTTGATGGCAGTCTGGGACAATCACTGACAAATATTGGGTAAATTTTGACTCACAAAAAATAAAACAAAACATCTGAAGTTACTTTCCACTGGTTAGTTTACCACTTACATGATATTTGTTTGAGAGGTGCTCTCCCAAAACTCATAGAGTTAACCACTCTTTCAATTCAAGTAGTAGTTGTAAATGTTCTAGTATAGTAGGGGGTGGCACGGAAAGGTAACCAACAACGATAGCCCAGATAAGCGTATCGCCCTCGCGGCCAGGACAATTAAAATCGTCCCTGCTTCACGTTGTTGTCAGACTTTCTACTACATTAAACTTCTCTTATTATCCCAGACGAAAACTTGAGCCATAATTTCCTAATTCTTCCTTGTCAAGACGTATTATACTTATTTTGCCTGTCATGGAAGAAGTTTATAGCAACTGAAAAATTAAAAGGTGGTTTACTTTCCTGGTTTTCGGTAATGTTTAAAAAGTGATAGGTAAAATAATTACCAGTTACAATATCAAAAAGACCACAATTGAATATTATTTTATTAAGGAATGTATTCAGTTTTATTCAGTTACGTGGGTATTATGATGTGTTCCTCGAGCACGAAAGGCCTCACATAAATAAATATTATATTATTGGAGTTTTTGTTTTTAAATTTATTAAATAATATTTGTTTACAAAATACAGTATAACTAGTGTTTAACAATAACAATAACAGCAGATCTAAGTCAACATATTATACACTATTCTTAGAAAAATACTAACCACCAAAATAAACTTGCATTAATACAAGTACAAACGCCTACATACTTATACTTAAATTTCTGCTTATAGACATAATAAGTAAGCAGTACTCTCCTAAAATATCACATAAAAGTACTGCTTGATTAAATTTATTGCTTTAATTCGGGGTTTATTTATAAAAACTTTCGAAAATAATCAATTAGTTTAGTAACAAATCACCGGTATGATCTAAAAACTCTAAATTGTTGTAAATGATTTCCACTACATTCTTTATAATAATAAAGAAGGTCCTCTACACACTTATAGACGGTAAGTAAACTTTTATACGTATGCTACAGGATCTCAAAGTTTATTAAATTGATTAACATTATTAAAACAAAATAATTATTCTATTTAATTTAACAATAAATATTGTTTGCATTATCACAGTATTATAAGTTTTCATGTCGGAAACTCGGAATTATGAATATCCCCATTCTTAACCGAGTATCGACTTCTTCTAGCCAATTAGAAAATTAATTTTGAATCGCAGAAAAAAATCATAATTATTTTTTTAACATCATCTATAAATATTGCAATACAAATTGAATTTAAGGTGAGTTTAGCGTGAATTTCTTCACAAAATTTAGCAGTAATTTTGAGACGGCTTGGGTAAAGTAATCTTGTATTATTTTTATTTTTAATATAGTTCTTCAGATTACAATAATAATAATAAAAAAAAATAGAAAACGTATTAATATTTGTTACATCACTTCCTTAGCAGAGTAGGAAATATTCCATATACTCCCAATAGAATCCAGTACCTCTGACAAGTAACAAATTGGGACGCATATTTAATGAATAAAGGCTAAATTCAACCCTGATATAAACATTATCGCATTTTATTATAGACCCCCCTTATACATCCCCTTACACTCTTTATACTTTATTTTTTATACTTAAAATTATTCATACTTTATTTAAATCGACAATGATGCTAAAAGTACAGTGATGAAAGCTAAAATAAAAAATGTATAGTAGTAAAGTCTACGACAAAGGATAATTAATTATACTACTAAAACTCTTCCGGCTAAGTATATCTGATAGACTCTCCAAAAATATATATCTTTTAGATATAATTAGAATTCAGGATCAATATTTAAAAACATAAGAAATAAAACAATATGCAAGAAAATAATATCTGTACAAATAGGGTATTATTTATGTGAAAGAAAAATATACTGCTGATAAAATACAGTGCTATAATTTGTGTTTGATTCAATTCACGTTGATTTAATGTTTACTTGTTATTAAGTATTTGAATATAAAGTATTTTTAGATTCAAACTGGGTTGTAGAATTACTGATGTTTTTAATTTTGGTTTAAACTCACAAATATAGAAAAAGGTGCAAAAACTGGTATGTTTCGTTTAACCGGTAAATACTTATATATACATGTATTATATATATGTATATATGTATATATATATATATATATACATATATATATATATATATATATATATATATATATATATATATATAAAGACGATTCCAATTATTTGCCCTGTATTTACGAAATTATGTGTCGATTTTGATCATTCTACATTAAAGAAAATAAAAACGGCAATACGTGAATTCATAAAGGAGATGATAAACACTAACACCTGGATATGGGAAAAAATATACAATGGAAAAATAAAACTACAAAACTAAACATATAATCGAATTTTACGAAACGAAATCCTCTGCTATTTGCATAATTATGTGAGAAAATTTACTCTACCTCATTATTTCTTTAATTGTTTTTATAACTAAATTTACGATCTTTATACTAGAAGAGTCCAGAAACGATTCGTAGATACAGATAGAAAAGGGCTAAGCTCTTAAATAAAAACAATTGTTTTAACACCAAAGTAAAGTTGTGGAAGCATTGTTGGTGAACGGCTATTTCATTTAGTAATTTTATATTTCTGGGCATGATTTGAATCTAAATATTGTTCTCCCTAGTATACAACTCACAAAGTGAATATCACGTATTGTTATCCTCAATAGTCACCAAAGGTGTAATGCAGCAGCAACTAAT